>NC_080067.1:33195652-33504108 GCF_949987535.1 Balaenoptera acutorostrata | reverse complement strand
CACGATGAAAAGTGGCCCCCGCTTGCCGCAACTAGAGAAAGCCCTCGCACAGAAACGAAGACCCAATATAGCCAAAATAAATAAATAAATAAATAAATTTATAAAAAAATAATAATAATAATATGAAGTTTGATTGCTATCTCACACCATACACAGAAACCACTTCTGAGCAGATAGTAGAACTAAATATAAATGGGGAAAAAAAAATAAAGCACTCAAAAGAGACTATAGTAATATCCCATCGTGAACCCAGAGTTGGAATATTTAAACAGGACACAAAAAGCACTAACTCTAAAGGAAACATTGATAAGTGAACTACATTAAAATAAAAAAACTTCCATTGATCACGTGATAACTCTAAGGGTGTGAAAAAGCTAGCCACAAAGTAGGGTAAGTCATTTGAAACATATTTGGAAACATGCCTATGGAAAACCAAAGACAATGAGGGAGAGAAAAACAAGGACACCAGAGGAATTTTTGCCTTTGACACCTATGGCTATAGTAAACAGTAAATACAGCCTAACTTTCTATCCAGATGAACAAAACGCTTCATACTAAAAACCTACTTATTGCAATTCCTTTTCCCCACTATATTATGTCCAGTTTTCAAAAAAAATGACAATGCATACAAAAAGAGAACAAAGTTTGAAGAGACAGAACAAGCATCAGAACTAGACTCAGATATGACAGAGGTGTTGTCATTATCAGACTGGGAATTTAAAACAACTATGATTATTAATATGACAAGGGCTCTAATGGAAAAAGTGGACATCATCTATTCCATATAATAGACAATTATATGCAATAGTCCATTTGTGCAACAACAGATGGAAAATGTAAGCAGCAAGATGAAAACTTGCTGAATAAGAAAGTTTTTCTTTCTTAAGAAAGAATAAAAGGAAATGCCTAAAATCAAAAGCACTGTAACATAAGTGAAGAATGCTTTTGATGGGCTTATCAATAGACTGGACACAGGCAAGGTGAGAATCAGTGAGCTTGAAGAAATGTCAATAGAAAGTTCTAAAACGAAACTATAAAGAGAAAAAATTTTAATGCTCTATGAAAACTGTCAACCTAGAATCTTGCATCCAGTGAAAATATCCATTAGAAGTGAAGGACAAATTAAGACATTCCTAGATGAAGGAAAACTAGAAAAATTTGTCACCAGAAGATATTTGGGATGTAGGATTAAGCAGAGAGTTCTTAGACTTAACACCAAATCATGATCTATAAAAGGAAAAAAAAATTATAAATTGGACTTGATCAAAACTTAAGACTTTGCTTTGTGACAGCCTGTGAAGAGAATAAAAAGACAAGTTACAGAGTGGGTGAAAATATTTGCAAATCACACATGCAACAAAAGATTAAAATCTAGAATGCATGAAGAATTCTCAACACTCAATAGTAAAAATAAAAGCAGTCAGTTAAAACTGGGGAAAAAACATAAATGTACATTTCACTGAAGAAAGTATACTGATGGCAAAAAAAAGCACATGAAAAAGATGCTCAACATCACAGCCATTAGGCAAATGCAAATTAAAACCACAGTGAGATATCAATATAAACCTATCAAAGGATGCAGAAAAACTGGATCACTGGATTGTTGGAGAGATGTAAAGTGGTACAACTTCTTTGGAAAACAGCTTGGCAGTTTTAAAAAATGTATGAAAACTAAATATGCAACTACAATATGACCAGCAATTACAATTGACCCTCGAACCACACATATTTGAACTGTGAGGGTCCACTTACACTCATATTTTTTCCAACAATAAATACTACAGTACTACACAATCCACAGTTGGTTGAATCTGTAGATGTGGAACCGTGGATATGGAAGTACTTTGAAATGGAGGGCCAACTGTAAATTATAAGTGGGTTTTTGACTGCACAGAGGGTTGGCGCTCCTAACCTCTATATTGTTCAAGGATCAACTGTATATTTCTGGGCATTTATTCCAGGGAAATAAAAAACTTATGTTTATGTAAACACTTGTACATGAACATATATAGCCTCAGTTTGGAAATAGCACAGATGTTCTTCAACAGGTGAATGGTTAAACAAATTGCAGCATATCCTCTAGGAATATTACTCAGCAATAAAGAGGACAAATTATTGATACACAAAATAACTTGGATAAATATTCAGAGAATTATGCTGAGTGAAAAAAGCCAGTCTCAGAAGATTACATGGTATTGCATTATTTTAGTTACATAACATTTTGATATGACAAAATTATGGAAATGGAGAACATATTATGGTTGTCAGGGTTTAAGGAAGGGGTGGAAGTATAAGGGAAGTTGGTATGGCTGTAAAAGAGCCACATGAGGGATCCTGGTGGTAAGGGAAATGTTTTCTGTCTTGACTATATCAATGTCAGTATCCTTGTTGTAATATTGTATTATAGTTTTGCAAGATATTACCATTGCAGCAAACTGTGTAAAGGGTACATGTGATCCCTCTATATTGCTTCTTACAATGCACGTGAATCTACAATTACTTCAAAATAAAAAGTTTAATTAAAAATAATCACAGACTTTAAAAAAATTAGGTGGGAGAAATACAAAAAAAATACTAAAAGGGTAGAATTAATGCTAAATTATTATCACATTAAATATGTAATAACTTGATTTTTAAAAATTATAAAGTTAGATAAAATAAAAACAAAACTTATTTGTATACTGTCTATAATAGACATCCCTAAACAGAAAAAGTCAAAAAGTTTGAAAGAAATAGGATGGTAAAAAAAATACAACATAAAACATTAACTAAAAGAAAATTTATTTAGTTTTCGTATATCAGAGAAAATAGTTTTTAAGGCAAGAAGTATTAGTAGGGCTAGAGACAGATATTTTACCTGATAAAATCATATGGTTTTATATTGATAATCTACTGAGAAGTTATAACAATCCTAAATACGTATGAAACTAATAATATAGTCTCAAAATATAAAAAACAAAACCTGACAGATTCAATAGGATAAATTGATAAATTCATAGTCACTAGTGATCTTATATCATTCTCAGTATGTGATAGAATTGCTACTGAAAAAAAACAAGTTGTAAATTGTATACAACAATGGCATTATTTTTTTTCTTTAAAACAATACACATATCCACACATAAAACCATGCAACAACACACAAAAAAGGGTATGGAACTGAAAGGTGATTAGCGAGAAATTAGCTTTTCCTATAAATTTCTTGAAATGTTCTAAGAAGTATGTACTAATTTCCTCTAATGATCTAAATATGATTTTTCATTTTTTCCATTTAACTCTCAGAATTTTGACATTTATAATATGGAATAATACTGGAAACAAACAGTAATTCATGGAATTTTCTTCCCTATTATTACTCACATCCTCCTAATGTTTGTTTGCACTTTGTCCAACTTGGCAGTATGCCAACTGAGTCAGGACGTGTCTAATTCTGTAATTGGAGGGCTGTGCACAGCATTGTTACTGCCTAACAAGTGTTGTGATACAATCAGAGTAATAAGATGGGTAGAGTTTCCACATCTGTTAAACAGACACAAGAGAATTTTGTGGTTATGTGTTTTTGATACTTTTTAGCTTTAATCTACTATTAGATAATCACCTACTAAGCTGAACATAAAAAGAGAGCCATTTTTTCTAATCTACAAACCTGGGAGGAAACTGAATTTGTAAAGAACACTGGTGTATCTGAAAAATGAGAAATGGCTGGGATGGAGAGATTCTGCAAGGAGGAACTCCTGAGCAGATATGGAGCCCAAATCTTCTTTTCCCAAAACAGAGGTGGAGGTTATTATTGTAAGACTTTCTTTTTTTGGCTTTTTTACTGTTGAGTCCTCCATGCCTTGAATATTACCTGCTATATAATAGGGGTCTGTTATGGGATCAATTGTATCCCCGAAAAGATAAGTTGAGATCCTAAGCTCTGTTACTTGTGAATGTAACTTTATTTATTTATTTATTTATTTATTTATTTATTTATATTTATTTAATTTATTTACTTTTGGCTGTGTTGGGTCTTCGTTGCTGCATGCGGGCTTTCTCTAGTTGAGGTGAGCAGGGGCTACTCTTCGTTGCGGTGTGCAGGCTTCTCATTGCAGTGGCTTCTCTTGTTGCAGAGCACGGCCAGAAGCCCTGTAACTTTATTTAGAAATAAGGTATTTGCAGATGTAATTAAATTAAGATGAGGTTTATTAGGGTGCACTCTAAATCCAATAAAATGGTATCCTTATAAAAAAAGACATAGACACATGGGAAGAGCACCATGTTACAACAGAGACAGAAATTGGAGTGTTGCAGCTTCAAACCAAGGAATGTCAAGGATTGATAGTTACCATTGGAAGCTAGGAAGAGGCAAAAATGATTTCTACCCAGAGTCTCAGAGAAAACATGGTCCTATTGAAACCTTGATTTCAGACTTCTAGCCTCCAGAACTGTGAGAGAATAGATTTCTGTTTTTGTAAGCCTCCAGTTTGTGGTTCTTTGATATGGCAGTCCTAGGAAACTAATACAATACTCAGTAAGTAACTGTTTAATAAAATATAGGATAAATTATATTTTCATGTTAAGAGTCTTGTTAAAAATGTATCAGAATATTCTAATCAATAGATACAGGATAAATTTACTTTGGAGGAAATAAAAGGATCTAAGAAAAACATCCTATCTCATTTTATTTGTGTTTTGGGGAATTTTCTCATTTTCCTGTTATTCTTCCATAACTAATCTCAAATTATTTGTGTACAGCCTCATAGATGAGTTAGCTTCATGGATACATACTTTGAGGGAGAGACATAAAAATCCAAAAATGCAATAAAATAATTCTGAGGTATTTTGTGTATCCATTTAAAGGCAGTATCACTAAAACTTTCCTAAGTGCCATTGGTTGCCAGACACTATGAATGGTTGCTTTCACATAATGTCATCTCATTAAATTTTAATTATTTTTCACAGTTTTTGAGGTTCAGGAACTATAAAGCCTTTTCTCAAACACTGAAATAAGGGGCAGAACCTAGATTCAAAATCAGGTGTTCTCAGCTCTAACTCAACCCTTTTATTACATAAATACAACCTATTTGATTGGTTAATGAATTCAAATATTCATTAATATTTCATTAAATAAATATTGATTATACTTTAACACATACTTTTCTTTAAATGAAATTATACATATTCTTCATGTCTCCTCAAATCCTTTTTGAAAGATTTTTTAAAAATCCAACAAATTATCAAATATATTTTTGGACCAACACTCCCTATTTCCCCCATTCCCCAACACCTGGTAACCATCATTCTACTCTGTGTTTCCGTGAGTTAGTCTTTTTTAGATTCCACATATGAGTGATTTTTCTTTCTCTGTCTATCTTATTTTACTTAGCATAAAGCCCTCAGGGAACATCCAAATGGTAGGATTTCCTTCTTTCTCATGGGTGAATAATACCCCATTGCATACATGTGTATATGTGCCACATTTTCTTTATCCATTCATCTTTTGATGGGCACTTAGGTTGTTTCCATATCTTAGCCATTATGAATAGCACTGCAATGAACATGGGAGTGCAGATATCTCTTTGATATCCTGTTTTTATTTTCTTAGGATATTAACCTAGAAGTAGGATTGCTGGATCATATGATACTTTTATTTTTAACTTTTTGAGGAAACTCGGCAGTGTTTTCCAATTGGCTGCACCAATTTACATTCCCATTAACAGTGCACAAGGGTTCCCCTTCCTCCACATCCCCACCAACACTTGTTATCTCTTTTTGATGATAGCCTTTCTAACAAGTATGAGGGGATATCTTACTGTGGTTTTGATTTGCATTCCCTGATGATTAATGATATTGTGTATCTTTTCCAGTACCTGTTGGCCATTTGTATGTCTTCTTTAGAAAAATGTCTATTCAGTTCCTCTGCCCATTTAAGAACATTTTTTGTTGGTTTTTGCTATTGAATTGTATAAGTTCTTTATATATTTTGGATATTAACCACTTATCAGACATATAACTTGAAAATATTTTCTCCATTCTGTAGATTGCCTTTTCATTTTGTTGTTTCTTTTGCTGTGCAGATGAATTTTAGTTTGATGTAGTTCCACTTATTTACTTTTATGCTTTTGGTGTCATATCGAAAAATATTTATTGCCAAGGCCAATGTAAAGGAGCTATTTCCCCCTTTTTTCTAGGAGTTTTCCAGTTTCGGGTTCTATGTTTAACTAATTAATTCATTTTGTGTCCATTTTTTTTGAGTGGTGTAATATAGGGGTCCAATTTTGTTCTCCTGCATGTGCTTCTCCAGGTTTTCCATTTATTGAAGAGATAATCTTTTCCTAATTGAGTATTCTTGTCTCTATTGTCACCATATACTGACCATATATGAGAGGGTTTATTTCTGGGTTCTGAATTTTGTCATGGTTACCATAGGTGGTATGCTGTTGTTTCACTTTTCTTTATCTTTTGTGAATATACCGTAGGTTTTAGCTTTGTGGTTACCATTGGGCTTACCTAGAACACCTTATAGATATGTCTCTGTTGTGTTGATAACAACTTAACTTCGATTGCATACAAAAATTTTACCTTTTTACACCCTCTTTTATATTTTTGATTTCACAATTTACATCTATTTGTATTGTGTATCTGTTAACAAATTACTGTAGTTATTACTATTTTCATACTTTTGCCATTAACCTTTATATTCAAGTGGTTAATACACTGCCATACTACACTATTAGAGTATTCTGAATCTGACTATATACTTACGTTTACCAGAGTGTTGTATATTTTTATACATTTTTATGGTACTAATTAGCATCCTTTTGTTGCAGTTTGAAGAAGTTTCAGCATTTCTTGTAAGTCTAGTGGTGATGAGTTCAGCTTTTTTTTTTTTAAGGAAAAGTATTTATCGTGCCTTCATTTTTTTTTTATAAATTTTTTTTTTTTTTTTTTGGCTGCATTGGGTCTTTGTTGCTGTGCATGGGCTTTCTCTAGTTGCGGCGAATGGGGGCTACTCTTCATTGTTGTGCACGGGCCTCTCACTGCGGTAGTTTCTCTTGTTGCTGAACATGGGCTCCAGGCACGCAGGCTTCAGTAGTTGCAGCACGCAGGCTCAGTAGTTGTGGCACGTGGGCCCTGGAGTGCTCAGGCTTCAGTAGTTGCAGCATGGGCTCAGTAGTTGTGGCACGTGGGCTCTAGAACATAGGCTCAGTAGTTGTGGCTCACAGGCTTAGTTGCTCCACAGTATGTGGGATCTTCCCGGACCAGGGATTGATCCCGTGTCCCCTGCATTGGCAGGCAGATTCTCAACCGCTGCACCACCAGGGAAGTCCTCGCCTTCATTTTTGAAGGATATCTTTGCTGCGTTAACTATTCTTGGTTGCCAGTTTCTTTCAGCACTCTGAATATATCCTATTCTCTCCTGGTCTGCAAGGTCTCTGATGAGAAATCTTCTGATAGCCATAGGGGGATTCCTTTGTATGAGATGGTTTTTTTTTTTTTTTCTCTTCTTGCTTTTAAAATTTGCTTTTTGTCTTTGATTTAAACAGTTTTATTATAATGTGTCTTGGAGAAGACCATTTTGGATTGAAATTTTGGGATGACCTCTTAGCTTCTTAAAGTTGGATGGAGGCTGAGGTCTCCTATGCTGCCATTTTGGCGACATTACTCTGATGACTTCAAATCATTCTTCAGGAAAAGACAGTTTTTGAGGCAATGTGTTGGTTCAAAGTTGAAACTGATGTGGATTGAAGCTGCAGCAAGAATTTGGTAGAAACTGAAAGCTAAATACATAAATAACTATAATGTAGTATAGACATTGCAATGGTACTAATAAATTGTTGTGGGAATTCTGAGAAGCAGTAATAAAGATTTGTCTGTAGTGACAACTTCATCGTAGGCACTGAGCTAATCACTGCATAGTCACTACTAGTTTATGTGGCAAGGGCTAATACTGTTCCCATTGCACAGATGAGGCAACTGAAACTTAGAGAAGTGAAGTAATTTGTCCAAAGTAACATTTCTAATAAAGGTAGAGCTTGGATTTAAACCTAGACCTGTCTGACTTTAGATTCATGCTTTGAACTACATCTTTACTGCTCCTTCCTGTGAGACACCCTCTCTGATTTCCCTGGTTTTATGATATGACTTCATATACATTGATATTTTTATAGATGGCTGTAAGTTGAAACTTGTAGTCTCATAGGTAATACTTCCATATTCCATATTGTCATTCTTGTTCTAAGTGTGTAGTGGGTGCAATGAATCTTTATCACACTTTGGAAAGCTTCCTTTCTCCCAATAGATCTCAGTATATTTGGAAGGCTGTCCTATTCCTCCTAAAATGCAATAAATATGGAATTTCCCCATAAGTTTATTCTTATGTTGTTATTGTCTCCAACATTAATTCAGTGCCCAAATCCCTTATTGACCCAATATCTCTTAGGCTCATATTTTCTATAGTATGCCTTAGCATCCAAAAAATACAACTGGTACCAAGTAAAGCAGGTCTTTACAGACAGTGCTGGTGAGAGCATCCCATTTGTGGTAACCTGAAAGTTTCCTAGCATTTTTCCCTCCATTACTCAAATTTCATGCTCCAATTTTCTACACTACCCCCAAACTCATCACTGAACCCATTATTACCAAACTATTTGTCTATGGCTTGAGCCAATACCTGGTTCTCTGTGGAGTGGATACTGAAGAGCATGTATTCCAAGAGTCATCACTGGTCTTCATCCCTACTTTGCTGAGATAGATACAAAACAGTACCAGATGGAAGAGATGGCTTCTTAGGACCTCTCCTATTTTCCAGTTTTAACTTATCATCGTTTTGATCATGAGTGACTAGAGAGACTGAGACTTAATTCCCTCACACTGCCTATTGCTAGAATGTAAAGAAAAGGTAAAGGGATAAGACATTTTAGTTTGGAAAAAACTGCATGGGCAAAAGCTTTGTGGTGGGAGAGCTTGGAGAAGATAACAGAAGAGTTTTCCTTTCTGTTTTCTTGGAGTACAGAGGTTCCATGAAATAAAATATTTGCAAACTTATTCAGGAGGATAAGGGACATTTTAAAAAGAATTATACAGCAAATATCAAGGTGGTTATTCTCTTATTAATAATTTTTTGTAAAGCTGAAGTATTATCTGCTTGTGTTTAAGTAAAAACTACCTAGCAAAATGCCTTATATATTAAAGATGCTTAACAAATCTTTATGGAGAAAATGAGTAAGTAATGAGAAAAAGGCATTAATGATTAATACAGGGTCATTTTCTATCACCATTATTCATCAGGTTACAAAGTATGCATCCCTTTTGGAAATTCTCATTGTGATCTGGTTTGTGTTTCATGTAAAACAAAGGTCATTGAGACCACTTTATATTTCTAGAGTATTTCAAATGTTATCATAAATATTATAATAGTAAAAGAAAACAAGCAATTGTAAATAGTTCAAAATTTTGAAGAAAAAAACCATTTCCATTGTAAAACAAACAAATCTGTTAAAACTAAGTATAACCGGAAGGCTTTCAGGCTTATCCTAACCTCTTATTCTATCAAAAGATTGAAAACTGTCAGATGTCTTATTATGTAAAACTAATCCATGCTGTATGAATAAAAGCTAAAACTATGGGGGAAAGTATTGAGTCCCTAGTACCAGAGATCACGCATGAAAGCAAATGAGCATTAATCAGGGATTAATTTGCAATGGAATGCTATAAAACTTAGTGAATTTCTCCAAAACACATAAATAAATCTTAATTATTTTTTCCTAACCAAAAACTAATTTACATTTGAACTGGTGAAACTGGGCTTGTCCACCATGTCACTCATTTTGAGAAAGGTATAGTGATATTTTCTGGTATGTAATTATGAGTCAAAATATCTGGCAATGCCATAAAATGTAAAACACATATATTTTAAAAAAACAGTTATTTTCAGGACTTCAGGTTGTTACTTTTAAAGGCACCCATTGCTGAAGACAGATGTGGGATTTATAAATATTGAATCTTTAAATTCCCTAATATTTCACAACTTCCCAAAGATTTTTTAAAAAATTTAGATAGAGATCATTAAAATTCTCTGGAAAAGTAACATTACACTTTTGTAGGCATTTCTGTGGTACTAAAAATACACTTTTAGAATGAATTAATACTATCATATACGATATTTAAAACTTCCCAATTCCTAGTATAACTAAGGCTAAAAAAGTCATTTTCTTACCGACACAATAATTTAGACTTAATCCCTTTCAGGGGAAATAGATTTTAAATGTAGATGTATGAGAGAATTATACTGCCTTTTTTTAAACTCTTGGAGTCTTTTGTTGGCTGAAGATATTTCTAAGTAGAGCAAACCATTAGATCTTTTACAACAATTTTGCCATTAAAGTATGGAACGGAAAGGAAGGATGCCTAAAGAGTTTCAGGAAACATGACCCTTGTGGAATGAAGGTCAGGTTGGGTTCAATAGATGGAGCCTTCTGTTCTGCACATGGCATGCTGAGAAGACAGATGTAGGGACCCCAGCAAAGAGGTACTGCATGAGAGTAATAGAAAAAGGCAAGTCTGCATGGGTAGAGAGGGTATAGTGGGGAAAGGGGCCTCCAGCACTAGAGGACTGCACACTCTCTCTATGTCCATAGTTGCTTTCAGAGATCTCATCTTATTTCCCTATACTTCTGGTCAACGAAGAGACACTATCATCTGTGGTTGTAATTCCTACAAATTTCCTTTATACCACATGTAGGAGAAATGTATTAACAAATAAGCTTTATTTAATACTTTTTAGCATTTTTAAATATCTTTTTTTAGTTGAAGGAGACTAAGATTCCACTTGAGGAGAAAAGGAATAGTAGAAGCCTGAGATATGGGGCTCTCTTATTCAGAGTCTTGTTAAATAGCCTAGCACCTTAGCCACAGTTTCAGTTGTACCTGACACCTTCCTCTTTAGTAAAATCTCTAGCCTAATCTCTAGTCAACATAAGCTAGAGATTTTGCCAGTAGACTGTGGGAACTCCCTCATATCAAAGCCTGATGCCATGCTAAGTTTTTGTTTTTGTTTTCAAATAGGATGGAGAGAAAACAACCATAAATCAAGCTGCTCTTTGTAAATCCAATTCAAGATCCCCTCGTGTGGTGAGAAAATAGGGATGTTTATGTTTAATGGAGGTTATAATAGTAACTGTATCAGATGCAGACTAGCAGAAACTGTTGGATAGATTCTACATGGGAAAAAAAGTACTAAGATATTGCTTTTGGAATTTGCAAAAGAAAATAAACTACTACAAAACCAAACCAATAAACAAAAAAAACTCCAGCAGAAATCATTAAATTACTGTGGGTAATAGTGTAAAATATTCTTATTTTTTTCATCTACAGTGTATTTGTTCATAAGAATTATTGAGATAAATATATCTATCGTGTGTCTGCAGAGAAATATAAATAGGTCAGCATGATTTGGAGGCTCTTCAAAGCAGAAAATGCAAAATAATTCTTTTTTTCTATCTTCTGTTACTCTCAGTTCTTACCAGACTTAAAGAGAATTGAACTTGAGTAATAGCTCCATTAGAGCTCTTTTCTAGGATCCATTTCCTGTGGTCTCACTGGGTCCAGCTGCTGATGACTCACAGAGGAAGTGGTAGAGATTAGGGTGTATGAGGGAAAAATCAGAACAGCACAGAAATAAAGCAAATCAACCAACCATTACCTTTTGTGCCAAACAGAACAATGGCTTAACTACTGTGGTTCAGAATGATCCGTCTTATTCCACTCATTTATGCTATTCCTGTTGGAAGGACCACCAGGAACCCTGTGAACCACTATGCAACACACACCGGAATCCATGGCGCATCTCAATTAATATTCCCTCCTGACTCAACTAGAACAATGAAAGGCATCAAGCAGTTTAATCTCCGGCAATAATTCCTTTTGTTAGGTTGAGAGGTTTTCCCCCTGAATTAGGTTTTAAGATCGGATTTTCAAAATTAGTTAGTTATTCGACGTATTGTAAAGCGGAAAGCCCACATTTTATAAACACATGCATACATCTAGGTAGGACATAATGAAGTCTGTGTGTTAGTTGGGGACATTGCTGCTATTGGTAATTTTTACTTGCTCTGAAGTAAAATCAATCTTTTATTAGCAAACAATTGTAACTAAACTGCACAGCTGTTAAAACTCTTCTTTCAATTTTCCTTAAAGGTTGGAAATGTAAATGGGTCCTTTATATCACCCAGTAGAATTAAACTTGATCAGGACAATTTTTAAAGGCTACATCACAGATTCTTAGCTTAGCTGCTGATGCACTGAAACATTTCATTGTTAAAAACACTGCATGTTCTCAAGCGTTTATGAAAATATGTAATATATATGAATACATTTATTTTAAGAAGATAAGTATTATTGTTCCATTGTTTTGTTTAGCCACGATGAGCCAAAAACCTTAGTGTGGAGAGGACCTTAACTCCTTATTGACTGGTTAAAAACAAACAAATAAACATAAGGTTAAAATCATGAGTCTATCCTGAATACCAGTAGATTATTCATCATTTTGATAATATCAGAATACTAATTAAGGGCTGAGTGTCCTTTTTATAATCACCTCCATATAAGAAGGTGGCTGAAAAATTATCCTCAAATTATACAAGTATTAGAAACTGCTTTTAGTGTTTGATGGGTGCTCTTTCTCTGATAAAAATAATGGCAATTTTCCTATAGCATCTTATGCTTAGATTGTTTAAAATAATTGCAGGACTTTTTCTAAAAATTAACCTCAAAACACACTTTCTTGTTTTATAGTAATATAATGGCAGAAATTATATTCTATTGAGGCGCTTATAAACTTTTAAATGTGTGAAATGATTTGTAGATAACACATTTTTGTTTATTGAATCTATAGATTCAATAGAAATAGAAAAGAATAGAAAAGAATCTATTTTGCCAGTTAAAAAATAAATGTTAGAACTTTTAAGCGATGCTTTATTGATCTGATTGAATTTGAGATGGTTTTATCAAATGCACAAAATTTTAATATTAAAAAAATTAATATTATTTTGAATGACTGATACATAAATAACTCTATTTAAATGTATCATTCAAATGGATCAATATTCTTTATCATTTTGCCAACACAATTTGTTGATTGGTGTGTCTTCCTAAGATTACCTCTAAGTACATTGTAGAATCAGAAAGAACTGAGAGATTGGACGTACACATCAGACACAGTATTTATCTACATTCCTTTAAGCAGTAAAAAACATTTGAGAAATTTTCTGAAGCTAGGAAACCAGCTCAATCAAATTTTTAAGTAAAGTCTGATTTGATCAGCCACAGAGAAACGTCCTTACACGAGGACATCATTCACTGAGGTGTAAAAATCAAATAGCTAGAGTCTGAATGCCCATTCTCTGTCTCTGGACTGCCAGTTAAACTTAGTCCAGTGCAAAGCATGGACCTAAGGTCTATGTGACTTGGTCAACCCTGGATACTATTCATCAGAATTCTCAAAGCAACTTTTACAAAACCATGTTTAATCATCCTAATTATCTGAATTTGCCAAGTGCTTCACATCCTCACCGTGGTCTGGGTCCCAAGAGGTCTCACCAAGCTTAATTAGATGCTTTGCCCCTGCCTATTTTGGACGGCCAGTTTCTCATTTTGGAGAGAAAATCAAACTGGGCACTTGTCAGCTGTCCATCAACTGTGGCCAGCAAGCAATAGGTTCTCTAAAAAGAGGTTGAGAGTAGGGAGAAGGTGATTGGCATGACTAGGTAATAACAATGTACGAGAAATACTGTGCTAATAACGGTGCTGATAAATATTCAACAAATACTTATTGCGCACCTACCATAGGCAAGACATTGCTCTAGGTTTTTACAGTCTTAGAAAGAAATGGGGGCTGTATAAAATCAAGGGAAATTTTGTTCTATGACGTTTAGTGGACATACATCCCCAATATGACAGTTTTTGACCTGCAAAGATGCCAGTTGCATAGGGCCTTGTTGGGAACCAGCTGCAAGCTGACACAGTTCTTGCAGCTTAAAGCATGGCAAAGTCCTGCTTAATTCTTGACAGGACCCGAAAGAGTTATTAGAGAAGATATGAGTCTTGGCCCGTGAGGTTGCTTGCGGTTTCTCTAACTATAGTTTGTCCTTGGCATATTTCGGTAATGACAGTCTCTTCTCACGCATGTTTATATTCTGGTTCACAGAATGTTTTGTACTATAGCTTCAACATTAAGGAAATACTGTCTGATGATTCTGTCTTGTGATTTTAACAAAAACATGTATTGCCTACTGCTATCTATAAGAAGAGTTTTGTGTGCTTGTGTGCTTGTACACCACCCTCCTGACCCCATCTCTTCTTAATCCCCTCACCTGCTCTCAGGACTTGTTCCTCAGTCTTACAGCGACTGACAGGGCCTAACTATATTTGTGTTCATATATATTTTTATAATAATTAATGTATTGTATAAATATAAATAATATAAATAATAATTTATTATTATAATTTGTACAGAAAAAATAAGTGTTTACTTCCTACAACAGGATAATTATCAGATATTTTTCTAATACATAATTTTCACTATTATACTGACCTTCTCTCCATCATGTTTCTTTCAAATAATTTTGCAGCAACCATGGGAGAATTTCACACTGTGGTTCCTTTGAAGGCAAAACCCACTGCATATTTTCTATCCTGTACTTAGTACAGTACCTTAATATTTAATAAAGGTGCATTAAATGAAAGTACATTTCTACATAAGCTTACATATGGGTTCTGGAATATACTTTTGTGCACCTGTGTGTGTGTGTGTGTGTGTGTTTAAGCTCACATACACTTAAACACACTTTACATACCTCAGTATATTGAATGGGCAAAGGACTGGCTGTCTATAACAGTGGTCTGTAAACTTTTCTGATCAAACATTACTTTGCTTGATTAGACCAAATGCTTACAAAAATGACTATTTGGTTTTAATATGTGCATTTATCTAATTGAGCTAATATGTTTTATTGTTGTTTATGCATATTCATTTTATGAATGCATAAAAGATACTCTGAAAGTTAGAATGAAATTCATCTAGAATAAAAAAATTTAAATGTCTACTTTATTTTATTAATTAATGTTACAAATCTTATTTTTATCACTCAAACGATATTTAATGGAAGAAATGACATTTTGTTTGTACAGAAAAAATAAGTGTTTAGTTATTTTTATAAATATATATGCTTATATATATACTTATATACATTTATGAATATATATTCTTATTTTTTATAAATTATAAATAAGTTTAATTTATTTTGATACCTGCTTAATGGTTGTCACCACTAAGAAAGATACTTCTCAAAGACAAGTAGTCCTAAATGGAAGAAGTACATTATTGGTCCCTCTTACTAAATCAGGATGCTAATTTTTCAATCCCATCTCCAATTATGACAAGATTTTTGTTTAAATTCACTCGCACTGGCATGATGAGTATATTCAGCTGCATTTTCTTTGCTGGAAACTTATAAAGTCACTTGTCAATATTGAGGGCTAGCTTAATTAAAACTGACATAGTCCACAAATCCACTTAACTATGCTCTGTATGGAAATACAACAAAAGCAAACCAATGCCTTGATGATTCCTTCGTTGATACCTCTACACTGTGAACTGCTCTCTTGCCTAGGATGCATTGCACATGCGTATATAACATATGGCCTCTGTGTGAGCCCTTGACACAGGGCAGCGTGAGGACAGGGATGTCATTTACATATTGAAAGTTAAATGCATTTCTTATTTTTAGATGAAACGTAAATATAATTTAAATGAATATAATATTCTGTTTGCATACTTCAAGGATTGTCTGGCTCTTCTAGGTGGATGCACCCCACTTCAAAGACCATAGGACACAAACGTTGATAATGTCAAACTCACAAAGCCTATCAAGTAAAGAATGCTAAATTCTTTCTTTACAAAGATGACAATTTTTGTCAAAACATTCATTTTCTTCATTTTAGTGAACTTGGATAGGTAAAAAAATTCAGTTAAACCTAAAATAAATGTTTATTTACTAGATCTAATAAGTGTACTTATAAATCCATCATGGCATAAGGTATATTCATTATTCTATGAACTGTTACCTCTTAAATTACACTCATTCATAATTTGTAAGGATACAATTTTAATTACTAAACCAACTGTAAATTGAAGTGCTTCTTAATAAACAATAATTCTCAGATGTGAGGCATTTCTGTACATTTTGTTTAGAAAGAAATATTAGATTTGTTTCTAATTTTATCACCATATTATAGGGCATGTATTACTGCTATAACCATTAATATTAGTTTTAATTTACAAATAGTGAAATTGATATAAAATAATAACAGCTAAAAATTAAATATTTTACTCCCAACCCATTCATCTGCACATTGTCTTTACAAAAAAGACAACACCAACAAACTCCTACACATTAAATATTTAATTCCTCTAAGTTGTCTTCAATGGCTGTAGTGCTCACTCATGACAATTTCTAATTAATTTTAAATGCCATTTAACAGCCATTGTCCCAACAAGTACAGATGAATTAGGAGGCATAATGCTTGCACTGTACAAAGAGTAGCCTGTGTAAACTCTCAAATTAAATCCACACTGTAGTCAAAACTCATTTGATGTTTGCTTTTCCTACTTTGCAGACAAGATGGTCTCAAAAGGCAGAATAGGCTAAAGATGTGTTGGACAACTCTATAAGTACAGTCTCAAGACTCTTGTCATCTTAGCTGTCTAAATTACTTCAACAGGACTCAAGGGAATTTAAAGAGGAGAAATGACATGACAAACAATTATATTCTAACACTCTATTTATAACAATGCCCTTTCAGATTATTGTTCTTCCAGACTGACACATCACTGTAATCCCAGGGATGAATCAAGGGACTTAGAGTTAGATCACTCACAGCTTGTAGGCAAAGAAAAAAAATACGAATGAAGAGCTGACATTCAGGAAATATAGAGTGACTCAAGGATAAATTCAGCTGGGATGAGCTTAATTTATCAATGTCAATAACAACGGTGAACACTTTGCAAGAATACATGCATATTAATTGAAAATAATTCAGATTAAATCACTGCAGTTTGACATTTTGAGATAGGCACTTTATCTTTTCAAGAAAAAGAGCACTATAAAATCTTTAATCTGAAAACACATCTTAATTGCATGTTATCACCTCCTAATTGCTTCTATATTATATTAAACATTTTGCTAATTACTAGCCTGATCATGGTGTAAATAGCTTGAGGCAAGAGCTCACATCCAGCTGAAGTCTACCGAGCACATTAGGGCCAGGAGGAAGTTCAGCACTTGGTGGAATCATGGGCTTGTACCTTCTTCAGGGACTGTCCACCTTTAACACAGCTCTCTGGTGAGGTAAAGAGGTAAAGATGCTGTGATGAAGATCAGAGATGTTTATTCATCTGTCACATTCTAATACTATTCTTGGAAAAAGTGTGCATCCTTTCTGATAGTACAGATGTGCTCTTTCAGGTGATGGCATGTGAGTTTCTGGCTTTATGATAAAAACAGGCTCAGAGAAAGACAATATTGCATCTACTTTTAAACCTTGATCATTGGGACTTTGTCAGGATAAGGTGCTGTTAAATATCAATTTCTTGTATGGAATCTTTGGCCCATATGTATGCACAAACTTTTAAATACGTTAGAATTTAGACTTCTTCCTCAAAGTAGCGAATAACTTAGAATGGGTAAAATGTCTGTAATTGAACAGCAAATGCTTCTCTGAGAAAAAAAAAAATTAACCAAAATAGTGACTACATTTTCCATATCATTAAAAGTATATGCAAGCAAAAAGATAATAATAGGTTTTTTGGGTTAAAAAAATTAAAGCAATGAAGTGGTGTTTTTTGACGGTATACTTAGCAAAAAGTTTTCCTCAACTCTTTTCCTCCTTGTCCTTCTCTTTTTATTCTTAAGTAATGTCTAATGTTCACAAGGATTTAAGGAATTGGGATGATTCTACAATATATTTCAGGAAAAATATTTGCCAGGACACAATAAAATGCTCAAAATGTTCCACACTGTTTAATACATCTATTCCCCTTCTAAAAATTTTTTATTTGGAATTCATACTAGAAGAATATGCTTTGGAAAGTTTTCTTTAGTAGTAATTTTATTCTGGCCAGTTACAAAAAAACAAATACTATGTCATTCTACTTACCTGAGATACTTAGAGTAGCCAAATTCATAGAGACAGAAAGTAGAACAATTGTTACCAGGGGCTGGGGGTAGGGAGAATAGGGAGTTAGTGTTCAGTGGGTACAGAGTTTCAATATGGGATGATGAAAAAGTTCTGTAGATGGATAGTGGTGCTCGTGGCACAAGAATGTAAATGTATTTAATGCCACTGAAGTGTACAGTGGCATTAAAATGATTAAAATGGTAAATTTTATGTTATATTTATTTTAACACAACTTAAAAAAAAAGTGTCAAGAGAGCTTAATGCTTTATTTCTCTTTTTTTCCTACCAGTTTTATTGAGATATAATTGACACACAGCAGTGAACAAGTTTAAGGTGTACAGCGTAATGATTTGACTTACATACATGATGACATGATCACAACAATAAGTTCAGTGAACACCCATCATCTCATATAAATACAAAATTAAAACAGAAACAGACTCACAGACATAGAGGACGAACTTATGGTTACCAGGGGGTTGGAGGGGGGAAGGAATAGTTAGGGAGTTTGAGATTGACATGTCTACACTTCTATATTTAAAATGGGTAACCAACAAGGACCTACTGTGTAGCACAGGGAACTCTGCTCAATGTTATGTGGCAGCCTGGATGGGAGGGGAGTTTGGGGGAGAATGGATACATGTGTATATATGGCTGAGTCGCTTTGCTGTGCACCTGAAACTATCACAACATTGTTAATTAGCTATACTCCAATATAAAATAAAAAGTTTTTTTAAAAAATTAAAGAAATAGAAAAAATTTTTTCCTTGCAATGAGAACTCAGGATTTACTCTCTTAACTTTCATATATAACATATAGCAGAGTTAATTCTATTTGTCATGTTGTTCATTGCACTGCTAGTATTTATTTATCTTGTAGCTGGAAGTTTGTACACTTTGACTGCCTTCATCCAATTCCCCCTCCACCTACTCCCCTCTTCTAGTGGCCACAAATCTGATCTTTCTATATTTGTTTGTTTTTGAAGTATAATTGAGCTAGCTACAATACTATGTTATTTCCTGTTACCCAACATAGTGATTTGATATTTCTATACATTTAAAAATGATCAAACTTCCAGCTGCAAAATGAATGAGTCATGGGTATGAAATGTACAGTGTGAGGAATATAGTCAATAATTATGTAATGTCTTTGTACAGTGACAGATCATAACAAGACAAAGTGATTTTTATCATAGCATTATTAGATTAGTTATAAGAACAATGTTACAATAGAAAATTATACACAGTGTCATTGTCATTTGGGGTATTTTTCAATATTCCAGTTTTTCTCTTTTCAGAAATCAACTCCACCAAAACACCTTCATCTTGGACTTCTTGTAAGCAAACAAATTTCTGTTGCTTTGGCCACACAGACTATGGTATTTTGTTATAGCAGCCTAAGAAACCTTACACAATAATTCACAGGGGCAGTACTGCATGAGTGAGAAAAATAAATCTTTTTGGTTGGTTTGTTTGTTTTAAGCCCCTGAGATACGGGGATTTTTTTGTTACCATGGCACAACCTAGCCTAGTCTAATTAATATAGAGCTGGTTTTGTTTACCTGTATTTGCTTATCTATTTTACAAGAATATTTGCTGTGTAATAAACAAAAATATATTTCCTAATATAAAAAAGAAACAATGATTTTATTATCATTCAAGAGTTATCAGTAATAAACTAGATTGTTACACTTTTATGGTATAATAAAAATAAATGGTTTAATTATTAGAAAACTTTTAGTTAAATTAAACCATACCTTATTTTCTCCTTTACAGTGCTTTGCTTTTTCTCTCCCTTGTGTGTGTGTGTGTGTGTGTGTGTGTGTGTGTGTATGTGTGTGTTTCATAAGTTCTATTTTCCATATAAACTTTTGCTGAGACTACATATTTCTGCTTCCACTATTACTGATATAATTGACTTAAACGTTTGCTTTACTAATACTTTGGAAAGACTTTTGAAAGTGATTCTTCTGATTTCTGTTGTCTTTTTTAATTTGATTACGCTCTGCATCTGGTCTATTGGCTTCCATTTTGCCATTAATATTACTTTAATTTGCCATGTTTGCCATAAAAAAAATATCATAGTGTGGGTGGCCTAAATAACATTTCTTTAATAATCCACAGGACAAAAGATTGCCTTCAATAAAGAAAGAGAAAATGAGGGGGAAGAAAATCAATCCCTCCTCTTTTCATTGAATGATGTTCGCCTGATCCTTTCCAGGTAATTTATTATTTTTTTCTCTTTAGTAAAAACAACTTAATGTTGTTCCAATGACCTTTTTAACATTAGCCTATTCTGCTTGTTTTAGCTGTCTGTAGTACTTCTTATTTTTATGGGAGAAATATGCATAAGCAAAGATTTTGATTGTTTTCTTTTTTGTTCCATTCATAAGTAGTTTGTCCTCGTTACCTATGTCCGCATGTATCCATATCTCCCTCTGGTCCTCAGGTGTGGTCTCCTATAATGTTTATCACATGTCATTCTCTGTTATGTTTCATTTTAAAAGGAATTATAATACTGACATCACTGGATGGTGCTGAGGGTTAAATAAAGGAGCCAAGTCCATAGCGGACTTCAATAAATACTAGTTCTCTTTTGCTCCCATTTCTCCTGTAAAATTATAGGACTATACATAGAAAATTATTTTCTGCATTCTATAAAGTTTATCTTCTATTTACGCCATGATTAAATTGCTTCTTTTGTAGCACAATCCTCCGATGTTTCTTCATAGCCATATCTATTATGATTGCTCCTGCCTTTTTTCCTTCATTTTTTTCCTTTTCTTCCTTCTTTTCATTTTTTTTCTTCTTTTTTTAATTTTTTTAAGCACACTCGCTGATATTTTGTGAAATCCAGTGCTGTTTAATGTTTGAATTTGGGTATTTGACAAACCAAATAACTGTTCATAAATATTTTGCATTCCTATTTCTGTGTACTGAATTTTTCTTCAGATATGTATAAATGTAGATAAATAGAAGTCATTAGGATATTCTTTTGTTTTTGTTTTTTTTAACATCTTTATTGGAGTATAATTGCTTTACAATAGTGTGCTAGTTTCTGCTTTATAACAAAGTGAATCAGCTATACATATACCTATATCCCCATATCTCCTCCCTCTTGGATCTCCCTCAGACCCCCCCATCCCACCCCTCTAGGGGGACACAAAGCACCAAGCTGATCTCCCTGTGCTATGCAGCTGCTTCCCACTATCTATTTTACATTTAGTAGTGTATATAAGTCCATGTCACTCTCTCACTTCGTCCCAGCTTACCCTTCCCACTCCCCATGTCCTCAACTCCATTCTCTATGTCTACATCTTTATTCCTGTCCTGCCCCTAGTTTCTTCAGACCAATTTTCTTTCTTTTTTTTTCATTTCGTATATATATATGTGTTAGCATACAGTATATATTTTTCTCTTTCTGACTTACTTCACTCTGTATGACAGACTATGGGTCCATCCACCTCACTATAAATAACTCAATTTTGTTTCCTTTTATGGCTGAGTAATATTCCATTGTATATATGTGCCACATCTTCTTTATACATTCATCTGTCGATGGACACTTAGGTTGCTTCCATCTCCAGGCGATTGTAAATAGAGCTGCAATGAACATTGTGGTACATGACTCTTTTCGAATTATGGTTTTCTCAGGGTATATGGCCAGTAGTGGGATTGCTAGATCGTATGGTAGTTCTATTTTTAGTTTTGTAAGGAACCTCCATACTGTTCTCCATAGTGGCTGTATCAATTTACATTCCCACTAACAGTGCAAGAGGGTTCCCGTTTCTCCACACCCTCTCCAGCATTTATTGTTTGTAGATTTTTGATGATGGCCATTCTGACTGGTGTGAGGTAATACCTTATTGTAGTTTTGATTTGCATTTCTCTAATGATCAGTGATGTGGAGGATCCTTTCATGTGTTTGTTGGCAAACTGTATATCTTTTTTGGAGAAATGTCTATTTAGGTCTTCTGCCCATTTTTGGATTTGGTTTGTTTTTTTGATATTGAGCTGCGTGAGATGCTTGTAAATTTTGGAAATTAATCCTTTGTCAGTTGCATCATTTGCAAATATTTTCTCCCATTCTGAGGGTTGTCTTTTCATCTTGTTTATGGTTTCCTTTGCTGTGCAAAAACTTTGAAGATTCATTAGTTCACATTTGTTTATTTTTGTTTTTATTTCCATTTCTCTAGGAGGTGGGTCAAAAAGGATCTTGCTGTGATTTATGTCATAGAGTGTTCTGCCTACGTTTTCCTCTAAGAGTTTTATAGTGTCTGGCCTCATATTTAAGTCTTTAATCCATTTTGAGTTTATTTTTGTGTATGGTGTTAGGAAATGTTCTAATTTCATTCCTTTACATGTAGCTGGCCAGTTTTCCCAGCACCACTTATTGAAGAGGCTGTCTTTTCTCCATTGTATATTCTTGCCTCCTTTAACAAAAATAGGGTGACCATATGTGTGTGGGTTTATCTTGGGGCTTTCTATCCTGTTCCATCAATCTATATTTCTGCTTTTGTGCCACTGCCATACTGTCTTGATTACTGTAGCTTTGAAGTATAGTCCGAAGTCTGGGAGCCTGATTCCTCCAGCTTGGTTTTTCTTTCTCAAGATTGCTTTGGCTAATTGGGGTCTTTTGTGTTTCCATACAAATTGTGAAATTTTTTGTTCTAGTTCTGTGAAAAATACCATTGGTAGTTTGATGGGTATTGCACTGAATCTGTAGATTTCTTTGTTTAGTATAGTCATTTTCACAATGTTGATTCTTCCAGTCCAAGAACATAGTATATCTCTCCATCTGTTTGTATCATGTTTAATTTCTTTCATCAGTGTCTTATAGTTTTCTGCATACAGGTCTTTTGGTTCCTTAAGTAGGATTATTCCTAGGTATTTTATTCTTTTTGTTGCAGTGGTAAAGGGGAGTGTTTCCTTAATTTCTCTTTCAGATTTTTCATCATTAGTGTATAGGAATGCAAGAAATATCTGTGCATTAATTTTGTATCCTGCAACTTTACCAAATTCATTGATTAGCTCTAGTAGTTTTCTGGTAGCATCTTTAGGATTCTCTGTGTATAGTATCATGTCATCTGCAAACAGCTTTACTTTTTCTTTTCCTCTTAGGATTCCTTTTATTTCTTTTTCTTCTCTGATTGCTGTGGCTAAAACTTCCAAAACTTTGTTGAATAATAGTGGTGAGAGTGGACAACCTTGTCTTGTTCCTGATCTTAGAGGAAATGGTTTCAATTTTTCACCATTGAGGACGATGTTGGCTGTGGCTTTGTCATATAAGGCCTTTATTATGTTGAGGTAAGTTCCCTCTATGCCTACTTTCTGCAGGGTTTTTGTCATAAATGGGTGTTGAATTTTGTTGAAAGCTTTTTCTGCATCTATTGAGATGATCATATGGTTTTTCCCCTTCAGTTGGTTAATATGGTGTATCACATTGATTGATTTGCGTATATTGAAGAATCCTTGCATTCCTGGGATGAACCCCAGTTGATCATCGTGTATGATCCTTTTAATGTGCTGTTGGATTCTGTTTGCTAGTATTTTCTTGATGATTTTTGCATCTATGTTCATCAGTGATATTGGCCTGTAGTTTTCTTTCTTTGTGACATCTTTGTCTGGTTTTGGTATCAGGGTGATGGTGGCCTCATAGAATGAGTTTGGGAGTGTTCCTCCCTCTGCTATATTTTGGAAGAGTTTGAGAAGGGTAGGTGTTAGCTCTTCTCTAAATGTTTGATAGAATTCGCCTGTGAAGCCATCTAGTCCTGGGCTTTTGTTTTTTGGAAGATTTTTAATCACAGTCTCAATTTCAGTGCTTGTGATTGGTCTGTTTATATTTTCTATTTCTTCCTGGTTCAGTCTAGGCCCGTTGTGCTTTACTAAGAATGTGCCCATTTCTTCCATTTTGTCAATTTTATTGGCATATAGTTGCTTGTAGTACTCTCCCATGATCCTTTTTATCTCTGCAGTGTCAGTTGTTACTTCTCTTTTTTCATTTCTAATTCTACTGATTTAAGTCTTCTCCCTTTTTTTCTTGATGAGTCTGGCTAATGGTTTATCAATTTTGTTTATCTTCTCAAAGAACTAGCTTTTGGTTTTATTGATCTTTGCTATTGTTTCCTTCATTTCTTTTTCATTTATTTCTGATCTGATCTTTATGATTTCTTTCCTTCTGCTAACTTTGGAGCTTTTTTGTTCTTCTTTCTCTAATTGCTTTAGGTATAAGGTTAGGTTGTTTATTTGAGATTTTTCTTGTTTCTTGAGGTAGGATTGTATTGCTATAAACTTCCTTCTTAGAACTGCTTTTGTTGCATCCCATAGGTTTTGGGTCGTCTTTTTTTCATTGTCATTTGTTTCTAGGTATTTTTTGTTTACCTCTTTGATTTCTTCAGTGATCTCTTCGTTATTAAGTAGTGTATTGTTTAGCCTCCATGTGTTTGTATTTTTTACAGATTTTTTCCTGTAATTGATATTTAGTCTCATAGCCTTGTGGTCGGAAAAGATACTGGAAACAATTTCAATTTTCTTAAATTTACCAAGGCTTCATTTGTGACCCAAGATATGGTCTATCCTGGAGATGTTCCATGAGCACTTGAGAATAAAGTGTATTCTGTTGTTTTTGGATGGAATATCCTAGAAATATCAATTAAGTCCATCTTGTTTAGTGTATCATTTAAAGCTTGTGTTTCCTTATTTATTTTCATTTTAGATGATCTGTCCATTGGTGAAAGTGGTATGTTCAAGTCCCCTACTATTACTGTCTTACTGTTGATTTCCCCTTTTATGGCTGTTGACATTTGCCTTATGTATTGACGTGCTCCTATGTTGGGTGCATAAATGTTTACAACTGTTATATCTTCTTCTTGGATTGATCCCTTGATCATTATGTAGTGTACTTCTTTGCCTACTGTAATAGTCTTTATTTTAAAGTCTATTTTGTCTGATATGAGAATTGCTACTCCAGCTTTCTTCTGATTTCCATGTGCATGGAATATCTCTTTCAATCCCCTCACTTTCAGTCTGTATGTGTCCCTAGGTCTGAAGTGGGTCTCTTGTAGACAGCATATATATGGGTCTTGTTTTTGTAGCCATTCTGCCAGTCTATGTCTTTTGGTTGGAGCATTTAATCCATTTACATTTAAGGTAATTATTGATATGTATGTTCCTATTACCAGTTTCTTAATTGTTTTGGGTTTGTTATTGTAAGTCTTTTCCTTCTCTTGTTTTTCCTCCCTAGAGAAGTTCCTTTAGTATTTTTTGTAAAGCTGGTTTGGTGGTGCTGAATTCTCTTAGGTTTTGCTTGTCTGTAAAGGTTTTAATTTCTCCATCGAATCTGAATGAGATCCTTGCTGGGTAGGGTAATGTTGCTTGTAGTTTTTTTCCCTTTCATCACTTTAAATATGTGTTGCCACTCCCTTCTGGCTTGAAGAGTTTCTGCTGAAAGATCAGCTGTTAACCTTATGGGGATTCCCTTGTATGTTACTTGTTGTTTTCCCCTTGCTGTTTTTAATATTTTTCCTTTGTATTTAATTTTTCATAGTTTGATGAATATGTGTCTTCATGTGTTTCTCCTTGAATTTATTCTGTATGGGACTCTCTGCTCTTCCTGGACTTGACTATTTCCTTTCCCATATTAGGGAAGTTTTCAACTATAATCTCTTCAAATATTTTCTAAGTCCCTTTCTTTTTCTATTCTTCTTCTGGGACCCTATAATTCGAATGTTGGTGCGTTTAATGTTGTCCCAGAAGTCTCTAAGACTGTCGTCAATTCTTTTCATTATTTTTTCTTTATTTTGCTCTGCAGTAGTTATTTCCACTATTTTATCTTCCAGGTCACTTACCTGTTCTTCTGCTTCAGTTATTCTGTTATTGATTCCTTCTAGAGAATTTTAAATTTCATTTATTGTGTTGTTCATCATTGTTTGTTTGCTCTTTAGTTCTTCTAGGTCCTTGATAAACGTTTCTTGCATTTTCTCCATTCTATTTCCAAGATTTTGGATCATCTTTACTATCATTACTCTGAATTCTTTTTCAGGTAGACTGCCTATTTCCTCTTCATTTGTTTGATCTGGTGGATTTTTACCTTGCTCGTTCATCTGCTCTGTGTTTCTCTGTCTCCTCATTTTGCTTAACGTACTGTGTTTGTGGTCTCCTTTTCACAGGCTGCAGGTTTGTAGTTCCTGTTGTTTTTGGTGTCTGCCCCCAGTGGCTAATGTTGGTTCAGTTGTGTATGCTTCCTGGTGGAGGGGACTAGTGCCTGTTTTCTGGTGGATGAGGCTGGATGTTGTCTTTCTGGTGGGGAGGACCATGTCTGACTGTGTGTTTTGGGGTGCCTGTGACCTTCTTATGATTTTAGGCAGCCTCTCTGCTAATGGGTTGGGTTGTGTTCCTGTCTTGCTAGTTGTTTGGCATAGGGTGTCCAGCACTGTAGCTTGTTGAGTGGAACTGGGTCTTAGCATTGAGATGGAGATCTCTGGGAGAGCTTTAGCCATTTGATATTATGTGGACCTGGGAGGTCTCTGGTGGACCAATGTCCTGAACTCGGCTCTCCCACTTCAGAGGCACAGGCCTGACACCTGGCCGGAGCACCAAGACCCTGTCAGCGACACGGCTTCATTTAGAAGCTCTTAAATGGTCCATATATAGAGAAGCAATTTGGAACCCTATTACTGACTTGCTCCATGATCCCAAAACCTAGGAAATTCTTTGATGAATTTAAGAGGTCTAAAACCTTTAGATCGCTCACAAAACCCCTTTGTTAGTCTAGAGGGCATCAAGTACCTGAGTCTCCGGAGAGCCTCAACCTCTACTACCAGTGCATCTCCTCCCTGGTGGAAGTGTTCAGGATATTCTTTTGATGCAAAAAATTGCTATTGGATGTCACTTGGACTGATATTTCAACCCTGCTATTATGTACTGACTGACTCACCACAGAATGTGGAACTTTGCAGAAGGTTCTGTTTAACGATTTTATTTCCTATTCCTAACAACACAGTGCACATATTTGCTTGAATATGTTATCTCATCCATATTCAAATGTAATATCACAATAGCTAGTAATTCCTAATAGAAATACCAAGTTGTAAAATATGGTCCATTAGCTGTGTTCCAAATATATAAATATAAATATATCTGTATATATATTTATGTAGCAATTTTAATAATAATATAAATTAAGTACGTGTAGCAGCAGAGGCTATGCCCTCCTGAACAGATGACTTTTCCTCTGAGCATACTGATTAGTTCATTTTTCCTAATGAAGTTTTCATTTAGGCAGAAGTTACTCCTCGCTTGCTTCCTGCTCCCTTTTCTAAGCTAAAGCTGCTGTCTGCCTTTTATTGAAAGATAGAGCAATTTTAGTTAGACTAAAGAGAAATTCTGAATCTTTTCAACCTGCCTTGAGAGAAAAGTACAGGAGGATTTAGTCAACATGGGAAAATAAAGTGATTCTCAAGTAATTATATCATTATTTTTCTAGAATCATATAGTTTTATGATGGAAAGACTTGGGAATCATCTGGTCCTTTTATTTTACACAGAATAAAGATGAAACAAAGAGAGAATCAGTAACTTGTTTAAGATAGTTGAACAGAAGTATTTAGGCCTGATTAAATGATTTAACCTCCAGTTGTTTTGTTTGTCCTGTACTATGCAGAGGGAACTGGCCCAATGTCATTCCCCACCACTTATACAGCTTGAAGAGAAACATTGTAAGCTGTGCGTATACAGTAAGATTCAGAAATCAGCTCAAGGAGCATGAAGTTGACAATATAAACATGAAAACAAGACGTTAGCAATTATTCAGAGGTGTTAGCACAGACTAGAAGTCAAGCTATGTTGGCTTTGCTTCAAGCTAAAGAACTTCCGAGGACCTTAATTAACAGGAGTTTTGTAGACCTCTGTGAGTCATTCTAAAGTTTTGGGCATTTTTCTTTTTCTTTGAGGTATGTATATTAATTACCATGTTAAACGGGATAGCTTTGTTTAAAACCTACAGTGAATTTTTTCCTCAATTTTTAAAGCAATGTAACTAATGTTTTTCTACTGCTAAAGTCATTTCTCTTTCCTTGTAAATTGGAATTTAATCTTTCTAAAACACTATTTCTATTATATCAACTATTTTGCTTTTAAAAATCAGAAGCTCCCCATTACACACAATAGAACCAAAATTTCCCCAGGCCACAAGAGCCTATAGAAGCAAATGAGATCACATTAACATTAATAACTAGCATCTTACTACCTCCTGGCCTCACATGCATTACACAGGACAGGAGCCCCTTGCAAAGCACATACCCCACCCAGGTATTTCCACGAGTCCCCAGAGGATGTTTCACTTTTGCTCAAACAAGTTCATTTTCACTGGGCAAGGTTGCTACCCTGCTCCCATTTATGGTTATCCCATTCTACTACTCTTATTCCCCAGACCTGTGGGCAGGGTAAGCTCACAGTTCCTTTGAGCACCCAAGTAGCCAGATGCAGTGACTACAAACCAAATGTCATTCTCAAATTAGCCCTGCTTCGTCATCTTTGCCTTGTCACCTTATTCTCCTGCTGGGGATCCTGGCTACTCTGAAGGTCATGGAAGTCCCCACAGTGTAGGCAGGCACTGCTGATGCTCAGATGCCACCATTACTCTGTTGGACATGCTTTTCCTGGGCACCACCACCAATGTCCTATAGCAATCAGCAGCCCAAGGCTGTGTGGGCGTCTACAGTAAAGAGTGGCATATGTTAGAGCCCTGGATGGGTTATTAGCAAAACTTCCTTCACCCCAATGGTATAGGAGGTCTTCTTTCTTACTTTTTTATGTTTATTTTTATTTTTAGGGTAGGCAAGGGTGGTAAGAAAGGGAAAAGGTTTCTTCTCACTGGCCAATGAGTTTGGGTAAGATCTGCTGCAGGACTGACATCCCATGGGGAGTTACCATGCTTCCTGTGACAGCTAAGGCTGCCCCATTGGAGGCTCACAAAACAAGTTGCGTTCTCAGAAAAGCTATTATGTTGCCAACGTCTAAAGCCCATGTGTGAATCTTACCCAGGTCCTTTGTACAGAGTCAAGTTCACATATTTGCCTGGCATCCACCATGTTGCTCAGTTCCACGTGTTCAAACCAGTGCCTCACAAAATTGTGATATAATCCTTCTTACTTCCCAGATAACCCTAACTGTTGAGGTCAAGTTGTGAGTCATCCCCCAGAAAAGTCTATGTTTTTGCCTGCATCAAACTTGTCAACTGGTGCAACACTTCTCTGTAGTCTCAAAAATAAATCCACTCTCATCAAGACCTGTAGAGAAATTTCTTAGGAAATTTCAGATAGTGTCAGCAGGGTCAACGGCAAAGCCTAAGCAAATGACCTCCCCACCTGTCACCACTGGCTCTCCTCTTTTTCCCCCTCCTCCATTTGGCCTTGGCCTCCCAGACTTTTGACTCTCTACATAAAAATTTGTCTTCTGGCCTCTCACTCCTTCCTTATACAGCACAATTTAGCTCCCTCTTACTTTGTACCTTCAGTTGTATATATCATCTGCTTGCCATATGCTCAGCATGGGTAGACTTTAAAATTTACCCTTATTAGAGGGTGGTGTCTTATCTCACTTTGCCCTCAGAAAAGTGTCACTCTCCTCTGCAACCCTTGGGTAAATGTACAGATACACAATGAAATTTTTTGGAGGCACTTGACTCTTAGATCAACCTACCTCCTTTTCTCCCAATAGGTGTAATCGATTCTATACTAAGCACATTTGGGGATCCTGCTGTATTAGTTTGCATGGGCTGCCATAACAAAGTACAACAGACGTGGTGGCCTAAACAACAGAAATTTATTTTCTTACAGTCCTGGAGGCCAGAAGTCCAAGATCAGGTTGTCAACAGAGTTAGTTTCTTCTGAGGACTCTCTCCTTGGTATGTCGATGGCCATGTGTCCTCACATGGTCTTCCCTCTGTGTGTGTTTTTGTCCCTCTTCTTACAAGGATACCAGTCATATTGGATTAGAGCCCACCCTAATAACCTCATCTTAACTTAATTAGCTCTTTAAAGACTATCTCCAAATATAGGTACTGGGGGGTACTGGGGGTTAGGACTTCAGTGTAATTCAACCCATAACATCTGCTTTCCTCCTTGGCTTGGCTGTTTAGACATTTTGCGCCCTCCCCTTAGGGTACCTTTTCTCCTTACTACACCCCAGCCAGGCAAGGGTCTTTTAAGCATCAGCTGAAAGTACATGATTCTTCAGGGAAGAGGGGAAGGAGCGGCCATCAGCGGGTGAACCTTTTCCTGGGCCCAGCCCCATCTCTCTGACATAAATTTACCTAGGGAAGGATTTTCATCAGAACATCCTGCCTCCTTCATCTAACCATTTTATAAGTTTTTCTCCTGCAAGAAGAGGGATTAAGGAACCTACCAATCTTTGTCATTTTCCTATTGGTCCACATGAGCTAGTCCTGTTGGTCCCTCAGCTCATTTTCCAGCAAGTAAAGCCAAAGAAGGAGTCTCCTCATATGCAAATATTCTTAAGATACCCATTCTGGCCATAATTTTTATTTTTTTAAAAGGAATGTTTCTAAGATGCAGAGTTCTAAGGAATCCTTTATTTGTTCTGTTATATCCTATTTTCCAAGCACACATTGTACATTCTCTCTTTAGAACTTTTGCTCCTGCCCTCACCTAGAATGCTCTGCATTTTCTGCATTCTAGTGTCATAACTACCAATCCTTTGAGGCTCAGGTGTTCTGTTAGAGGTGTTCTCTGTAACTCTAGTTTACCGCTTGCACTTCCATTAATAGCTTTTAACTACACATTTAAACCATATTATAGGGACTTCCCTGGTGGCACAGTGGTTAAGAATCCACCTGCCAATGTAGGGGACACGGGTTCGAGCCCTGGTTCCGGAAGATCCTACATGTTGCAGAGAAACTAAACCCGTGCACCCACGTGCCACAACTGAAGCCTGGGCACCTAGAGCCCATGCTCCGCAACAAGAGAAGCCACTGCAATAAGAAGCCCACGCACCACAACAAAGAGTAGCCCCCACTTGCTGCAACTAGAGAAACCCCGTGCACAGCAATGAAGACCCAACACAGCCAAAAATAAATAAATAAATAAATTTATTTTAAAAATCATATTATATAATAATTATAATAACGCTTAATTGCTTATACCCTATAATGGCCTCCTCTAATGTTTTCCAGTATTGATCCAGTTTGTGGTTTAAAGCATAAAGCCATAGTAGATATTTTTTTGACAAAACTAAATTTCATCTCATAGTTTAACTGTATTTTTATTTTTAAAACAATTACCTTAGAGTCAAAGGAAGTACATCTTTGAAATCTTTACAGCATCATCCGAGCACCTTCTTTAATATTTACAGTCATAATTGGTTGACTAGTAATATTGGGGAAATTGATTCTGAAACGAAAAAGAGGATGTATTTAAGCCAACTAGCTAATATCTTATAACAATCCACTAATATGTATTGGATAATTACTGTGTCCAAGCCATCATAGCAGGTACTGGGATGTAAAGATTATTAGTCATGAAGACTCTATCTAACAAGTAAGAGATCAAGACCAATCATGACTTGTCCAGGGGAGAGAATGAAAGTCATATGTGGAAAAAATGAGGAAAGCAGGATTTTAGAACCTGTTGTGTTAAAACAGTGTAAAAGAATATGATAACGAAGAAATGAAGGGAGACTTTGTAACACAAATTCTCTCGTGGTTGCCCCATGATGAGTCCAGATCCTAGCAGGCTTGTGTGATTGGATCTCAGAATGGACAAAATGACCCCTGTCTCTAGAAGCACCCTCCCTACAGAGCTCAACAAGCTCTATCAACAGGCTCTGAGAACTCTGCATTCCTCTTTGGACCCTGCTCCACATTCATATTATTACCAGTCATGCAGCTGGCAGGTTATTTCATTAGAGGGGACTCCATCCTCCTCAGAGCTTTGTAGTAGAGCTTTTAGTTAGTAGAGTTTGTGATATCTTGCCATATCTCTCTTGACAATGTGGCTATCACTAGCCTTTAGGAAAGTTGATATAGGATATTAGGTTGACTTTCTGGGATGCCTTTCTCCAAGAAAGAAAGAAAGAAAAATAAACATTAATCCTAACTACACTAGGAAATAAGTACTAAATGAAGTAGGATAAAATCTTCTAAATCCTCTATGCAACTTAGAGAACCATAAAATGAAGTCAACAATAAAAGCAAACACATTGAAAGGCTCTAGGATGGCTAGGCGATAAAGAGACAAAAAAATGAAGAAGTAAAGGGGGAAGAAAATGATAGGAGGCATGTGCTAGAAAAAATAAAATTATCCCTTGATAAACTGATGGGATTCTTGAAGCCTTAACATACTCCAATAGTCTACATGTGTATACACACAGTTGTGTAATGTTTTTCTATGTAAATTGAGATGATCATGTGGGTTTTTAATCTTATGTTCTAAGTGTATGATGGACTACATTACTTTATTTTCTTATGTTGAACCATTCTTGTATCACTGGGATAAGTCCCACTTGATGTATAATCCTTTCAATATGCTGTTGAATTTAGTTTGTAAGTATTCTGTTGAGAATTTTTGCATCAATATTCATAAGGGATATTCCTCTATAGCTTTCTTTTCATGTGGTTTCTTTATCTGTCTTTGGTATCAAGGTAATGCTGACTGCATAGAATGAGTTAGAAAGTATTCCCTCCTCTTTTTTTGTTGGAAAAGTTTGAGGAGGGTTGGTATTAATTCTTCTTTAAATATTTAATAGAATTCACCAATGAAGTCACCTGGTCTTGAACTTTTCTTTGTTGGGAGGTTTTTGATTACTGCATCAATCTCTTTACTTGTTTTATATCTGTTGAGATTTTCTATTTCTTCTTGAGTCAGTTTGTTAAATCCTGTGCTTCTAAAAATTTGTCCATTTTATCTAGATTATTAAATTTATTGGTGTACAATAGTTTACTATTCTCTTAATTTCTCTTATTCTCTTTTAATTTCTGTAAGATTGATAATAAAGTCCCCATTTGCATTTCTGATTTTGGTTATTTGCATCTTCTCTCTTTTTTTCTTAGTCTAGCTAAAGGTTTGTCAATTTTGTTAACTTTCTCAAATAATCAGCTTTGGTTTTGTTAACTCTCTCTATTAATCATCTTTGGGTTGTTGGTGGTGACATTATATCTTTTTTCCCAGAAAAACAAGGAAAACTCAGGAGGAGCTTTTAGATAGCTCTTACATAAATTAATTTAACATTTGGAGACTATCAATTATGCAGCTTCAGAAAGTCAATTACTTCAATAACTGTTCTAACATCTATGTTAGTGTTTTAAGTAGTGACTACCTTCCTCCACTGAAGCACTCATAAGTTTCTCAACAACTATGTCAGTAGGTTAGAAGATAGTAAAAAAAAAATGTTAAAGAAGCTGAGATATTATAATTAAAATGTACACTGTTATTAAGGAAAGGTCTCAATAGTCTGATGGTGTCAGGGAGATACTATAAAAACTTGATTTTTACCAGCTTTCAGTAACAATTCAGCCAAAATGATATTGCTCTTTTGGATTCCATTCCTTTACCAGAGGTAGGTAAATCTATTCTAAATAAGCACAAAGCTTTTAAAACACAAAAGTTAAAAAACACACTCAAATACTTGAAAAAAGACATAAACAAGAAACCATTAGTAACATGGAAATTTTACTGATGCAGAGTCCTTGGTTTCCCTCCAACTGTAGTTCTACTTTAGGTAGTTCTGCCTTAGGTCTGTGGTTGTTGAATGCCCTCCAGCTGTCAATCTAAAATGGAGATGGGCAATCTAGTAAACTCACTCCCAAATCAAATTAGAATCAAATCTTTTTGGAAACTCAGAGAAAAAGTGAAGAATGATGTTAAAATATGTAGTTTTCATTTCCATTGAACTCTGTTTTCCAGATTCCCACTGGGGTGAATGTGTTGAAATTCTGAAAGAAAGTGTGCAAAAACACATTATACAGAGAACCCAGCAAACCAAATGTAAATTTACAAGATGCCAAAATCATAAGTGCTCTTAAAAGACGCTCAGCTTCTATCTTTTACAGCAAAATGCAACTGGTTTTAAGTGCTGTTCACTGTTGTTTACAATTTCACCAACTTTTGGAAGTTAAACATTTCCAAATTAAGTTTACTAAAGTGTATTAAGCATATTCTTTCAAAAGAAATTCTGGAACACCAGAGATACCTATATTTTTTTCCTATGTGGTTTCTATGCAATTTTTTGCTTCTCCTAACCCATTATTATATCCAGTCAAACAAGATAAAACAAAACAAAGATAAGCAGTGCATCTAAAATATAAAGATTTTAAAAACCATTCCAGGAAAGAAGTTTTAGAGTTAGAAAGAGCCTTACTGGTAAGTCAAATTTATTTATTTTACAGACGAAAAAACTGAAATCTCTAAAGGTCATGACTTAGTCAAGATCAGATACATTTCAGTGGTCTAGTCAGAGTAAGAAGTGGATTTACAGTCTCCCAGATCAGGAAACAGTCTGCTACGCTTAATTGGTTATACTTATTTTCATTTCATACCCTATGCAATCTAGAACATTTCTAATTAATAGTCTAATCTATTGTCCTCTTTTTGTCTCTAGATTATTTTTAATAGTAATGTAAGTTTAATTAATAAACGGACTTCAACATTCAACTAAATTCATTTAAATAACAATGGTATTTAAAACTGTAATTTCAGCTTAAGACTAGTTAATTCTTTTAAAACTTATCTTAATATTTTCCCTAAAACACATTTATTTATTGAACTTTACTGTGATTTGACAATGATATAATCCATTATTTATTATTTATGTTTTGCCCCCTTCCAAAATGGATATAGGAAAACTGATGATATTAAAGAAGAGATCATAGAATGGTAAACCAATAAAGCATGAGAAAGAATAGAAGAACCAAGTAGTAAAGCCAGAATGGAGAAATAATCATGCCAAAAAAAGCTAACCTGCTGGAGGCTCTTTCAAAAAATTTCAACTGAGCTTCCTGAGAACTGAGGAGAATCAAGGAACATGGTGGTTTATAGAGCTCCCATTAGAAAAAAAGAGACTGTGTCTCCTTGTTTTTGGTTATTTATCAGAAATAAAACACATGGCATACACTGTTTTAATGGGTTTGCTACCTTCTTTATGTTTTCTTAGCATGAGCCTCCTAAGAAGAATTAATCATGTGAACCTTAAATAAAAAATAATGAATAGCATAAGGTATGGGATCATTTTTTCAGTCATTTTATTTTTTGTTTTTATTTTAATATTTAATTTAGATATTTTGTTCATGACTACTTTCAACATAGATACTAGATGAAAGTAGTGGCATTATTTTAAAATCAAATTATTGTGTTTAATCCTATAAAGGCAATTTTGTGTGGAGCCATGATAATAAGATATGTTTTTGCAGCTTTCTGATGCCATACAATAATGATTAGAATGTAGATAACAAAGAATAGTTACATTTCATAAAGTTGGATACAAAAGCATAAGTGTAAAAATACACTTAAAAATTTTTCCATGAACAAAAGATATTTTTCTGTCTAAACATATTGTAAAAGTTTTTGTTTGATCTTTAAAAGTAGGAAGAAACTTTTTCATTAAGAGCTGAATACTTGCAACTTTCTGCACTTTAACTGTGCCTTGCAATTCAGGGCAATTATTATAAAGTGAAGAAAATAATTTTTTATAACCTTTGTACAACTCAAAAATATTCACACAATTTTTTTCAAAAATTCAGAAGCAATTACCACAGTGAAACAAGCAAAGGACTTTGAATATATTATCCCAAATTGCTAAGTCAAATGGAGTTGATGCTTCCAGAATCTGCACCCTCCAACAGCTGCCACATTGAGAATAAACCTCTTCCATCCTCCTGAAACTTCACGTCAATCCCGCACGTGCACTTTTTGGAATCGGATGTTTATTGGGCAGGCATTGTCTGTTCTCTCTCCTTCCACGCATTCCCCCACTCCTGGAATGAAGGCTCTTCACAACCCGCAGCACAGCCAGAACTCTGCTCTCCTGCAGGTCACCAAAGCCTTCTAACAGCAGGGTCTCTCCTGAATCCCAATCCTACCCTTGACTCTGTTGCTCTCCCGAGTCCCCAGCCAGTATCCCTTGGCCATTTTTTTTTTTTTTTAAACTTACTTGGCTGCGCCGGGTCTTAGTTTCGTTGCCGCGTGCGGGATCTTTTAGTTGTGACATGCAGGCTCTAGTTCCCTGACCAGGGATCCAACCCAGGCCCCCTGCATTGGGAGCGCGGAATCTTAACCATTGGACCACCAGGGAAGTCTCCTCCCTTGGCTTTCTTGACACTTCACCTTCCTAACTGCTCCTCTATCTCCATGCATGATATTCGTTCCTTACACTGCTGCCTTCCTCTTATGGAAGCTCACACATCTGTTCTTGATACCTGCAATTTTAGCTTGCCAGTTTAATTAAATCAGCCACTTTTATAGTTGTTGTTTTTTTTTTTCTGATTACTTCTAAATGTCAAACTCCATTCATAACCCACTGCTTTTGTCTCTGTGCCTGTTCTCAGCAGCTTACTAAGTCCACATAAGGGGTACTCAAATGCATATACATCCAACAGGGAAATTATCTCTTTCCCTCCAAGACAAACACTCCTCTCAAATAGCTTCCTTTCAGTCAGAAGTATTAACATTATCAATCCCTTAAACTGGAAAACCCAGGTCATGTTTTTCCTTCATCTCTTATATAAAGCTAATTTTAATATTGTCATCTATCCCTTCCAAATGTACCAGAAGTAAGAAAATTACACGAACTAACTTAAACCCAGTCACAGTTGAGTATAGAACTTAATTCTCAAAAGTAATAAATACTAGTTTACTAACTTCCAACTGACCTCCACAGTTGCTTATCCAGCTTTCTATTTCATTTCATGGGTGGGTCCAAGGGTTCCATTGAACATTCCAAATAGAGATTATTCAGGACTTCACACAATCTCATAATCTTCATTCCACCCTATATTCAGCAGATGATCTCAGATACAACTATATGGAGAAGATTAATACACGAGACCTTAAAGGAAACAATAAGCCCGATTCTCTCAGGCAACCCATCAGGATTTAATAGTCAAAGATTAGACTTGGAATCAGACTAAGTTATATTCAAATACTATCAGTCATGGAAGTTTAAACTTTTTATGCCCAGGATGAGTGCATTTTCAGGGTTCTTCTCTTACCTGGAATAGTGTATACCACTCCATATCTATTAGGAATGTTTGTGCAAGAAGTAATAGATAGCCCAAATATGGAGCCTTAAACAAACATGGGTTTGTTTTTGTTATATAACAAGAAGGCTTTAATGAGCAGTTACTGGTGCTGGTTGAGCGGCTCAGTGACGTTACCCTGAGACGTTGCATGTTCTCTTGGCAGCTCCAGTTATCACATCTGAGTTCCAACAAGAAGAATCGAAAAGAGAAAGGAGTATGAAGAAGGCAACAGGCTTCCCAGAAATCTCACTGCTGACTTTTTCTTAAATGTCATCATTTAGAACTCTTCTACGCAGTTCCTTCAACTGAAAGGTGGCTGGGAGTGGGGATTAAGTTAACCAATAATACCCACATGCTACATTCTGTCTATCTAAATTATACTGTTTTTTCTCAAAGCTTACTTAAAATCTCACCTCCTTAATGAAAATTTCTTCACCTGCTGTGACCACACACATCCCTAATTCCTGTAGATTTCCATTTCAATGATAGCAGACCCAGGCAGTATACCATTAATATTTTCACGCCCTGATATTTTCCATTTAATATTTTGTTTCCTTACATCTAAATATATACTGAGGGCAGAGGCTATGTTGTAGTCCTCTTTTCTGTCCACATGGAACAGAGCACCATGCTTAGGTACATAATGGTACTCCCTGTGATTTGGGGATTTAGACTCAGTGAAGCTCAAATGTGAAATAGGGACCCATTAATTTTAATTGTGTAATCCTAGCAAGAGAATTTACCTTTCAAGTTTTCCTTCTTCCTCTATAAATGTGAAAAAACCAAATAACTCACAGGGAAAATGTGAGAAATCAACATCATAAAATATATCAAACATGATATGTGCCTAATATGCATTACTTTCCTTTATAAAAACCTGATTATAGTTGATAATAGATACGTTTTCTATTTAATATGCTATGCTGAACTTACATTTTTGAAGACCAAAGACTCAAAAGTTTAGAAATTAATCCCTTTAGAGTTTACTCTATGAAAAGAAAACTTTGTTTTCCTTAAGTTAAAGTATATTTCAATTTCATTTAGCACTTAGTTCAAGGCTATTAAATATATAGTCAATGATTATATTCATTTTAGATAGAGGTTTAGGCAATCATATCACAGCAATCTTTAAAGATAATATCTTTCATATGTGTAGTCTTATTTTGGTACAGTCAGAGCTCAAGGGGTCTTATCTGGAAGCTGTGTTTGCCAAGAAAACACACTGTTTTACTCACAGAGTATGATTATTTGTGAGAGTGTGATAAAGATTATGATGTGGGGAGGACCTAAATCACTTCTCCAAGTCCCCTCTTAGTGCTGGCTCTATTTTATAGTCCTACATGATTTTGTTAGGGTGTTTTTTTTTTGTCATTTAGATCTACTTTTTGAAAAGTTGCTGGAAAATGGTGAGTATGATCCAAATGTGTCTATGGACTACTGGAGAAAAAATTAGTGAAAAGGTTTAAAAGAACTCTTTTTAACCATAAGTTCCTACACTTTAACAAAATGTTTATAATTTCCATTTAAATGACATCCTTATAGAATAAGAAAAATGAAAACAAGTTTTAAAAAGTTATCAAGTTGGGTTTCCTTGGTGGTGCAGTGCTTAAGAATCCACCTGCCAATGCAGGGGACACAGGTTCAAGCCCTGGTCCGGGAATATCCCACATGCCACAGAGCAGCTAAGCCCGTGTGCCACAACTACTGAGCCTGAGCTCTAGAGCCCACAAGCCACAGCTACTGAGCCCACGTGCCATAACTACTGAAGCCTGCACACCTAGAGCCCGTGCTCCGCAATAAGAGAAGCCACCGCAATGAGAGGGCCGCGCACCGCAACAAAGAGTAGCCCCTGCTCGCCGCAACTAGAGAAAGCCCTAGCACAGCAACGAAGACCCAACACAGTCAAAAAGTAATTAATTAATTAATTAATTATAAAAGAGTTATCAAGTTATTCAAATATACATGAAGGTAGATAAAATATTATAATAACTCCTCATGTTTCTTTATTCAATAGCATCAAAAACTCAACAGAGAATCTGGTTTCATAGATACTGTTAGTTATATGTTGCTACAAAAACAAACAAACAACAACAACCTAGTAGCTTAAAGCAGTAAACATTTATCATCACCTTTCCTGTGGGTCAGAAATTTGGGAGCACCTTAGCTGGGCAGCTCTGAGAGTCGAATTTGCCGTCAGGCTGTTGGCGCGGACTAGGTCATCTGTAGTAGGGTCAGGGCCGCAGGATTCACTTCCGAGGTGATTCTCTCTCACGGTTGTTGGCAGGAGGCCTCAGGTCCTCAGGGGTTGTTGGCAGGAAGACTCACTTCCTCACTACATAGGGTTGTTGGAATGTCCTCCTGACAGCCACTGTTTCCCCACAGAGCAGGATCTGCAAGAGAGAGGACAAAAAGGAAGGCTCAGTGACTCTTGTAACTTAGTGTTGGAAATCACACACTGTCATTTCTGCCATACTCTGCTTGCTAGAAGTAAGTCATGACACACAGCCCACGCTCAAGGAGAGAGGAATTAAGCTTCACATCTTGAAAGGAGGCATATCAAAGAATTTTTGAACATATTTCAAATATCACCACAATACATCCACCCACTTTCTATTCGCCATTCCAATTATTTTGAAGGAATTCCAGACAATACATCATTTCACCCATAAATAAAAAAAATCCAAAGCACAATTTCATTCTCACAACTAAAAAAGATAATTTTTAAAATGTCATCATATATCAAATGTGCTCACATTTCTTTATTTTTTTCATAACATGTTCACATTTTGTTTGATTTGTTTGAATCATAATCCAAACAAGGACCACCTATTGCATTTAACAACTTTTGAAGTGATGTTAAATCCTCCTTTGATCATCCAATTTGAAATATACTTACAACCAGACAAAAATATAAGATGGGGTTCTTTGTAAGTGGTCCCTTGAATGATACTCATTTATGGCTTTGTTTCTACATTGCTCATTGTTCTTTTCACAAGGAATGCTCAAGAAGCAAGGAACCAGATTTTCCTCGGTTAACTTTGAACCTGGAATTTGTGTTACTGCTTTGGTTATATTCCTATTAAGCCACTAGTGTACACTACAGGAACAAGTGGAAATGAAGACAGAGGTATGATGACCATTAATTGTCCATAATCTATTTATCCTGAGGAGCACTTATACACCTGTTACATATTTAGGTATTTGCTACTTGTAGTTTTTTCATGATTTTTGAGCAGAGAAGCATCTATACCTAAAGCACCATAAAAAAGGAAAAATGCTACCAAGGGGCCTTAAAGTAGCAAGACAAAGAAACTACAGCTTTTTGTGTCTGGGAAATGAATGACTCCATTCATTTCAATAGGGATTTTGTTTTATACGTACTGTATTAAGTTTGGGCACTAAACACCTGACTCCCATTTCAGAATGAATTACTTTGCTAAATGTAGGTATGTAAACAGGATAAAGTACGTTAACTACTAAATTCTTCAGTAAGTACCTTTATCTTGTTTTATTGATTATTTTATAGTGTTATCCTCAGTTCTTTCTTAAATATTTGTATATGTATATATGTATATGTTATACGCATATGTGGGCCTTTTATATATAAATATGCATATGTTAAATTTATAAATTAAAATAGCTCATAAAATTTGTCCTACAGTCTATTTTTTATTATATTTTTAAACTAATTATGGTTTTAGATCCCAATTTGCAACAGTAAATTTTTTAAGTACAATTATAGTTAATCTTCCATAAATGCTATTGTAAATGTAAAATGTTCAAAATAAAAAAAAACTGAAAAGTTCATGGCTTATTGTGTTGTAGCTGTGTATGAGAAATTTAGATTTAATCATATACTGAAAATTAATAATTTATTTAGAAATACCTTAAACATTATTTCCAGGTGATTGTTTCTCCAATCAATGACATACCTACTTTTTCAAGAAAATACTAATTTTTTTTTCCTGATACTGTATTTTCACTCTAAGCATTTTACATTAATAAGTGCTCAATTTATAAATTGCTACATTATTCATTACTATATGAATTTGCACAGTTTACTATGACAAACTTTCTGTAGCTGACTTTTGCCTGTTATTTGTTGAAATGGCAAGAATATAATTACTAATAAATTCAAACTACTGTTGAACTTTATTTCACAAGGCACAACCATTTACACCAAGAAGTGTACACAAACAAGACTCCTATTTGCAGCTGGCATTAAACTTTGAAAGCAGTTGACTTTGTTATCTAGATCCAATTTTTAATGCTTACTGTTAAGTTTTCTTTCTTTCTTTTTTTAAATTCTCAAACCACCAGAGGATGATTTCCTTAAGAATGTTCTCCCAGGTATGTTCAGAATATTAATTAGGCCCATCTATTTCTGTGGGTAATAACAATGTCACAGGCTGAATGGACGCTGTGACCTGTGAAAGAACTATTCATATGATTTCGTCTGCCCCAGCGCATTCTTTAACAAGTGAACATAGACCTTTTTCACAGTCATCTTAAATGTTTCAACTCTGTGTTTCATGTTTGGCTCTTACATCCCAACCATATAGCTTTTCTGCCTCTTTTGGCCTCTTTTGGGGAAGACTTCCTTGCTCTACTCATTTAAATGTTTCTGCCTTTATGACTATTTTACTGCCATACCTATGGGGCTTCTTACTGTATTTACCTGTAACTGAAGGAGATTTTAAAGGAATTAAATTTATTCAGACTAAATCTTCTGGGGGATGCAAAGCCTTCTTAAACAATTAGCAATAATTAAAAAGCATCTATTCAGACTGGATAAAAGGTAAATAGATTTCATTTAAATATAGTAGTTAGTTGGTACAGTTTTCCCATTTGCATGTTTTTTTTTAAACCTCCTGTTGGTGAATAACTTTGAAATAACAAAAGAAAATGTTGGCTTTTGTCAGTTTGTATAATTTTTTACTCATGAGTGCTATTAACAAATTGCTGAACTAAAAATTTTAATTATCTTTAACTTAGATGGTGCAACTAACACTGAATATAATAGGATGAGAATGATGCCTGAATAAAACCTAGATTTGCTTTTTAAATTTTTAATCCTAAATTAATGTGGAACTGGCTGAAAGATCTATGATTTTTTTGACTTCTGATATTTTCTGTAAGTTTTATTCTGATATTTATCTGCCTCAATGAAATATTTGCTTTGTATATGTTAAGGGTAATATGTTTGTTTTCTCAAAGTCCTCCTTAAATTATTTCAAATTAGAACTTGTCTTATAGATAGTTGATAAGACAAATTAGATTTTTATTCAAACACATTTACAAGAACCTGCTAGTATATATGTAAATGTAGTGATGCATAAAATTAGTCTTATGCTCATACATGTATATATGTGTACACAGACACATACCGATTTATACAAAAACAAAGGTACTTAAATTCTTTTGCTCAAGAAATGCATAGTTTAGTAGATTAGGCAGTCACTTATATGTGTTTAAGGGGGCACCAAGGAAGGCATCTAAAATCTAACTCTATCACTTGATACTTTAGTGTTATAGTTTCATTCTTCAGAATTTTAAGTAAAACCATATTTTAAAAAATATGTTCAGTTAACATATTTAAAAAATGGTAACCAGACTGTGGAAAAACATGACATGGGATGAAATAGGCTGGGAGAAAGGGAAAAAGACATGAAGGACCATAGAAAATAATGAAAAAATGTGGCAGGCCAAAGATATATTCTTTCAAGGGCTATCCAGACTCAGCCATTCTACAATAGTGAAAAATATGTCTAATGATCTTTGGTGCAAAAATAGCACCACTAAGATTAAAGCAAGGTGTTATTGAGGTTAAGCTTACAGATTTAATCCCCAATAAAACATACAACTTCATTCATGTTCAACCACATACTCAGCCATTTTGCAAATGCATCATAAACAAGAAATTAAAAATAAAATAGAGGGAATGAAAAAACCAACTATGGAGGATTTTTTAAAAAACAAAATTAAAGGTAGACTCACTTTAGAGTGATGACTGGTTACACAATCTCTAGGTAGAGGAAAGAGCACATTGCTTGAAAGTATTCTCAGCTTTTGGGAAACAAAATGCTTTTTCCATAATGATAGACTTCAGTCAAAAAAATATGTGTTTAGAAAATGGTTCCTCTAATACATTGTCTAAGGGAAATTTACCTCACCAAACATAAGCTTTTATAAGGAGGATAATAATGCATTCCTTAAGGGGTAAGAATTAAGTGAAGAGAATTAAGAAATAACCTAAGTGTAATATTATAACTATCTCAGGGAAATGAAACACTAAAATTTCTATGTAATTAGTCTCATGTAATATTGCTAGACAGCAAAATCACTATCTTTTAAATATAGAAAAATAGTACCCTTAGCAAGATACAATAAAACTTTCATGAACATAAAATATGACACAGAAATCAAATATAAGTGTTTAGATGATATTTAGAAGCAGAATTCTAGGGTTACCTCAGCATGTAAAGTCCCTGAACTTTACCCTCATACCTGTAGGATGTATTCTTTTTCTAGCTGGTATGGAAGATTGTGGCATACTCTTCTTTCCATCCTTCTCTGTGATCCATCGCTTGTATGACTTCAGGACCTTACCTGACTCACATCAGATGTACCTACCAAGATGCACCAAGACTGCCAGGAGAACCTTCTAGTCAAGTACCGTTCCATCTTTTGAAAACACTTGGCCCCCATTCCCAGTAGTTATTTCATTTCACAAAAAGCCTTATTAATAATTTAAAAATCAATGTATTTTTATCAAATAACTCTGCATTTAATAGTTTAGTTTTACATTCTTAACAATCTAGCATTTCTAAAATTTATACTAGTGGAAAAAGCACTTATGTCTAATTGTACACTGAAATTCTACAATTTGTACTTGCAGATTTTGAAAATAGATTTAATGTGTATAGCTATCCAATAGAGTGTCGCTATGCTATAATTTTAAAAGAATAATTTTAATATAATACTCTATTAGGATGTGAGATTTTAAAATATAAATAAAAGAAATGCTAAAATTAAACTATTATCACTCAAGAATATAACAAAATAAAGCATCTGACTTAGAAAGTTTGTAGAAAGTTACATTTTTTAGTTTCATGGAGGAAACTAAAAAAAATAGTTACCATGCTCATGATTTTGATTAGGTAGAGATTTTCAAGCATCAGTTTATAAATAGCACATACATTAAATAAATAAAGTGACACATAAATTATTGAAATTATTGGTTCGGTTATTGGTTACCAAATTTACCTCATTGTAGATGGAAAAAAATCATGTGAAATAAAACGAATACTTTGCTGCCAGATGAGACGACTTTTGAAGAATGTTCAGAAGCCAAGCATAGAGAAAATAACCATTTGAGGATATCCCATTTTCTTTTAAGCTTGGCTAGAGAATATTAGTTTGGCTTCTGGGGATTTCTAATATTACCGGTAACTAGCACTACTAATTGGCTATATAATTCCTGTGACTTTAGAAAGGCTTGCTCTCAGCTAAAATAATAAAATTTATTTTTAATCTAGAAGTTTCCCTAAAGAGATCTGTCCAAGTATAAAAAACAACAGCTTTATTAATGAGCTTATAATGACTTACTTTAATCGATGGTTACCATTATCCCACATCAGTAGTAGATCTCATTGTCTTTATGTCCAGTAACATGATTTAATAGCTGTATTCTGGAATATACAGATTTTTATACTATTTTATTTTGCGTCCATTAAAAAAATACTATTAACATTCTTGTAAGGTAGATATAACACACTACAGATCACAATCCTAAAGATGAGGTGAAAAAATGAACACAGTGACAAGATTGCTTTCAATATTACATCATTCTTTTAAGGTCAACAGAGAAAACCTACTTTTTATTATAACTTTTTCTTCTGAATTTCATGAAAACAGGCTGTCCCCAAATGTAAAGAGATAATGTGGCATAAAAGAAAGACTTAAAGTGGAAATCCCTGTTTGTCATTTACTGATCCTATGATCTTAGGAACATTAAAGTCTTTAAACCAATTTTTTCTTCCAAAGACAGACCAATATTACTCATTTCTCTGACTCCAGGGAAATAAACACGTTATTTAAATTCTGTGTAACATGAAAAGTATAATATTTGTCTTGCAGAGTTGTTATGACTATACAATAAATGAGGAAACTATAACTTCTTTTTTTTGAAAAAAAAAAGGGAGTTAGTAAATAGTTATGTAAAAAATGTTGTCATACTTTTCCTTGTTGATAGGGCTCCAAGGCAAAACAAGTGTTTTATGCAGAGAGGCCCAATGTGTAGAAATGTTTGGACTATCGTCAACCCAAAGAGTTCCCCTGAAGAGTCTATTCATTAGGTACCATTTTTGAGATCCTTGGAACTGCCCAAGGCTCTTGGCAATCATAGTTAGTTTCTGTTGTATATTACCAAAGAATCCTGAACTATAATTTAAAAACATAATTTACTAATGAATAATTTTGCAATGGTCTTACTCCATTCTTAACTAGTAATTCACATATTTCCATAAGATGTTTTGGAAAAACCCGAACGAAACTTTGGCCAACCCAATACAGGAAAGCGCAGACTATTGAACATGAACATTTTGCCAATCTGAACATAATGTGGCCTAAAGAGCTGGACATGGAGCCTGTGGACAATCAAATAAAAACAACTTGAAATTTTCCGGTAAAAAATGAAATCTTATATGTAGTCTATGAAAACTAATACATACATATAAAAGAAAATTTTAAACAGTGATAAATTCATATTTTGCCTTTCCTTTAAATTTTCATAAGAATGCAAAGAAATATGAATGCAGAACTTCTGCTTCTAAGTAATGTTGGAATAAGCGGCTTGAACCAACCTCCCACTGAGAACACCTAGAAAGGCTAGATAAAATACTTTTTAAAACCTGCTTCAGTACATGAGATAATTAAAAAAGCAGTGAGGACTCACAAGGCCACAGTTCAGGAAAAGACATATCCCCAGATTGATGCACTATATTGGGGATTATCACCTTTGCATTAGAGGCATCTGCCAAGAGGCTGAGAAACTAATAATCTGAGAAAAATTTCTACCAGCCTCCAGACTAGGAGGATCAACACTGTATTACAGCATCTGCCGGAAAGCACTCTCTGAAATACGACTTTGAAAGGCTGTTATCTAGGAAGAAGGGAACCTAAAAGTAGACCCTCCCTAGCAAGTACTAAAGCCTGAGGGCAATTACGTTATTTTTGATTGCAAATGTTCTAGCCACCCACTAGATTTCATTTCATATGAATTATTGACCCTCAATCCAAATTAACTGTAAACACATTAAAGGAAAACAAATGAAAACCAAGAGAAACAAGAGTCAGTAGAAATACAATCACAGGGTGTCAAGATAATGGAGTAGAGAGATGCATATGATAATATATTTATGTTATATGTTCAAGAAGATAAACAAGAAAATTGAAAATGTCAGAGACCTAAAAACTACAAAAAAGGACAAAATATAAACTCCAGGTCTAAAAATTATAGTGAATTATATCAGGAACTTGATGGAGGGTTTATTGGTAGCTGAAATATAACTGAAGAGAGAATTTATAAACAAGAAGATAAGTCAAAAGAAAATATCCAGAATGAAGTCCTAAGACTTTGATTACCTTACTGTTCATTGCCACATTGCTTCTATGGTCAAAAAACAAGGGAATACAACATAAGAGGAAAATGAAGAACAAAACATAATATGATTATTGGCCTAAATACAGGCACATACAAAGAGAAAATTTAAATTCCAAATATATTCAATACATACATACTACAATATCCGTTGTGAGTAATGAATTACCTTCATGACTCAATCAAAATGGAATATTTTTTCCAGGATTATATTATCAACAGTTATGTGAGGATTACATATAATTACTAACATGCTTCAATATTTGACATTTTGAAGGAGATTTACGTTGACTTTTTTTTTAATAAATTTATTTGTTTGTTTTTATTTTTGGCTGTGTTGGGGTCTTCGTTGCTGCTCCAGGGCTTTCTCTAGTTGCAGCGAGTGGGGGCTACTCTTTGTTGCAGTGCACGGGCTTCTCATTGAGGTGGTTTCTCTTGTTGTTTAGCACGGGCTCCAGGAGTGTGGGCTTCAGTAGTTGCAGCATGCAGGGTCAGTAGTTGTGGCTCGCGGGCTCTCTAGAGTGCAGACTCAGTAGTTGTGGAGCATGAGCTTAGTTGCTCTACAGCATGTGGGATCTTCCTGGACCAGGGCTCAAACCTATGTCCCCTGCATTGGCAGGTGAATTCTTAACCACTGCGCCACCAGGGAAGTCCTATGTTGACTTTCTGTTTGTTTACTTGCCCTTACTCACCAGCTCCATCACTAAAATCTCCTTGGGGACGAAGTCTTTCTCTGTCTTCTTTTCAGTTATTTCCTCTGCATTTTGCGATATCCCTAACAGATAATAGGGATTATCTACCTAATTAAAGTTGTATAAAAAAAGTCTGCATGACTCAATTTAAAAATCAACTGATCTGAAAAATATATTCTCCAATTGTTGTTCTCTTCCTTCTAGTTCTTGTCTAATATCAAATCTGTTATTGAGATTATTTGCCATCATGGTTAGTCTTGACCTCTAAATAGAGGTACTTAGTAAAATACTTGTTCACATATGTGACATCATTATGGTCTCTTTGCTTCATGTAACTTGTCAGAAAGAGCAGGAGAAGTTTTATACCTCAATTGATTTGTATTTCCAGACACATACCAGAAAAAATAAAGCCATGTTCAATAGCAGACACCTACTCTTAACATAAATCTCTACAAGGAGATCTTATTAATTGAAAATAACAGAATAAATTAAAATCTAAGATCCCATATAGAAATATAGAGAATAACTAAAATTAAGATATTAGTTATATTAACACCAGTTTAAAAAATTAAATGAAATTATAGGAACTTCCTTAATTATACCTAAACTTACCAATATCTATACCTGTGGAAGCCTGCTGATCTACTGCACCTCCTTGTACTGTTGGGCCCAAAGAGCTTGGTATGAGTGTGTTCTGATTCTTGGTAATTGAACCTCCTTTAAGCTATCCCTTTAATACTCACCCTCCCCATCCCAAGTCCCAGGAGAAGGTTTAATAATGGATTCCAAGTTTAAGCATGGCTATCCACCCATTTGGCTTAGTTCATTAAGATAACTTCTTCTCTCATATGTCTGGTGTCTCAGCTGAGAAAGCTAGGATGCTGTGAAGCAGGCTGGCATCTCTGTCTCTGTGTGGGGCTTTTCCACGTGGCTGGCTTGGACTTAGAGCATGGCAGTCTCAGGATAGTCTTCTTGCATGGTGGCTGGCTTCCCCCAAAGTGCTCCTTCTAAAAGAGCAAAGAGGAAGCTACTAGATACAACAAATCTTCTAATTTGACCTTAAAAGTCACACAGAGTCACTTCTACTGTCTTCTATTTATTCTACAGGGCCTGCCTAGATTCAATATAGGAGGTGACTACACAAAAGTATTAATACCAGGAGGCATGGCTCACTGGGGCCATCTTGGAAGAGGTCCTGCCATCTTTCGTAACCCCTTGAGCCAAGAAAAACTAACAGAGACCATTTATAAGAAATGTATTTTTGCCTTTGCCTCAATATTTTCTTAGCTCTTTTCATTTTTAAATCATGGATTCAACAATAAACTCTGTTACATACCACAAACAGTAATTTTTGCCCTGGGCAGTAGGTGTGGTATGCAATAGATACACAGTTTGTGTCTTTAGTTTATATATGTTCTTCCAGTTTAGCACACATTTCTGAAAGGATTCATGACATCTTAATTGAAATGCCATATGCAACTCAAAGTATTTTAAGATACACTTATTGAATACCTACCGTATGCTAAGTGCTAAGAATATATCAATTAACAAAATGCTGTCTTATCTTCAGAGTTTAGGATTAGGACAGGCAGTGCTTGTTGTTTCCACATCTCAATTTCCCCTTGGACAGATCCTTATATAGTTTATCCAAAATTCTTTTACTCAGACCCTCACACCTTATCTGAAACCTCTTTCATGCTGAAAAGAAACTGTCTTTCAGTTTACAAAAAGTGTTTAGCAAATGAAACAGTATGAGTGATAAATGTTAACTGTTATTCCTTCTTTCCTTCCCCTATATGATTTCAGGTGGGATTTATTATGAGAAGATGTATTTCTTCTTCTGTGTCACGAAGACATTTTTTCATCTGTATTCTCCAAGGAAGTTCATGGTGAAATAGATAAAATGTCAGAAATAATTAAGAAAAATGCAAGGGTATCCAACAACCTAAAGTTATACCTTTTGGTGATGCCTAGCTTTCATCTCCTTGGTCCCTTGACAGATATAAACACCAACTTATCACATCCTTTAGATGATGGTGTGTTAAATTAATGTGAATGAACACATGGTACGGTAACTGGGGAGGATGACAAAGAAATTTTCTTAGAGAGCAGAGGTCGTGGAATCTAAGAGGTCAATATACACTATGCAATAGATACAGGATGTAGAATCTTTAAGTATTGTTGTTTAAAAAGCCTCCTAAATATCTTTCATCATTTTCACTTGTTTCAATCATACTTTTATTTTATCACTTTTTAACCTACTATTTTCTTTAACCACAAAACTTGCTTTTTTAAACATTTGTTTCAGTTTTTCCTTTTACCTTTCAGTCTTGGGTGTTTAGAGCACTATGGTAGTAAAAACAACACACAGAGAAAGTGGACCACCTATATCAGAAATGCGTTAACTCACAATCATGGGACTCTCCTTTGTAAAGACTTAGCATATATTTTCTTACCTCAGTTGAAATACTTTTATTCTAGATGTACAAACTAATTTTAATGAAATGTTCCTAAGAATCAGTTTTTTCTGATTGGCCATGATAAATAGATATGAATCATTTATTAATATTCTATTAATTATTTGAAACATGTGCTATTAAAATTAGATAAAAAGTAGATAAAATATCTGTAACTACATAAATCTGCCTATCTAAAACTTTTAATTACTCATTAGTAGTGGTAGTTATAATAAAACAGATAAAAGCTTTAAAATATACCAGTATCAAGCAAGTTGAGCAAGTTGTTCCAGCATAAATTTAGCTCTGCTCTTCCAAGCCACACATTTTAAACAGGACAAGGTCATCCTTGGACTAACTCTGTCTTTGGATGGGCACATATGTTTAATTCTGGGAATGATATTAGGTATTTCATTTACCTGCAGCTATAAACCACATTCTTCAATATTAGCTATATAAATAATAAAGGTCTCTAACTGGCCTTGGTTTTCCTTAAACCAAATAATAAAGGTCTCTAATTGGCCTTGGCTTTCTGATAAACTTGGATAGGGAAGAAGTTATTGGCTTTCAGGCTTCTAGAGATACCAACAATGCTAAGGCCTTATCTGAATAACTAAAGATCCCAATTAATGTATTCTAAAATATCAATATTTTGATACATCTAATACATCAAAGTTGCAGTATTTATTTACAAATATATTTTTGTATACATTCTATAATATCTTGGATACTTCACAAAAATTCTCATAAGTGGGAAATTTAAAACTATATCCTTGCATCTAGAGAGATAAAATTTGGATATATAACCAAGAATATACTTGTAATTAGAAAATACACTCACAACCTCATTGTGGATTTTACATGTTCACTTCCAAATTTTTAATTCAAGTTTTCATTTGGCAACCATGAGATGTAAAAATATTTTGAACATTTTAAACTAAATAGACTTAAAAGACATTTTAGACATTTAAAATATATGTACTTTAACTAATAATTGAATTTGAAATGTATTTATGAAAGTTGATTTTCCATATACATAAATATGTACCTATATGTAAATATTAAACTTTCTATTTTATATACATAAAGTTCAATATACTGCTATTTGATTTTTTTTTGCTTTTTTTGACAATTAACAATTGTGTATATTTAAGGTGTACAATTTGATGATTTGATTTACATATGTATAGTGAATCATTACCACATTCAAGCGAATTAACATATCCATCCCTTAGCTACTTACCACTTTTCTTGTGTACTAGGACCACTTAAAATCTACTCTCTTAGCAAATTTCAAGTATAAAATAAAGTAGTGTTAACTATACTCATATTGTTGTACATTAGATCTACAGAACTTATCCATCTTGTATGACTGAAACTTTGTACCCTTTGACCAACATCTCCCCATTTACCCCTCCCCCCAGCCCCTGGCAACCATCATTCTTCTCTCTCATATGAGTTCTCTTATTTTAGATTCTACATATAACTGGCTTATTTTCCTTGGCATAGTGTCCTCCACATTCAGTTCTTACAAGGCACTTCTAGTGGTGGCAAACTCCATTAGTTTTTGTTTGTCTGGTTTTGTCTTTATCTCCCCTCTATTTTTAAAGGATAATTTTGCCAGGTATAGTAATCTTGATTCGTAGTATTTTCTTTCAGTACTTTGAAAATATTATCTCAGTCTCCTCACCTGCAAGCTTTCTACTGAGAAATCCACGGTTGGCCTTATGGCATTTCTCTTTATGTTATGAATTGCTTTTATCTTGCTGCTTTCAAAATTCTGTCTTTGACTTTTAACAATTTAAGTATAATGTTTCTCAGTGTAGACCTCTTTAGTTTCAACTTACTTGGGAACCTTTGGGCTTTGGGCTTTATGAATCTGGATGCCCATTTTCCTCCTCTGATTTGGGAAATTTAAAGCCATTATTTCTTCAGATAAATTTTCTGCCCCTTTCTTCTTCTCTGCTTTTTCTGGTAATCCCATAATGTTTATATTGGTTCACTTGGTTGTTTCTCACAAATCTCTTAGGCTTTCTTCACTCTTTTTCATTCTTTTTTCTCTTCTGAGTGAATAATTTTAAATGACTTGTCTTTGGGTTAACAATTTTTTTTTTTTTTTTGCTTGAGTCTGTTGTTAAAGTTTTCTATTGTATTTTTCAGTTTACTCATTGTATTTTTCAGCTCCAACATTTCTGTTTGGTTCCTTTTTATGATCAGTCTCTTTGTTGAACTTCTTGTTTTGTTCATGTATTGCTTTTCCGATTTCATTGAGTTGACTGTGTTCTCTTTTAGCTCACCAAGCTAAAAGAGAATTTTGAATTCTTTGACAGGAATTTTTGTAGATCTTTATTTCTTTAGTTTCAGTAACTGAAAACTTATTGTGTTCCTTTGGTGGTGCCATAGTTCCTTAATTTTTTATGTTTCTTGAAGCCTTGCATGGATGTCTGCAAGTTGGAGGGAACAGTCGCCTCTTGCAGACTTTATGGACTGGATTTGGTGGGAAAGACCTTCATTTATGGGTGTATGTGAGGGCACTAGCTGGGAGAGGTGTGGTGGCTCTGTGGGGCCTCAGCAGTGGCATAGTCTCTGTGGAGCTCTGTCAGCTGAAGACAGCATCGGTGAAGACTGAGGAGGTCTTTAGTGGCCTAGGCTGTGGGTATTTGTGGCACTGAAGGTTTCTGCGGTCCTGCTGTTTTCCTTTATCCTTGCAGGAGGAAGTCCTGGCTAAGGGAATCTTGCTTGGCATTGGGTCTGGCCTGCAGGTGTACATGCAGTGGCAGTAGCACCAGGATCTGGGGTCCATGTGAGCTTGCAGCAGCAGTGACATTGGTATCTGGGGTGCAGGAGAGGGGAGTGTTGGTTCTAGCCCCAGGATGTGGGAATGAGGCACAGGAGCAGCTCCTTTGAGGGGAGGGGCTTACAGCAGTGCTTGCTGCCTCTCCAAGGTGGGTGGCAAAATGGCATGCCCTCCGGAAAGCTCCTTCTACTGGGTTCAGTGTCAGTGAAGACTGTAGGGGTCCTCAGTAGTGAATGCTGCAGGTTTCTGTCGTGGTGGTGAGGGCTGCTGGATCCTCCTGCTCTCCATTTCCACCATGGGAGAAGGTTGCACAGAGGGAACCCCTCTTGGTGCTGAGCTATGCCAGACTGCGGGATGGGATGACACAAGCAAAATGCTTCCTATGCTTGTATATGAGAGTATCCTGGGTTTCTGTGCTCCACAGTGTTTCCTCAACTCTCTCATTGTATTCCAGAGCTCTCCTAGAGATATTTCCATTGGCATGTAGTTGTTTATTCATTGTTCTTGTTGTTTTTGGGGAGTGACAAGCACTGGGGCCTCCTAGTCTTCCATCTGGCTGACATCACCCCCCAATATACTGTATTTAATATTGAATTGATATTCTGCCAAGTTATAATTTGTTAAGGTTACAGTTAAACATACATATTAGTATTCAGCATTTTTGTTGCTTTTACTTTGTCCACTCTTCTGCAACAGGGGGTGGAGGTTGGGGAGTCCAGATATCCTAAAAGACAGGTTACAGATGAGCCACCACCTGAGCATATAGTGAAAGGAAATGGTTGTCTTGGCAACTGGGTCAAAAGTAATGCTTTCAAACCCTGACTGTTCTACTGAGGTAAACTTTCAGTTCAGTAGTTTTCAGATATACTTTGATACTATAAGTCAGATGTCTTATTACAGTAGAAATTTACCAGCTGAACGCCTTTTTTTTTTTTTCTTATTCATGAGGTGTGTTCCTTGAATTGTAATTTTACTTGGGGCAGTTGGACCTTACAACAAGACCTTCAGTTGTTCCAGCTGAACAAGTTTCAGTACACTAAAATAGCAAGTTAACCTATAAATCAAAGTATTTACAGGAGAAAATTTTACATTTTTATTTTTTTGTGTTTTATTCCAACATGCTTATTAATTCTAATATTTAAATCTTTCCCCCAGTTTGAAGAAATAATATATTTTTGTAAAAAATTGTAAAATATAGAAAAATTAAAGAAGAAAACAAAAATTACCTACAAATCCATCACTCTTATCTTATGTTTTATTCCAGTCTTTTTATCATGCATATTTTGGAATGGTGCCACATTTTTTTCTATTTGTCACTTACTCTCTTTCAAAAATCTGTTGCTTAACAATTTATCCTATTATTAAAATAGTTTGCAATGGCAGTGTAATACCACATTGGTAATATTACCATTGAACTGACAATGTATTTGAAATATTGTACTGTGGCTAATTTGTACTATTTTTTATTTAAAATATTGTAAAATCACTGTATATAAATCTTTTCTGTGTCTCTGCTTATTTCCTTAAAACACTTTCTTATAAGTGGAATGTTGGCTCAACCTATGTGCCATTTTGCAGTTTTCTTTATTTATTGTCAAATTATTCTCTAGATTCTAGAACAGTTCTAGAGTTTGGAATGTTGTCATCAATTTATGGTCCTTCCATCAAAGTAAGAAAGCTCCAGTGTCATCATACTCTGTCCAAATTTGGGATTTGCCAATGGAATAGTCTTAATAGGAGTATTTTGCAATTCACTTCTTTATTAGTGAGGCTGAACATACTTTTTTACTTTATTAAATATTTATATTTATCATAAGTGAGTTATATATACTCAGCTCTTATCGAATTTGATGGTGTGTCTTCTATTTTCATTTTCCTTTTAAATTTTTTAAAAAAAATTTTCTTAATTTGGTGGAAGTCAGATTAATTTTCCTTCTTGCTAGTGTTTTTCTTCTTTTCTGTGTTTAGACAATCCTTTCCAAATCCAAGATTAGAAAAAATTACTTTCTATATTCTTCTGAGTGCTTCATGATTTTGTTACACTTAACTTATTTAAGGAATTTAATGCCTTGTTAGAGAAGAAAGTCTCAACTGGACCAATGCATTTATAGTACCTCATTTACCTACCATACAAATCCCATGAGATAGATATCAGTAATCTTAATAGAAAATTGAGAGACATAGAGATGTTATTACCAAAGGTCAAATATCTAACAAGTGGTGTGTTTATACTGTTTCCATGTTATAGCATGGAAGTTTCCTCTGTGAATTTACAGACGTGAGTTAGCTTTCCACAAGCATTCCTTAGAGTGCTGCCTAATCAGACTTGATTTTGGGACTTCCCAATTAGTTAGTCCCAATCTTTGCTTCATGCCACCAAGACGCTTCCTTTGCCTCTGATAAACGTTATGAGATCGTTGGTCTACCATGTACCACTTTTCACAAGAGACTGGTATTACCATCTCTCTTCTGGTGTCAAACACTGACATCTTCTTATCTACTTCTTTCAAGCATAGAATAGGTCTTTTTCCTTGATTTTATATAGGCTTAATCGTGCAAAGATCAGGAGATAACTTTTCATGAAACTTTGCTAATGGTTTAGAAATAATGAAAGGGAAGCTCAAAATGGAGACTCGTGCACAAATTCAGGTGCTCTCACTGGAATGGCCCCTGACTTCAAGAAGCCAGAGGCATCTCACCCCTACTACTTGAAGAGGAAGCTCAACTTTACCACTGGAAGGGGCAGCTCACCCCAAGACCACCACCAGTAGGGCTCCAGGCATCTTTGTGTGTCAGTCGGAGCCAAAGTGACTCCTGACCATAAAGGAGGAGAAAGATCTTCCCTTTTACTCACTCACTCAATTGCTTGCTCACTCATTCACTCACTTACTCATTCACATCTTGAGTCTTGATTTTCTGCCCCAGCATCAGTCTCTTCATAGTATAATTTAAAGTGTGAATATACATTTCCTTCTGGTGAAACTCCCTCCCTAAACACACACGCACACACACACACATACACAAGGGTCTGGTCTATTCTGGTCCTGTGGCATCAGTAAAAGGACCAACTACAGTAGTCCAATATCCCCAAAGCCAGGTTATTAAGACTTAGGTAATATATAAACAAAATCAATCATCTAAATGAAGCCATGTCAAGTTTGCTCAGATTTATTTTCTTTCTTCTCTAATCAGCTATCTAAAATAGTTTGTGATCTATTCTGGCTATCTTTATCTGTGTGGGGAAAAAAACCCAAAATCAATGACTTAAAAAAATTTATTCTGCTTTACATGTTTGTCTCTAATTTATGCAGGACTTGGCAGAGCCAGCTTGTCTCTCTTCTACTTGGCATCAGCAAAGATGGCTTAATTGCTGGGAACTAGTGTCATCTGAAGACTTGTTCACTTACATGTCTGGCAACTGTAACTGTCTGTCAGTTGGGATCTTAGCTAAGGCTACCAAGCAGAACACCTATACAGGATGTTTTGATGTGGCCCAGGATTTCCCACAACATTGTGTTTGGCTTCAAAGGGTGAGCATCCCAAGAGACAGAGAGCCAGGTGGAAGTTATATTACTTTATGACGTACCACTGAAAGTCAAGAAGCATCATTTCCACCACATTCTATTAAATTAAAGCAACCACAAAGTTCCACCCAATTTCAAAGAAATGGGAAATAGACTGTACTTCTTGAAGGAGGATTGACAAGGTTCTGGAAAATTCTGTGGTGACAGAAATAATACTGTGGCTGATTTTATAAAGTACAATCTGCCATAGTCTCCCTTCTGGTGATAAAATCCACATTCATCCCACATGTAAAAAAATCTACAAGGCCCCCAAAGTCTTATCCTATTATGGTTTCAGGTTCAGGTTCAAAATCTAAATTATGTTCAGTTGCATATCAGGCTGATCAGTGTGTGATTCGCAAGTATCAGCTCCTTGAGAATAGTTTTTATAGATTAAACAAACATTAAACTAAATAGACAAGTTATCAGCTCCCAAGACTACCAATATACAATGGCAGGACATGCATCAGATAGATAACCACTATAAACACTCATTCAAAATGGACTGAAAAGAGAGGCCCAGATTAATCAGTGGGTCACAGAACTCTGAAATCCTGGAAGGTACATGTTGGCAGTCCCTTGACTGGTGACTACTTAATGAGGATAAAGAGGGTTAAAAGGGACTTTTATTTATTCTTTTATTAAATTCCTAATTGTTAAAATATATACAGTGAGCATGCATTTATGGATTACTTTTATAATTATGGTAATATAAATATGTGTTTTAATCTGGAAAAAGAGATTAAATGAGGAATTCATAAGGCAAAAAAATAGAATTAATAATCCAAACACAAATAAAAGATTTGAAATCAAAATGTTGAACGAGACAAATATATTACAACATAAATAAATTATGGATACAATATAAATTAAAACCTGCTTGTAATTTTGTCTGTAGTTTGAAAATTAATACATGAATATAAGAGAAAAGCAAACAACTGTGGTGACCATGTTTTGTTTTGTTTTACTTTATGCTCTCCTGGGATCTACTAAAGGAATAAGAAACAAATGGAAGCAAAATATTTTGTCGAGTATAATATAAGCTATTTAGGGCCCCTGAGGATTTTGAAGTTCTGGGTAAATTCACTCTCAGAACAATGGAAAATTCACCATGAAATTATCAACATTTAAAAATTTACTTTAATTCAAATGAAAATATGTCTAAAATATAAACAGTCTCCTGCATTTTTAAATGTAGTTTGCTCAGTTAGGATCATCAGTTTTATTTTACTCAACATAAATGAAGATATTGTTATATAAGATAGTGGTAAGCTCAGGATATGTTGAAATATAAAGTTCAACTTTCCCTTTATCTATTTCTATGAAACAATGATTACTAGCTTTATTGAATGGTTGGGTAAAGTGAGAAACAGAGTAACAATCCAAATAAAAATTTGAAAGTAAAAGTTATGAGTACAACATATGTAAACCAGTATCACAATTCCAACTCTGTAGTTTGAAAATTAACACACTAACATAAGAAAAAAACAAAGTATGGTGGCCAAGATTATTTTACATTATCCCTTCCTGGAATCTACTGTAGGCAAAAGAAATCATGACAATGACAGGCTGCTAGAGTTTTTGAAATTTTGAACAATATCACTTTCTACTAATATTCATTGACTGTGCACCGGCAGCACCTGTTGTAATTTCCTGTTTCTCATTTTGACTTTGAAGCTGGATAACTAAGTCCAGGGCATTGTGAATTAAACACAAATTAATTATTTCAATAAAATACATGAAATAAATCATCTTTGAGCAGTAGCTCCAGAGGCTTTTTGATAAGTAAAAGTCAATTTGAACTTTGCTTAATTGGTTTTCTTTTCAGGAGTCTTACTTGCTTGATTCACATTTTGTAACCATGTTTCAAATAGATATTATTACAAGATGGCTGGGACTAGACTTCATGGTATGCAGTCGTGTGCTTACATATTTTTGTAAAATATTTGTGGCAGAGTTTGTAAAGCACCCTTTTGTGGTGAGAGTTATGACAGTATGAAATAATCTCATATTCATCTTTTGAAATTCAGTTCCTTGAACGTTTAGTTCTGGAAGGGAACTGAAGCCCACATTTTGTTTCTGAGGTTTCCAAATTCTCTTCTGAAAATCTTCCATCCCAATGACACTCTGGAGAGTAATGGCCAGTACATCTTATTGCAAATGTACTTTACTCAACCCTGCAGGACCCACTGAATAACTTCTATACTGACTTCACAAGACAGACACCAAAGCAGAAAAACAGCCAACCTGCATGATGCTGGGAAACCTTAAAAACAACAATGGGTAAGACAGGACTCTATGTACTGAATGGCCCTCTGTCCTATTCAGCACAGTTTGTAGAGTATCTCATTTTCTAAAGCACTTTGACAGTTCACCTTTAATGAAATCAAAGCTTTTAAGGGGAAAGGACTGATGATATTGCAGCCCTGATATTCTCTCACTACCAGATGGGCAGAGTGTTAGATGCTTAACTTAGCACAGTGTTAGCTGCAAGATGCATGAGTTCCAAAATGATTCTAAGTGTTCATTTAACATGAGTCTTCCTTTGAGAAAAGGCTGCCAGTGGTGCATAATTGTGCCAAATGTGCAGTAGTTTCATAATGTGGGCTGTAATCCACTAGGAACTAAATCCTGCTATTACTCTCTTTAGGGAGACTTCTAAAATTCTGCTCTTCTTATTGTGAATAGTAACCTGAAGTAGTTAGAGGTTACTGGAAATCTTCTTAAAAAATTGCTGCACATGTGTCGAAGCTTTCTTAATGTAAGTCTCAATAATGTGTTTATCAATTGGGCTCTCCCTAGAGCCACAAGATGGGGAAGGCAACATATTTCTTCTCCTCTAATAAGTTATTCTTTTATTTTTTGTATTATGGCTTTAGTTATAATATAATTGGATCTTAAAAATTAAATAATCAGTGTCTTCTTCAATGACTGGAATCATTTTTGTGTACTGACAGAGAGCCTCTTTCCATGGTATTGGTCTTACAATGGGATCTGGCTTTATGAAAATGTAGATGTGTGCAGAAGCACACCTTTCACATGGGGATTTCTATTCACCATTCACATATTTGTGTGTGTGAGTGAGTGTGTGCGCGTGTGTTGCAGTGTTGACATTCACCGACCTTAAGAGCAAACCCCACAACCATTTCCCAGAGCGCTGCCACATTCTGTAACTGTTCAAGCAGGAAGTGAAGAGTTTCTTATCGAACTGAACCAACCAGGGGCCTTTAAAGAAGCAGAATGCAATTACCCAAATTGGAATTTGGCCAGGACAACGGAGCTAGTGCCTCAACTCTTCCAGAAAGTACCAAGACTCTGGTTTTATGTCTTATCCGAAAGTTGATGCCAACAGTCAAAAAGTGCGTTTCTTTCAGACTGTTTGGCAATCCAGAGCTGAAGCTGCCTTTTGCAGGAAAAAAAAAAAAAAAAAAAAGGAATCAGACAAATAGTGGATTGGTGCAACCAGTTCTCATTGGGGCAGTTGTTGTTTTATTTTTTAAAAGAGAAAAATAAGGATTCTGTTTTTTTCCTCAGACTAGCTCAGAGTTCCCTTTGCTGTTTCAGTGACCAACAAGCATACGGCATCTAAATCCCTACGATTTATCACAAAAATTAACCCTGTCTCTTACCAAAGTAAAAAAAGATAAACAATAATTTCACTCTATCTTTTTACATAATTTGTTTCTAGAGTTAGTACATTTTAAATTTCTAATATTATTAGTAGAACTTCCATACACCATCAGATAATTACATTATTAATGAACTTATATGCAAGGATTGTAGTAAAACAGATTCAAGATAATAATTCAGAACGATCAGTTTTAATAGAGATAAGCTGCATGGTAAGTGTCTAATTATAGATTGAAAAGGGTTTTCATGATATCTAGTGCAAAAGAATTATTTGACAATATTCATTTATAATCTAAATATATTTCAAGTGATGGAAATAATATTTCAAAATTTCTAAAAATAAGACAATTTCTGTATATGTTTCAAATAGACTTAATAAAAAGATAATAAATTCATCTTTAAAAAGAAAAAGGCTTAAAGCATTTTTAGTGGCCTTAATTATTATAATAAGATTGAGTTCTTATTAACTAAGGAAATATTAAAGGAAAGGTAATTGTGATGTTAGTTAAAAGGAATGATAATGTAATTCAACTTACGAGTGTAATAGTTTTCAGTTTAAGATTTGTGTTTCAAATATCACACAATTATCCAAGTTTCTCTGCTTGTGAGTGGACTTTATTTTCTCATTTATCTTTATACTCATAGAACTAATCCCAAAGTTACTCTTAAATGTACTGCTCAAGCTTTTCTGTTTCCGTTTGGGTCAGGGGGTCAGAACACTATTCTCATGAGGTCAGGGTCATCCTCATTAGCGTTGCTCTGTTCTGAGGCCACCGATTACGTCTTTCGTCCTGAGAAGCCTGGGGTGCCTGGAAGGGAAAGCAGGTAGATCCAGAAAAATCTATCATAGCCATAAGTACCCTGACTAATGGCAGGTCAGGACTGCCATTTTCATACACAAAGAATGGCATATTATTACTCTTCAGCCTCTACATTCATCTTAAATCTCCTCATTAGAAAAAAGATGCCTCTGTCAAGGATAAGCCAAAAAGAAGTTAACATATTTCAATTTAAAAAGTAATGTTCCTCTAATAATAGCTTTTTTAAAGCATTAAAAAAATTTAAAATTTTTTAATTTTTAAATTAAAAAATGTTTAATTAAATTAAAAATATTTTAATTTAAGTTTTTAATTTAATTTAAAAAAATTTTAATTCCTAATTTAAAAATTTCTACAGGAAACTTAGTTGCATGAAGAAATTCTCAAAATATAATCTTAATTAAATTAAGCTTAGAATTCAATGTTAAATCATGTAGAAAATTTTATATAATAAGTATACATTATATTAGTATATAGCATATATTTTATATAATACTATATTATTTATTAGTATATAGCTTATATTATAATATTAATATATAATGCTACTTAATGATATGATAATGTATATTACATTACATATTGATTATAATTATATTAAGTATATTATAACTCATGATGGTAATAGTATAATTCCAAAATCATACTACATAGTATTATATCCCTGAAGGAAACAATCTTCATGAAGAGCAAGACCAGCATACAAAAGGCAGTGGAACCAAGGGAAAGGATGAGAGGAGAAAAAGAGACGATAGGGGCAGTCAGGAGTGACTGTAAATGACATAATTTGACACCCTGGATTCAAGGATGTGTCCGAAGTAGGACTTATTTACCCCTAGAATCTTAATTACATGAAGTTATAACTCTCCCTTTGTTTTTCTTAAGTTGATTTGAGTTAAAGACGCAAAAGATTCTTACTAATCCATCTGTTATTAGCTCAATTAATAGGTAGTTAACTAGCCAAAGAAATAAACTGTATAATACTTCAAAATTGAAAGCATGTGTGTTCATGCTTGCACAATGTTTTGAGATTCCAGTGTGTATCTACATCTTACAGGGGGAAAAAAGGAGCTTATTTCATTTAACAATGAGTAAAAGAGATATAGTCAAAAATTTTAAGAATTAGAATATTTTAAAACATGTTTAATAATTATTATAAAATATAATAAAAAGGCAACTTACAGAATAGGAGAAAATAGTTACAACCAACAGAATAGGAGAAAATATTTACAAACCATATACTTGATAAAGAGTTGATATCCAAAATGTATAAGGAATGCATACAAATCAATAGCAGAAAAAAAAAAGATAATCATTAAAAAATGGGCAAAGGACTTAATTAGACATTTTTCTAAAGAAGATATACAAATGGCCAATAAGTACATGAAAAGGTGCTCAAGCTCACTAATCATCAGGGAAATGCAAATCAAAACCACAATAATATAACACACTTGTTAAAATGTTGGGTTTTTTTAAAATCAAAAAGCCAAGAGATAGCAAGTGCTGGAGAGGATGTAGAGAAAAGGGAACCCTCATACACTATCTGTGGGGATGTAAATTGGTACAGCCATTATGGAAAACAGTATGGAAAGTAATCAAAAAATTAAAAATGGGCATGTGATCCAACAACCCCACTTCTGAGTGTATAGCCCAAGGAAATGAATTCACTATCTCAAAGAGATAATCTGCACTCCCATGGTCTTTGCAGCATTATTCACAATAGCTAAGACATGGAAACAACCTGAGTGTCCATTGACAGATGAAAGGATAGAAAAGATGTGAGATATATATATATATATATATATATATATATATATATATATATATATCTTATATATAGTGTATTCATATACTATATACAGTAATATTATTCAGCCATGAGAAATAAGGAAATTCTGCCATTTGTGACAACATAGGTGAACCTGGAGAACATTTTGTTAAATAAAATGAGCCAGACCAAAATTAAAATATTGTATTATCTCACTTATATGTGGAATTAAAAAAGAAAGTTGAATGAATTCAGAAATAGAGAATAAAATGATGGTTAGCAAGTGCTAGAGGTGGGGGCAATGAGGAGACGCTAGTCAAAGAGTATAAGATTTTAGTGATAATATGAATAAGTTCTGGAGATCTAATGTACACCATGGTAACGGTAGTTAATAATATGTATTGTATACTTGAAATTTACTTAGAGAGTATTCTCACCACACACACACAAAAGTAATTTCATGAGATGATAGATGTGTTAATTAACCTGATTTTGGTAATCATTTCACAATGTATACATATGTCAAATCATCATGCTGTGTACTTTAAATATATTCAACTTTCTTTGTCAATTGCTCCCCAATAAAGCTGGAATAAATAAAACAAGAGGCATTTTATATATTAAGATAAGTTAGAGACCTTTGATAGCACAGGAAGAAAGCATAGTCTTCCTGTCTCTAAAGTGGTAGAGATAGAAAAAGGAAGGTCAAGGAACAAGGAAGTTGCATGCAAGAGCTGACACTGACAGGCATCTTGGATTATGATGGAGACAGATAGATGGATGGAGAAACAGATAAAATGATAGGTGACAGATAGATATAGCCATGTCCATTTGAAACATATATTTTAAAAATATGTTGTTGTTTGCCTTTCTAGATAGATATTCCTGTAAATGACCCTTTCCTCCCACTTCAGAAGTAATTTAAAATCCAAATATACTGTACGTGGAGCCTTAAAATGTTTTTAAACACTGCAACATTCCAAAGTGAAGTTCCCTTGAAAACACTCCTGTCATTTCCTCCTTCTCCTTGACTGGCTAGGGTAAAGATCAGGAAAGACCCCAGATGGATAAAGCATAGAGAAAGGGAAGTTTCAGAGAGGTATGTAAATGTGGACGTTTTCCTGGGCCATTCCTGGCTTCTGCATTGCATGGAAGAAGTATTCCTCTATTGTGTCTGATGTGTCTGTAAACGTGTTGTCTCCAGGGTGAAGGACTAAAGAACATCACTCCCCAGAGCATTGAACTCATTCCTTATTCCTCAATGTAAGACTATCTGAATTTACCAAAAAAAAAAAAATAGTAAGCCTCCATGATACAGCAGACCTCTCTGCTGCCATTTTCACTTTGAAAACATCAGCCAACATTTTGGATCAGGCTTACAGGTCCCTCCTCCCTGCTCGATGAACGCATCCAGTCTTCTTTCTCTTTCCATCCCACCTGCTGCTTAGGCACCAGAAAATCATGACAGTATATGGATGCCTTGCTTCCAAAACTACTGAACTGACACCCTAGCTCTTTAATTTTCAATGCTCTGCCTGAGCTTACAGAATTGTCATTGTATGTTAAAGAAAACTTCCAGGAAAACTGGTCTCTGGAGGATTCCTGCGTTGGGACTCATGTATCCACGTGGGTGAATGTTAGAGTTACAAATAAATTTTAGCAAGTAGACAAATTCGCAAATACGGAATCCGTGAAAAATGAGGATCAACTGTGCCAGAATACTCACTGTCCCTGATAAATGTTTATGCTCAGAGAAACATTAATCAAAGTTCTTAGGAAATATTTTAGTTAATTTTTCCTTTATTTGTCATAGTCCTGGTGATTTGCCTGAAGATATTAGACAACAGTATAATGTTATGGGTCATAATTTTGTAATTATTTAAATTGTTTGCTTGACTGTAATCTTACTTCTTTAATTTGAAACTGGTATCTTCAAGGCCAATAGTTCTCAACTGAGGATATATGTATGTCAGACTTACTCATAGAGTTTTATAAAAATACAGATGTCTAGGCCTTATTCTTTTTTTTAAATTTTTATTTATTTATTTATTTATTTATGGCTGTGTTGGGTCTTCGTTTCTGTGCGAGGGCTTTCTCTAGTTGTGGCAAGCGGGGGTCACTCTTCATCGCGATGCGTGGGCCTCTCACTATCACGGCCTCTCTTGTTGCAGATCACAGGCTCCAGATGCGCAGGCTCAGTAGTTGTGGCTCACGGGCCCAGCTGCTCCGTGGCATGTGGGATCCTCCCAGACCAGGGCTCGAACCCGTGTCCCCTGCATTGGCAGGCAGATTCTCAACCACTGCGCCACCAGGGAAGCCCTAGGCCTTATTCTTTACTTACTGAATCTCTTTATGTCATATTCTTGGTATATTATTTGTATATTATACATATATATAATGTCTGAGGGTTATTCTCTATAAAAATTATGCTTATCTTTTTTTTTATAAATCAGGTATAACATTTGCTGACTTTTTGAAAATGGGCTTAATCAGTAATCCCTAGAGATGATCTGTCTAAAATTATATTGATATGTGGAACGACTTTATTATCATGTTTCGCATGTCACAGAAACAACTAACATTTTGTGTCACTTACAGATTCTCATTATGAACTCTCATTAATCCTTTCACACTTAAAAAAATTCAATAAGAAATTAACAATAGCCATTAAGTCTCTGTCATCTACAGTCTTTGTTTTACTCTGATGCTGTGTGACAACTCTTCTATAAGCTACCCGAGGTTTTGTCTTCACCAGAGTGTGTCAGAACACCATGGAAAAGGACTAAACCAGGCGCTTCACACTATTGACCATTCAAAGAAGAAACTCTTGGGTAAAGGCTTCTGATGACATCACTTCAGCAACTTTCAGACTGGGCTGAGTCAAGAAAAAACCAGCTTCATGAGACTTCTAACCCCAAATCTAGTGAAAAATGACAGTTTGATAGACTCTGCTTTTGTAAACTGAAATGAATCTTAAAAATACTATCCTCTTTCCACTGACCCTTCCAGAAAACTTTTCATGTTAATTCGGTTATTTACATAGAATCAGTAAGAATCTGTCCTCATTTCTATCAAGATACAGTTAGAAAAACTGATTATACAAACATGTCCTCACAGAGTGTTATAGTAGAGAATAATGCTCAATTAATCAGGTATGACAAGCCACGTTTAAGGAACTATGATTGACTTTACCTATGAAGCTGATGCCTGCAAAATCCTCTCAGAGAAACTGCCCTGGCACCTGGCTTTAGAGTCTCAGCCTTACAGGTGGTATGAAAGTTCACTTCTTGGCATGCCAAGAGACCTAAGGATATTTGGAGGACTTACACAGAAGGAAAATTCATCCAAATGTATAGATACTGCAGGTGAAATCTGGTGTAAAGGATTTTTTTTTTTTTTGGCTTGATTTCCTATCCTCAGAGTAAAAAAATAATAGAAGGCTTTAAAATTAAAATCCAATCTGAGATTTCTCATGACAACTTCCAGAAAGAAGTTAATTTTTTGATTGTTCAATATAGTATGGCTCTAGATTATTCAAAATGATCTTGAGAAGGAATATGTAGTAAATTAAGACCTTTGCTGTCTATACGCAAATAATCGGTCCAAATCTAATGAACCATCCTTATTTTGTGATCAAAACTAATCTTTCTTTGAGTTTATTAAGATCACAAGAGATGGGAAAATTATGGATAAAAGAGACCACTGGATATCTTTTCCGTGGAACACCATGGCTTCTGGAGATTAACTGATCCTTATTTTGTCTTTGACTAGGGTATTTTACAGCACTACAGAGATGCTAACTTCTAAAAAACTAATAAATAGTATTGCAAATAATTTCTTCCTATAAAAATATAACCTGTGTCTGATGGAACACATTTGATCAATGCACACTGACCTGGGCATATTGATTAATTTTCCTAGTTTGACATTCATTTGTAAATTCATTTTAATATTTCTTATCTCACTATAAACCTGTGGCACTTTGACTTTTCTTTGAATCAGTTTTGTTCTCTCTTTAATTAATGAGTTAAAATCTTTGACACGTTCATTTTATATCATATGAGAATCATGATTTCAAAATTTTGTTAGAAAATTATCCTCTAACATTTTTTATTCAAGAAAACATTTTTTATTCAAGAAAGAAGTTCAGGTTTTGGAAATTGGAAACAGCAAACAATCTATTGCTAAATCAACATAACTGGAAAGTATGATATTCTCATGAGTGTGAAATTACTTACTATATTCACTATATCAATGTGCCAGTTTTCATAACTTTCAGTTATCATCACAATATGTACAGAGGAGCCTTATTAAATCTTTTTTTTTAAATTATTTTTATATTTGGCTGCATTGGGTCTTTGTTGCTGCATGCAGACTTTCTCTAGCTGTGGCGAGCAGCGGCTACTCTTCATTGCGGTGCGCAGGCTTCTCATTGTGGTGGCTTCTCGTTGCGGAGCACAGGCTCTAGGCATGCGGTATTCAGTAGCTGTGGCACATGGACTCAGTAGTTGTGGCTTGTGGGCTTTAGAGCGCAGGCTCAGTATTTGTGGCACACAGGCTTAGTTGCTCCACGGCATGTGGGATCTTCCCAGACCAGGGATCAAACCCGTGTCCCTGAATTGGCAGGTGGATTCTTAACCACTGCGCCACCACTTAAATCTTTTTGATGGTATGAGCACAGGTATTCTTAAAAAGCCATCAGTAAGACTTCAGAAGTTGAAGATAGAAAATATTTATCAAGCGGTTCATGAAAAAAATAGTGGTAAACATGCTTAATGGACAGAGAATGTATACTAGACAGAATGAAAGACACATGTTTAAAATGAGTTCAGGAAGGTACACTGCCAGCTACAAATGTTTATGATAGCACAGACATTTCTATTTGGGAATAAATCTGAACTATATCTTCCTGATCTAGGACAACAAAAGACAAAGTATAATAGGATCTTAGAGCTTATCAGTAATTTCAAGGCCAACATGTGCAATGGCATGGGAGCAATAAAGAGCCTGATATAGAGCTTGGGTCCATACAGAGGAAGGTGATTTTAGACTGAAGGACAAATGAACTCAAGGTCTCACCTCTCAAGGTCCTTTACCTATATTTTAAGGGCACTGCACCATGCTTTCCCATAGCCATCCATGCTCTAGTCTTGCCCTTTTTTGTCATTAATGATCAAAGGCCAACTATACTAATAGAAATTTGCATATATGCATTTTTATTTAACTGACAAAAAAGACATGTTTGAACTTCCAACATTTTCCTTGCTGATATTGACCTATGCTAATATCTTTGCCATTCATTAATGCATTAGTATAAAGAAAGGAGATATATGTGCCACTATTTTAATATCCACAGTCTTATTCTGTCTACTTCCTCGAAAATGAGAGTCTACATTAAGCAAAATCACTGCCATACACTTCCATGGGGTGGAATTCGGGGACCTGGGAGGAGGAAAGTCTTGTTTTCACCAGGAGGAGGTTACAAACAGACTGAGCAGAGGGTGAAAGAGAGAGAACAAGATTAAAAGGGATCCATAATTGAGAATTTTTTGTTTCCCTGCTGCTGGATAAAACTAGCTGAAATGGAGAAAAGACAAGTACTTAAATGATCTCAAAGGGGGAAACTATGTACGTTATGGTGTCAGGGTTCTCTTTGAAGGAATAAAATTTTCTTTTAGAGGGGATAGTCAAGAAATCTCAATTGGCAAAAGTTTAATTATATAATTATTAAATTTAAGAAAACACAAAAGTCTGAGAAAGTACAGAGTAAGCTATGTATTACAGATATTTCTTTAGGTCTTTTGCTACATTTCTCAGGGGGAGAAGAATCACTGCTAACAAGACACGATGCACATTTTCAATTTTTCCCGGACTGGAAAACATTGCCTAAAAGTATTTCTAACACTATGGGATGTGATTAATGGGCCATAAGAATGTTAAATTAGACCCCCTTGTCTTCTTAGTTACACTTAGCACAATTTACACTTAAAGATAGATAAGACACTAATCAGCTAGAGTAAGAGGACACAATTTTGATGGCTGGGAACCTGTTTTAGAAAAATGGTAAAAAGTTTTCAACAGGTCTTAAGGGATGGTTTTCTAGAAACAAAGATATGGAGAAGTGGGAAGACAGAAATCTTTGGCTATCTCACCGATTCTCTGGGACTGAGTGAATAAACTCCATTTGAAATTCCACCTGGAAAAAAATAGAGAGTACTGACAGCCCTATACCCCAGTGCGGGGGTTATATGAAGTAGTATTTACATAAAGTAGAATTTTGATAGGATTTCTGCTAATACGGATCAATTACAGCATAAACTCTAAAGACAACATTAAAGGGTTTGGCTTGCTCTATATATCTCATAATTCAATTTTCCATACAGTGGGCACTGTAATATGATAGACACTTTGCTGTGCAGGGGATATAGAGCAGATAAGACAAAGTCCTTTCCCCCAAAGAGCTCAGAATATATTGTATTGCAAGGCTTTGGCATTTTATGGATTTTTTTTTTTAATTGGGAGTTTTACAACAGGAAGTCCTGCTTTGTTAAGATCAGGACATTCGAAATAAGACTACTTTTTGCTACAGTAATTATTTCATTAAAACAGGACAAAATGCACAGAATAAATTATTGGTCTGCATACTGAGTCAATTTGGCTTTGCGAAACTGCTCTTATAGTGACCTTATTTTCCTCATTTTGTTACAGACCAATGGAAAATTCATCATGAACTTCACTTTGAGAATCGCTAAGTTTGACACATAAAAAGGGTTTGCAGTGTTACGTGTCCTATTCTTTCAACTGGAAGAATACGTCACAGCACTGGGCAGACAAGGGGCGAGAGGGGAACAGATCATATAGTCACAGACGTGCCTGCATATCATCTACCAACAAGAGATAAGTTAAGACAATATCCAATCTTAAAATGTAACACGCTTCTTGAGGGCTTCCTATCCACTTTTGATATGTACATGTGAATTTTTAATCAGATCATTTCATAACCTCTTGATAAGATCTGGTGCACTAGTAGAATTTGCATTTTTATTAGGGGAACAGGGAAAGGAAATTTTGAATTGCTAGGGACAGAACTATTGGAAGGTTGAGTCTGAATGGGTTTGAGGATCTGAGGATCACATGTGGTTTTAGGCAGCTGGAAGGCAGGTCATAAGGAAAATTGGAAATGAGAAAAGATCAAGAAAAATATTGGGAGAGAGCCAAAGATAAACTCATGAATTCCTACTGCTTTCGGTTTGCTTTTGGTTTTCTTCTTAAGATGCTGTTCCAACTCTTTTAAAAATAATCATCCCCCCTTTTTTGACAGGAACTTAAACAGATGCATATAATATAACATGGAAAAAACTAAGTGGCTCTGGTTGAAATGGGGAAGAAAGATCCAACGATCTAGCTGTAGGAGCTGTGCCCTCAGCAATCATAGCTGCCTACTTTCAAAACCAATGGTTTTCAGAGAAAGATAAAGACTGCAATAGGACGAAACTCAGGGAACTGATATAAATATTCTGAACTCATGAAATGTAAGGAGTGATTTGTGTCCTATAAACATGTAGTTTTGCTAGTGCTTACATTTAGCCTAAATTATCCTGCAAAGCTGACATGTAAATTCTAAGGTGACAGAAAGAATAGCAGAGGAGATTGAATAAGATGATAAATTGAACGTGCACCTTTCCCCAGAACAAAATTTATTTAGTGTAATGGATTGAATGTTTTTGTCCTCCCCCAAATCCATATGTTGAAATCCTAATTCCCAACATGTTGGTAGTAGAGATAGGGCTTTTGGGATGTAATTAGGTCATGGGGGTACAGCCCTCATGAAAGGGATTCATGTCCTGAAAAAAGAGACCCCAGAGATCTCCCTTGTACCTTCTGTCATGTGAGGGTGAATCAAGAAGACAGCCATCTACGAGCCAGAAAGTGGGCTCTCACCAGACACCAAGTCTGCTGGCACCTGGATCTTGGACTTCCCAGCCTCTAGAACTGTGAGAAATAAATGTTTGTTGTTTATACCAGTCTATGGTATCCTGTCATAGCAGCCTGAAATGACCAAGACATTTAGGTTCTTTAAAAGTAGATACAAGATACTGAGGGGGAGGGCTTCCCTGGTGGTGCAGTGGTTGGGAGTCCGCCTGCCGGTGCAGGGGACACGGGTTCGAGCCCTGGTCTGGGAAGATCCTACATGCCGCGGAGCAACTAGGCCCGTGAGCCACAACTACTGAGCCTGCGCGTCTGGAGCCTGTGCTCCGCAACAAGAGAGGCCGCGATAGTGAGAGGCCCGTGCACCGCGATGAAGAGTGGCCCCCGCTTGCTGCGGCTGGAGAAAGCCCTCGCACAGAAACGAAGACCCAACACAGCCATAAATAAATAATAAATAAATTAAAAAAAAAAAAAAAAAAGATACTGAGGGGGAAAAACACGTGATTAGAAGAAACTTTGAGAAAAAATTCTGAAAGGTAGAAAGCCAAAAAAAAAAAAAAATAGACAAAAAATATCTACACAAGACAGCTTTGGAGGTGGAGGTGGCTCAGGTCTTAAAAACTCAACCAATATTCTACACAACAGTGAGCAGGAACCGGCCCTAGTGGAGTCTCAGATAATTAATTGGAAAGAATTAATTGGAATTCAGAGTAGCCATGTGTTCCATAAAGAACTGGTGGAGAGAGCAGTGGGGAGGGAGGAAATAATCAAAGAAATAAGGATATTTTTCATTGTCAAAAAAATGAATCTCAAAATTGAAATGATCCACATACTAAAAAATTTTTTAAGTAATTGGAAAATCTTGATTATAGTTTTTACTCCAAGCTATAATATCAAAATCTGCTTGATGTTATGAGCCGAAACCAAACATCTACAAAGAAAAATCAACTATTTTTATACCTCATCATCTGAATACTATCACCTATGCTAACTAGTGTTAACATGATATATTCTTCTGTTTTCTATACGTTCACTTAAATAAAAACATATACGTACCTGCCAGGAGAGTGATTTTCCTAATTTTTTTAAAACAAAAATGAGATCACATTATGCCATATTTTTCTGTACTTTTTCTTTTTTAGTATAATATAAATGGATCCACTGATAAGGCTATAAGGAAAATGTTCATTTGGCTTAAAATTTTTTTTTTAATTTTTAATTTAAAAAATTTTTAATATTATTTTCATGAGGCTTTCAGTTTCTTCAGCTCTCAGTTTACCTCCTTATCTATCATTTTATATCATATCACCTTGTTTTATTTTATTCTTAATATCTAATTGCTCTCTGAAATTATCTTATTTATTTTTATATATTTCTCATCCTCACTAGTATATGAGTCACCAAAGACACACTTTCCCTTAGAACTTGCTTTAATGCCAACATTTAAAACAGGACGTGGACACTGTACGTATATGTTAAATGTCTGTTGAATGAATAATGAATAAGCTCATTCCTTTTTTATGGTTGCCTAGCATTTCACAGCATGAATGTATCTTAACTTATTCAACCTTTCTCCTCTTAACTGACAATATAGTTTGCTGATTTATTTTTGCCACTCATATAATGCTACAATAAACATTTTCCTGTATGTATCTGTAGTTTTATTTCTGTTTGATAGATTCTCCAAACTGAGATTATTTGGTGAAAGGACATATGTGTGTGTATATATATTTTTTTCAATTTTAATAGATACTATCAAATCTGTTCCAAAGGAGTCATAGAATTTCATACTTCAGTCAGCATGTATAAGAATTCCCATTTCCCCACCTTCTCATCAGCACTGGGCATTATATATTAAACACATATACACATATACACATTTTTGCCAACCTCATGGGTTAAGAAAAACTAATATGTTACTAGTATTTCCATTTTCATTTTCCTGATTATTAGTGAAGTTGAACACCTTTTCATATATTAATACCCATTTTTCACTGGCATCTCCTGTGTGACTTGCTTGTTTATATCACTGCCAAATTTTTTTATGTCTTTCTTATCAACTTATTTGTTGTTGCCATATATATTACAAATATTTTCTCTCAGTCTTATCTGTTCTTAGACTTTGTTTATGGTACATTTTTCCACATAGGGAGTTTAAATTTCTTTGTAATCAAATCTCTTAATCTTTTCCAGGGATGTTTCCTTTATTGCTTCTGAAGTTCTCTCCCCCTCCTCCTCAACATGGTTATACAAATATTCTTCTAATTGTTTTGCAAATATTATGTGTCTTTTACATTTATATTTTTAATCTACCTAGAATTTATTTTTGTAAATGGTATATAACAAAATGATCTAACTGCTTTTATACAGATGGGTAGCTAATTATACCAAGTATATTTATCAAGTAAACAATGGACTGAAATGCCATCTTTATTAAATGTTAAGTTCCCATTTGTACATTTTGGAATTCATTCAGTTCCATTAATCTATTTGTCTATTCCTGTTTTAGTAGGTTTCCTAGGTATACAATATTGATTATTAAAGCTTTGCAGTATATTTTAAATCTTGTTGGGTGGGTTCTTCTTCATTAGTTATCTATTTTAAAGAATGTTGGGCAATTTTCTATTAAAATTTTAATATAGATTTAACCTATTTTAGTAGGGATTCTGAAAGACTTTTAAAGTTAATTTTTATAATCATTTGGAAGATTGACGTTTTAATGAATTGAGTTGACACTGTGATTGGTTTCCCATCATTTTTTATTGCTTCTCATGTTTTGAACTCTGAATTCAATTATTCGTTTGTTCACCATGCATCCCATCAGCTTGGAAAAATGCTGAATCTCTCTGTGTCTCTAGGGTAGGGCATGTGACACACAGTAATCAGCATTATCCCATCTCGTGGCCCATGTTTATGGACAGTCCTGTGACCCAAACTGGGCAATGAGGCACAAGGAGAAAGTAATTGTGGGCTTTTGAGAAAGAACTTTTCTTATTTCTATAATGGAGCTCCCATGTGTAAACTACTCTTTCTTTCTTCCTCAAGTCAGTTAGAAAGTCAATAGCCCCAACATTGTTGGCAGTGCCTAGAGATCCCCAGAGGAAGCAGAATGGGATGAAACTGCCAAGTTGAAGGCTGAACGGAAAAGCAATTGAGCCACAGAATCCAACTCTAAACTTCCAGTTTATAAGCCAATAAATCTCCTTTACTTATGCTTCTTGAACTTTAGCGTGAGTAAGAGTGACATGAAGGCTTGTTAAACACATGGGTTCCTGGACCCACCTTCCAAGATTCTGATTCAGTAGTTCTGGGATAAGTCCGGAGAATTTGCATTTCCAACAAGATCCCAGGTGACACTAATGCAGCACGTTCACTGACCACATTCTTAGAAGCAGCGTCCTGCACTGTTGCAGCCAGTTTGAGATTCATTTTCTCTTATTTGCAACCAAATGCATCCTAAGTGATACACCATCCAGGAGTGTTTTCTGGTTTGTTTTTTTTTTTTCACTCAGGTTCCTTGTCCATCAATAAAATGTATTTGTTTCTTTGTTTATTTACTTAATTTTATACTTTTCTTCATTTATATCCCTTTCCTCTACAGTTAATTTATTCCTTACGTTAGTTAGAAGTTTTGTCAATCAACATAAGTACTACAAGCATTTATTTTTTTGCCTCTGTGTAACATGTATGTGTGTGAGTGTGCACATGTGCACGTGTGTGTACTATATATCTATAATTTTTGGACATTTATTGGTGTTCAGACAATTTACTAAAATGATAATGAAAGATGATTTGCATTATAATCTCTTTGGTTTTCAAGATATAAAATTTGTAACATTCAGGATTCTGGCAGAAAACAGCACACTAAAGTTTTTATTGATGAAAGTTTACTAGGCAATTTACAGAGGAGTTAACAGGGTTAAAGGAACATGGTTGAGATAGGGAGGCATTTAAGTGAAAGATCAAAATAAATATTTTTCATACATGCAGAGATTCATAAAGTTTATCACAATGAACACTGACAAAAATTGAGAATGTACATTAGCAAATCAAATAATGACCTGAAAAAAAGAAAATGTTGGAAAAAACAGAAAAGAGAAAAATAATTTCATAAAATGAATAACTGAATAAAAATAATTGATGATACCCTTTCAAAGAATATTCTCATAATATTACTCATAGTAGTCCAAATGATTACATTTCAGTGGTTAACAGGTGTGAAGGATGAAGAGACATAGACAAGGTTCTCATCTTATGTTAAGGAATAGATTGATACAGCTACATCCAAATAACAGTAGAAAAATGAGTTGAAATATGTATATTAAGATTTTAAGGATATACACTAGGCGGAGAGAGAGAGGATTTACGATTTCAACACACAGATGGGAAAAACAACCAACAAGTGATCTTGATGGATCAAATCAAAAGGAGTTGAGGAAAACCCAGCAACAAAGCAGAGGAGTATAAGTATAATAAGTGATATAAAAAAATGATATGGCAAGGAAAAATTTAGCATTACAATTCACAAAAAAATAGATTAAATGCTCTACTACAAAGGTTTAAAAATGTAGTCATAAGCTTTTTAGAAAGATAAGTATCTAAAAAGTAATGTTGTAGAAAGACTGAAAATTAATTGATGGAAGTTAAGTACTAGGCAAATGCTAACTCAAAGAAAGCAGCTATACTAATATTGAGATTAGACCAAAGAGAATTTAAGGTGAAGTTCATTAAAAGGGAAAAAGAGGTATATTGGATACTGATAAAGTTATGAGCCAATAAAAGTTACAAAAGTCATGACATTTTGCTATATAACTTTGGAAATTTTCAGTGTAAAAACTGATTCAAACATCAGGGGAAACTGACAATTTCACAGTCATAGTGGGAGAAACCAAGTGATTAGGTGACTAAAAGCAGAGAAAGATAAAAATCAAGGGTAGCAAACATTTTCTGCAAAGGGCTAGATAGGAAACATTTTAGACTGGAGGACCATGCAGTCTCTGTCACACCACTCAACTCTGCTGTTGTAATGTGAAAGCAGCCAAAAATAATACAAAAATGAATGGGTGTGGCTGTGTTCCAATAAAACTTTATTTACAACAGTAGGGGAGGAAAAATAACATTCCCTCTACCCTTTGAATTCTTGCTTGCTCCTCTTGATTGCTCCTCTGTACTCCCTTCACTTGAAGACTCTGTCCAGACACCCAAATCTCATTCTAACAAGAGTCATCATGCTGGATTAAACCACAGTGAAGGCCTAGGCTGCCTCAGGGGAGAGAAGACACTGCCCTAGAGATTAGAGGAACTCCTACCACCACCCCAAAGCAGTATGTGTGCACCACGTGCATTAATAGGAATATTTAGTCCTATTAAATATTAATAGGAATATTTAATCTATTTAGATTGCATATAATCTCTTTTTAGGTTTATAATCCTGGAAATGTAGTTTGGAAAGGTTACCTTTGATCAGTTCTCACATGTTAGGACAGTCAGTAGAGTGAATGCCGCGGGCTCAATATCAGTCTTAAACCACTTTCCACCAAAGTAGCTTTGACAATGAGACGGGCATATCTTTGGCCCTTTGTCAGTGGACATGCTCTTACCATCCACCAGAGCTCTCTGCTCTGAAGACACAAGAAGCTTCACACAATTTGCTTACTTCAAATATCTCAGAAGCGTGTCTGATATTCTCAGGGACACATATCAAGCTGTCTGAGTAGTATCAGTAAAATTTTTTTCACAGGAGACTTAAAGTGAAGGGGTGGGTGGCCCTCAGCATCCAACAACAATTCTCTCCAGAAAAAGCCCCTCTCTCTCTATTAACCTACCTCTGGATGAAGTCTGAGTCTGCAGTTTACATGGGGTGGAGGTGGTTGATGGGCAAGGATTGCAAAGCTGACTTTCAGGACCTTCTTTGCAGGACTTACATAACTTGGAACAGTCCCTCACAGTAGAATGTGAGAGTATTTGCCACTGATTTCATGTGTGTGTGTGTGACCTCAGCCAAACCTGAGGTAGATAGAGTTCCAATGTAACATTTTGTTACATGAAAATTTTTGGTATCCATGGAAATTTCATTTTAAAAAAAACACGTAATATTTTATGCAAAGAAAAATCTAGTGAGGATCCCAAATCAGAAATCACTCAGGGTACCTTTCAGGCAGTAAAGTGTAAAAATAAAGGCAAATATTTATTTAGATATTAAGAAGCCTTCTCTACATAACCCTTGGGTTAACTTTGGGAGATCAGAGCTAAAATTAAATTCCAATTAGAAATGAACAATGAGAACACTACCCAGTTTATCATGTGAATGTGATTGAAATGCTACACAGAGGAAAATATATAGCTCTTAAAACATTTATTAGAAAACAAATAGAACTGAAAGTAAGTGTAAATAAAGACAGTAAAAGACAGGTATGGCTGGGCTGTAGCACTATGCTGTCAGGTTATACCTGCACACAGTTGGTTGTCATAGTAACAGCTGAGATAAAAAAGGTGGACTAAGATGGGGTGAGATTGGGTACACATTATATCTCACTAATCAAGATTAGGAGAAAATATCGATCTTCTTAAACATCAAATGAGATACAATGCCAAGAGAATTATTCAATTTGGTCAGTATTTTCTCATATTATCTACCTGAAGCCATTCTACAGTTGAAAATAAAACAAAACAGTTAGAACATACAAAAGTGACCTTGCAATTGTATGAAAAGGAATTAAATTGGTTTAAGTAAAACACCAAGTAGACTGCAGTTAAATGAAATGCTGGTATCGAAAGTTAAGTAATTCCATCCTAATTCACTCTGCTGTAATAAAACATTTAAGCACACACATTATGGATATAAGGTCACCCACTGTTTTGAGTCTCCCAAAAAGAAGCTCATAGCTAAGTTATAAATTAGTTTAAAAGATTTTATAAAATTGTAAATGTTTTGCTGAGCCTTTAGAAATGCTTCCATGGGAAATTACTAAGAATGCAATAAAAATATTTGAACAGGCTTAAACTGGCAATTTAAACTTTTCTAATGTGAAAGATGATTATTTTTCAAAATCAGCTCAGCATCAGAATTTTTTTCAAGATTTGAATCCATTCAATAAATAAGATAATTTAATAATTTCTCAAGATATTGTTGCTTTTCTTCTCCCTTTTTTACTCTTAGTAGAAAATTTTGAATGATTTCAAGAAAACAAAAACAACCAAAACAAAATGTATACCCTTTTGAGGTTAAGGTAAAGTTGAGGTTAAGGTAAATTTTAGGGTTAGGTTTATTTTATGCCAGTTTGTTCTGTCTTATTCACAAGTTTAAATATGCAGTCACACTCTGTTCAGTTTTTGATGACTACTGTTATGAATTCCCTCCAAATACAGCATTGATTGTTATGACAATGCAAAGCAGAAAAATGAGTCTTACCCTGCCAAAGAATCAAAAGATAAATATATTTAAGAATTATAGATAAATGTAATAAATAATTAATTAATAATAAAAGGAGAGGTTTGGATTTATTCTCTTTTTCCTGTCCTCAGATTGGAAATGCAAGGAAGGGAGAAATAAGTTCTACCAAGGGGAACGAGGTTCAGAAAGACCCCATAGAATGTGTAAGGCTTGAAATAAATGTTGAACGGCTTGGTGGTGTTTGCCAGATGGGCAACAAGAGTATGTGCATGTATGCCCCTTTTCACCGGCTCCATCCTTTCCAGCTAAAGAAGGAAGATTAGGGTTATGGAAACAACAACTATGTATTATGTAGAGTAAATTACTCTGGGCATGTCTTTCGACCTCCCAGATATAACCCTTCTGTTGAATGTAGCATCACAGGAGGGAATCATTTTCACTAGTGTGTGTTAAAATGTTGGTTCATGTAAATAGGTTCTGCTGGCATTGTATTTGTAGTTGTACAGTTGTTTACTCATTACAGCAATTATTACAATACCACATCCATTGAAACTAGTGGTCAATTAACTCAGTGCTTTTAACCTTGTCAGGAAAGGGTAAATAACATCACCTTAATAATAGTTTTGAAAGCAATGACAGGAGTGGAAGAGGGGATAGAAACTAGAAAAACCGTAATAATATACAAGGATGTTCCACAAAGCAAAAGAAGAATATTTATTTGAAAATTTAATGAAATACAGAATATCCACCCCAAAGTGGGCTCTGAACAATTTATCATATTTCGAGCATATTCCTCTAAATTTAGCACACTTTCTTTTTTGAAAAGAATGTTTAGTTAAAATTTTCATATGACTAAGAAAATTTTACCATGGATTGAAATGATCACCATGAATTCTAACAAACGACTTATGAGTACTTTTTATGCTCTGTGGATTTACCCCTACTCATTTCCTTGCATCTTTCCTTCTTGGACAAAACTTCAGTCAATCTGAGTTTTATTTCGATATTTTCTTGCTAAAGTCTGCATCTTTCTTCCTCTTTTTGAAAATCATCTGACATCAAAGCATTTTTACTCATATTGAAAACCCTCATCAACTGCTGTTTGTTTCTCTTTGGTAACATCACCAATCCCCCTGGATCTAGGCAATCTTAGCAGGATATATTCCTTTCCCATGTTCTCCTATTCTATTTCCTGCAGTGTCTGATGTAAAACAGATTTTAAAGTTCATAATAGAACAGAGGTCAACATGAAAGACTCTAGGATCCTGGCCTTTGGTTTTTGCTTCTGGCCTTTATTATTATAACAAACAGTTAGTTGAACTATTACTTTCCATGCCATGTAAAAATATTAGAATGACAGCCCTTTCTTTTTAATCATAGATCAAGATTTTCAAATACATAAGAAGAGATATAAGAGAAAAATATAACAGTAACACAAAATAATCCAAATGAACTGATTCTTAAGTTTCTAAATAAACAGCAAGCATACCATCAAAGTCTAAGCTTTTCTCCTTCTCTCCTGGCTTGATCCAGAATGTGTCATCAAACAGTCTAAGGCCAGTGCCTCTGCCTGTGCTTTGGATTCTGTTCCCTGCTGCTTCATCTGGGAACCTACACTAAGCATTTTCTTTTTCTTTTCTCCATTTCAAAACAACAACCAGCCTTGTCCCATCTCCACAGTACCCATGGCTTCTGCTTAACTCTCTTCTCTTCTACACAGCCAGAATTCTATAGTGGGTAGCTATTCTCATTGCTTCATTCTCACCTTCCTCTCCCTCCTTAACCCACTCCAGTCTGTTTCTATCAGCATCACGCTACCCCAGTAACCCTTACTAAAGCTTTCACCAAATCCAAAAGCCATTTTTCAGTGCTCCTCTCAGCAGCAGTCAACTGAAAAGGATCCACCTTCCTTCTTGAAATACTCTCACCTGGGCATCAAAATCCTACATGAGGGGACAAAAAATTATTAATTTCATACATTCCCTGCAGATCTCCCCCTCCCATGTCCTTCCTCTCCTTTCTTATGGTCCTCTCCCCAATCTGAGAAATCCTAGACTCTCCTATTCCAAACTCTATATCAGGCTCCCCAGCCTGGGGAGCTTGCACTGGGAAGATGAGCCCCTATAACATTTGACTTTGAAAACTAAGGAGACTTATGTCTAGGAGAGCCAGATGTCTATAGGAAACCGAGACTCTGCTTTTCAAAGTCTCATGCAAAAACTCACCCTGAGTCCCAGCGCAGAGGCAGCAGTCTGAAAAGCACCTGAAGGAGATTCATTGACTAATTTTAGGGCAGATGCTAAGGGGAAGGGATCTGTTGGAACTTTCTCTGGCTACAAAGGAGCTGGCAGGCATTTTTTTTTTTTTTTTGGTGGAGAGGGCTCACCTTCTACCTGGCTGACCTGGTGCTAGCAGGTACCATTTCTGACTCTCCCCATCTAACTGACTAGCACTGCTTGCTCCCCCTAGTGTCACCTGTGGGTCCAACCCAGTGACACCCCTCCAAAGTGTCCCCTCTGCCTCACCAGTCCTGGTGGATGCCCTTGGCCAGCACTGGAACTTCTCCAAAACAACCCCACCCCCAACCAGACCCTGTGGGTACTCTCAGCTGGGACTGGAGTCCCTCCAAAGTAGCCCCCAATCCTGTCAGTTCTGGCAGGTGCTCTCACCCAACACTGTAGCCCCCTACAAAACAACCCCCTCCCCACTAGTCTTGGTGAGGCACTTGTCTGGTACTGGCATCCCCCCAAAGTGGTTCCTTCCCAGGATCTGAGCCCACATATCAGAGTACCTACAAGCAGTTGTGACCAGGCCATATAGCCAGTTATAACAGGGCTCAACCCCACACATTAGTGTGTCCACAGCATTTGCAGCCCAGACACACAGCTCATACAAAGGACACTCCTGGAGTGAATCTAGCAGCTGGGGGAATGGCACTACTGTGCCGCCCCAGGACACCTACACAAAGACACACTTTTAAATCCAGGAAATGTAGCTGATATAACTAATACCTGAAACAAACTCATAGAGTTAGGCAAAATGAAGACACAGAGGAATATGTTCCAAGTGAAAGAGTAAGACATAACCTTAGTAAAATAACTAAATGAAATGGAGACAAGCAGTCTTCCAGATAAACAGTTCAAAATATTAGTCATTAAAAAAACTCCCTGAACTCAGGAGAGGAAAGGAGGAACACAATGAGAACTTCAACAAAGAGACAGAAAATATAAAAAAGAACCAATCAGAGCTAAGGAATACAATAACGGAAATGAAAAATATACTAAAGGGAACCACCAGCAGATTAAATGATACAGAAGAACAGACCAGTAATGTGGAAGAAAGGCTAGTAAAAATCACCAAACTGGAACAGCAAAAAAAAAAAGTAGAAAAAAACCAATGAGAATAGTTTAATGAACCTCTGGGACAACATCAAGCACGCTAACATTCTCGTTATAGAGGTCCAAGAAGGAGAAGAGAGAAAGAGACAGAAAACCTATTTGAAGAGATTATGGCTGAATACTTCCTCAACCTGATGAAAGAAATAGACATTCAAGTCCAGGAAGCACAGAAAGTCCCAAACAAGATGAACCTGAAGGGACCCACACCAAGACACATTATAATTACAAGGTCAAAAGTTAAATATAAAGAGAGAACTTTAAAAGTAGAGAGAGAAAAACCATAGTTACAAATAGGGGAGCCCTCATAAGACTATCAGCTGACTTCTGAGCAGAAACTTTATAGTTCAGAAGGGAGTGGCACGACATATTCAAAGTAGTAAAAGGAAAAAAAAACTTACAACCAAGAATACTCTATCCAGCAAGTTTATCACTCAGAATTAAGGAGAACTAAAGAGTTTCCTAGACAAGCAAAAACTAAAGGTGTTCACCACCACTAAACAGACCTTACAAGACATGTTAAAGGGACTTCTTTAAACAGAAAAGAAAAAAATCATAACTAGAAATATGAAAATTACGAAAGAAAATAATCTCACCAATAAAGGCAAACATATGGTAAAAGTAGTGGATCAACCACCTGTGTAGCTAGTATGAAAGTTAAAAACAAAACTAATAAAATCATATATATCTACAATAATTAGTCAAGGGATACACAAAATAAGATATAAAATATGACGTCAAAAACAAAAAACATAGCAGGAGGGCGGGGGTGTACAAATGTAGTGCTTTTAGAATGTGCTCAAACTTAAGTGACCTTCAACTTAAAATAGACTGCTATATACATAGGTTATTACATAAGAGCCTCATGGTATCCATGAGCTAAAAACTGACAATAGATACATAAAAAATAAAGAGAAAGGAATGCAAGCATAACACTAAAGAAAGTCATCAAATCACAAGGTAAGAGAGCAAGAGAATAAGAAAGGAACAAAAAAAAATAACTAGGAAACAACAAAATGCCATTAAGTACATACCTATCAATAATAACTTTAGAAGTAAATGCATGAAATGCTCCAATCAAAAGACACGAGGTGGCTGAATGGGTAAAAAAAAACAAAACCCACATATATGCTGTCTACAAGACTCAATTCAGACTTAAAGACTTTCACAGACTGAAAGTGAAGGAATGGGAAAAGATATTCCATGCAAATGGAAACAAAACATAGCTGGGGTAGCAATACTTACATCAAACAAAGTAGACTTTAAAACAAAGACTCTAACAAGAGACAAATATGCACATTACATAATAATAAAAGGATCAATACAAGAAGAAGATATAACACTTGTAAATATATATGCACCCAACATAGGAACAACTAAATAAATAAGTAAACATTAACTAGCATAAAAGAAGAAATTAACAGTAATACAATAATGGTAGGGGACTTTAACAACATTGATGGGCAGATTAACCAGACAGAAAATCTATAGGAAAACATTGGCCTTAAATGACACATTAGACCACTAGAACTTAATGGATATATAAAGGACATTCCATGCAAAAGCAGGAGAGTAAATGTTCTTTCCAAGTGCACATAAAACATTCTCCAGGACAGACCACATGTAAGATTGAAATCATATCAAGCATCTTTTTTGACCACAATAGTATTAGACTAGAAATTTACCGTAAGAAAAAAAAACTGCAAAAACAGATGGGAGTCTAAACAACCAATGGGTCACTGAAGAAATCAAAGAGGAAATAAAAAATACCTGGAGACAAATAGAAATGGACACAATATTTCAAAATCTGTGGCATGTAGCAAAGGAATTTCTAATAGGGAAGTTTATATTGATACAGGCCTACCTCAGGAAACAAATTAAAATCTCAAATAAACATTTGAACCTTACCCTTGATGGTACTATAAAAAAAAAACAAACAAAACCCAAAGATAGTAGAAGGAAGGATACAAAAAAGATCAGAGTAGAAATAAATAAAATAGATACTAAAAAAATAAAAAAGATCAACGAAACTAAGAGCTAGTTCTTTGAAAAGATAAACAAAATTGATAAACCTTTAGCTAGACTCATCAAGAAAAAATAGAGGATCCAATTAAATAAAATCAGAAATGAAAGAGAAATTATAATTGACACCACAGAAATACAAAGATCATAAGAGATTACAACAAATAATTATAGGCCAACAAATTGGACAACTAGAAGAAGAGTATAAATTCCTAGAAACATATAATCTACAAAGACTGAACCAGGAAGAAATAGGAAATCAGAACAGGCAGAGTACTAGTAATTGATATTCAAAACCTCCTAATAAACAAAAGTGCAGGACCAGATGGTTTCACAGGGGAATGTTAACAAAATAAGAGTTAATACCTAACCTTGTCAAAATATTCCCAAAAAATTGAATAGGAAGGAACACTTCCAAACTAATTCAACTAATGCCAAAAAAACTAGCAAACTGACTAAAAAATGGGCAGAGGACCTGAGCAGACATCTCTCCAAAGATGACATAGAAATAGTCAACAGACGTATGAAAAGAGGCTCAGCATCACTAATCATCAGGGAAATGCAAATCAAAACCACAATGAGATATCACCTCACACTGGTCAGAAAGGCTATCATGAAAAAGAACACAAATAACAAGTGTTGGTGAGGATGTGGAGAGAAGGGAACACTGGTACTCTGTTGATGGGAATGTAAATTGGTGCAGCCACTGTGGAAAACAGTATGGAAGTTTCTCAAAACACTAAAAATAGAACTACCATATGACCCAGCTATATCACTCCTGGGTATACATCCAAAAACAGAAACAAAAACAATAATTTGAAAAGATACATGCACCCCAATGTTCACAGCAGCATTATTTACAATTGCCAAGATATGGAAGCAATCTAAGTGTCCATCAACAGATGAATGGATACAGAAGATATGATATATATATATATATATATATATATATATATATATATATATATACACACATACATATACAATGAAATACTACTCAGCTATAAAAAAGGATGAATCTGGCCATTTGCAAAACTTCGATGGACCTAGAGGGTGTTATGCTAAGTGAAATAAGTCAGACAGAGAAAGACAAACATCGTATGATTTCACTATATGTGAAATTATACTCCATATTGCCCAAAGTATTTTCATAACTACTTTCTTTAGATTTTTTTTTATATGTCTATTGGGTATCTACCACAGGGTCCCAAGTTTAGCTAGGGGAATATTTGGGGAACCTGGAACAAAAATGATAATTTATGTTTATCTACAGCCTATCCAACTGTAATTAAACATGAATTTTTAGTTAATGACAAATCATTATGGAACTTAAAATCTTGATTGAGCGTTTCATTCATATCCCCAGCCTATTAACTTTTCCATCAATTTTATTGTCATTTTATAAGCTGGGATTTGGACTTGTTTGGGACTTGTTTTCTCCCCCTTTTTCTTTTTTTTTGGTGGTGGGGGTTATGTCTTAGACTCACGTCTAAGTGAGTGGAGGAAAGGTTTTGGTTCCAGGAGGCATGACTGCATTCAGAATTGTTTCTATAACTGCAGGGAGAATATACTTGCAGGTATTCCAGGCCATAGCTGAACGTTCCTCCCACATGACTTGCTTAGCTCTTACTTTCATTTTGTGTTAAACAAAAAGTCATTTGAGGGCTATTTAATGCTCTGGTTTGTGTGTTCCAATACCAGATAAAAGTTAAACAGATGAACCATTTGGAGGGTAAGGATTGGGAAATCCACGACTGCTAAAATGCTTTAAAGTTTCAAAATGGTTTTGTTTTTTTAAACCCATTTTCCATGTTCCAGCAGCTGCGGGTTTTCCCAGGGCTCCCTCTGTGGTTCAAAAGGGAGCTGCTTTATGCTTAACGGATGAGCCAATTGAGTTTTTAAATGCAAAATTAAACTTAAAGTGCACAAAGAGCACAGGGGAATCCACAGCCAAGAACAGGCTGAAGGAGGAGCAGGAGCTGCAAGCATTGGGCTGTGGGGAGACACAGCCTCTTTTACTGCAACCAGCGGCCAATGCGAGGAGGCTACAGGCACAGCCATCTTTTCATCAACCCTCAAACAGGCTGTATTTATACTCCATATTGCCCAAAGTTTTTTCATAACTACTTTCTTTAGATTTTTTTTATATGTTTATTTTTCTTTAAGAACCGAAAAAAGGAAAAAAAGAGATAGATGGATGGGGTCTCTGGAATACAAGGCAAGTATGTTTTGATCTCCATCAGGTTTGTTCCCTCAGAGATGGTGAAAGAATTTGGTTCCCTCAGCACTTTTTTCCCCTCAGGTCTCTAGGTACTTTACCTCCTGGACCCCAGACACTCAGCAAATCATCTAGATTCTCAGAACATTGTGCTTTGAAAGTGAGAAGACAGGACAATCGGGGACTTTGGTTGGGATACAATTTGCCAAGTCACTGGATGAAGTTTTATCATTCACCGAAGTATTTGAACATAAGAAAGCATTGGATGTGGTGCTTAAAACTGAGATTCAGAAAAGACATTAGGGCCAATTTTGATAAAATCTTCTTTGATTCAGGACAAATCATCTTAAGACCGTAAAGAAAAAATTTCCATGTTATTGATATGTGTTTTTACTTAAGAGGCTCCCAACATCATCAAGACTAAAATTCCGTGGGTGTACTTTCTTTTTATTGGGTGCAATAAACTAACTGTTGAATTCCAAATTATGGAAATCTTTTTTGGGGGTCAATCTCATGATTTCAACGAGTTTTTCATAGCAATATGTACACTGGCGTTCCAGAATGGGATACAGCCCCAGTGAAGCTCATCAGACCACATAACCTCCCAGATTTCTGACTGATACATACTAGAAGCATGAATTCCTTAGCATCTTTGGGAGGTTTGTCACTTGCTGTCTAGTGTATTTTAATTGCATTTAAGGGATATTTAGGATAATCTTAAAAAAGTGCTGAGAAATGACAAACCTGTCAGAAAACTGACATTGCTCAGATCTTGTATTCATACTTCGTTTTTACGCTAGGAAAACATTTAAAATCCTTTAGTGCCTCACTTTTGAAGAAACCATTCTAGTGGATAGTAACCAAATATCCTGTTATCATGCTGGCAGAAACTTCCCAATGGGATACCAAGAAGAGGGTGCTAGAAGGCTTCAAGTTCACACTTGATATATCACCAAGTCCAGCAATGACAAGTAAAGTCACAAGGGTAAATAAGCCTAAAAAAAGACACAGACATATACACATATATGTATCTATGTGTACACACACACACACACACACGCATGCACAAACACACCTTTCAAACCTTATCTAAAGTTGCTACTCAATTACAGATTACATTCCTTAGGCATTTTTACCTCTTTCAAATCTCAAAGTAAATCTTATTATTTTAGATTTTGAGAGCTATCATGGCTCACTCTCACTTACTGCCAAAAAGAATAAAACAAACAAACAAAAAACCAACAAACTATACAACAGACCATTATTATTTGGTCTCAGTCTTCATTCTAAAACTTGTCAACTCTTGTTTCATGGAGCAGTTATTTTACCTTTATCATTTAAATTTAGAGGGTTGATTATGAAATATCAACTTCTAAAAAATAGATTGAGGGTGAATATTCCTACCCTGTATTTGTGTATTCAGAGATTTGTACCTCTTAGGTAATCAAATCCACTTGAGTCATTGACTACATCCAGCCTTGTCAGTTTGCCTGAAGGAAAGCTACTGATGAGGTTGGGCTCCTGCGAAAGCAATCATATGGTTAATTGCTTTAGTGTGAACCTAGCCGTTGTGATTAAAGCCTAGGACCTGCGTTTAGGTAGAGCAGAGTTTCTGTGCTTCGAGGCACTCCTTGGCAGATCTAGTCCTCTCCAGACCTTGAGAAAATGTGCTGAGGCATAAGCATATTTCCCTGAGGAGTTACAGTGTTTGGGGGATCACTCAATCATTAGACCAAATTCAAAGAAACTGGGTTAATTTGAATATGTAATCATTGGATCACATATTCATATATTTGTTACCTCTTTGAAGGGGTAACAAATATATAAATTTATAAAAATATATGAATGATAATCTCTTTGATTATCAGAATGCAGATTTAAATAAACAAGAATATATTCAAAACCTGACATATTATGTGCTTGAATTTAATGTGAATTCTGCTAAACCCTGAAGCATCTTATACCTGTCTTCTAATGATTATACATGCCTGTATATCGCTACTGGTGCACTCTTCATGGACATAAATTAAAAAGACAATCTGTTCTGCTTTTTAATAAAATGAAATGACATCTTTTCAGAATTCCAATTTTAGTAATTTCTTATAGAATTTGATTAGCAATATTTAGGCCACATTTTTTATACACACACACACACACACACACAGACACATACACACACACTCCCCAACATGTACGTGTGTGTGAATACATACATAGATTAAATTTAATGCACACAATATTTTTAAACTTTTGTTTAATCTTTTTCTCTTTTTGCAAAATTACATAGACTCAAATCAATATATCTTTCCTCTCCAGTGAAATCAGAGTTCACTTTTTATAAAGAAATTCTAAATCGTTAAGCAAGTAGAATACTAGCCTTTTCTTTTTTTTTAAATTACCCAACATGCTTCTGGGGCTTTCACAAGTGGAGGTTTACATGCATTGAAAAAACAAACAAAACAAACAAAAAACAGCTATGTTACGGTAATTCAAATTCAACACCATTCTGAGTGGATTTTTAATATACTCATGGGAGTCACACAAGGGTAATTGATGATGCCTTCCAATTACTTGCATCTTATTTATCTTAAAATCTATTCCCTAATCTGTTACCACATTATGGACAATAACATCATTCTATCAATTGTAAAAACAATTGTAAAAACAATGTAAAAACATTCTATCAATTGTAAAAACAATTGTAAAAACAAATGTAAAAAACAATTGTAAAAACAATTGTAAAAACAATTGTAAAAACAATTATGGACAATAACATCATTCTATCAATTGTAAAAACAATGTAAAAACAATTGTAAAAACAATAACATCATTCTATCAATTGTAAAAACAATGGAGTTTTACTAATTTAACTGTATTTATTGCCCCTCTATAGCCTCATAAAAAGTGATTCCTGTGTATATAAGGTATTTTAGAAACCCTATTTTCTCAGAAATAGTGGCAGTTATTAAGACTTACCATTTTAAGAAAATGTGAACAAAAAAGGGGACATATTATGGTATAGCCCTCATCATTTTGCATTGTTCTCCAAACAGTTGCCTTCATTTTCTGGGTGGATCTCTGAATGTTAATAGGGGACTCATCACGTGCAGAAGCTGGGAGCACGCAAGCCATGTTTGGCACACAGATTCTTTGTAGGAAAAAATGTTACACAAAGCATGCTGCATCCAGTGCTTTATTTCAGAAATGAAATCTTATTTTTTGACCAGTTTGACTCAATATTTCCTACCATGGGAAAAAAATCTGCTCCTAAATGGGTTAAATATTAAAATTGAACGGGAAGTAATAGAAACACATAACCTCTATTCCCCAAAGCAAAAATCAAATATGCAAATATGAAAATGAGAGGACTCTGCTTCTTCCCCTTACACAACTGATTAAATTGTCACTGCTGGAGATTACATGGGGTTTTATTCCCTTTACAGCCATATTCAATTGGACAGACAGAAAAATATATTGCCACAGACGAGACCCACCACCTGGGTACACTGTGCTTCCAGTTGCCTGTAGAGGTCTTGTCCAAAACTTTGCAGCTAACCCTTTAAAAAAAGAAAAGTATGAGATGTGATCATTCATGATAGACTTGGATGATCTCTGAAGTCTTTTCTAACTTGGAGATTCCAGTAAGACAAAAACTCCTCCTCTTATTACCGGATACTAGCCTGCAGTTTAATTCCCATGTAACAAAGCCTTCGCCAGCACATTCCCTTTTTATATCGATCCTAAAAACATTTCATTCATCTTGCGTGAGACTTTCATTTTTTCCAAAATATCAGAAGCTCTTCTCTTTCTGTGTTTGCCCTTTATTTCCTACCTGATGGATACATTTATTTCCTGGCTTATCAGTTTTGACACTGAGCCTGCCCCCGCCCCCAACTGTTCCTTCCAGATGGAAATATTTGATTTTTGCAAAAATTGGATGTAGAAACAGAAGGATTACCTTTGCTGCTCTTACGTCTTGCCACGATTCGGAAATGGTTCTCGCAGTCTGTCTGGATGTAGTAGAAGTTAGTACTCAGATGATGTCGCCTGCCTGTGTCACTCGGCACTGCGGGCTGAGCAGAGAGCTGCCTCCAGCTGAAGTCTAGGGCCTCAGTGTTAAGGACGCACAGAACTACTTTGTTAATGAGGTCGTTTCTCTGGTGCATAGAGACATAGCCACAAGGACAGGGAGATTTAACAACTAAAAAATGTGGTAGGGTGAGGTTTTGAATTGGAGCATTCAGAAAAAAAAAATAACAACAGCAAAAGACTAGTGAGCAGATGCTTTCTTGCAAGGATAAGTGAACAGGAAGAAGTCTATTTGCCTTTAGATTTGTAGTAGAGATACACGTGTTATTTTGCCGCAGAAGTGAGGAAGAGATTCCCCAAAGAATTTTTAGATGGCTTGATGTGTGGCTGGAAATAGTTTTGTTTCTCCTGTTGTTTTATCCATTCAGCTAAATGACACTTATGGAGGTTTTTAACTAAATAAGATCTCTTCTGTATCTGTTGATATAACTGCAATTTGAAAAAAATTTTTTTCTCTGATTGGGTGAATGAGTAAACAATCAAATTTCTCACTTCTAGCATCCAGATGGGTAAATTTATAATAAAATCAAATGATGTCTCTCTGTCCCAAACCCAGAATTTCATATGCATTTTAAAACACAGACATATATCATGCTTAAACAGCATTCTGTTTTAACTTGAGAATTTAAAAAAAAATCATTGCTTTCTAACATCATGTATGTGCTTTTCTTCTAGTAAATCTGCTCAATTAAGATATCTTTTTGCTGTCAAAATTAAAAGCAGAGTTGTGTGTGTTCTACTGGCTTGAGCATATGTACACTTCAACCCTTTCTTCTCTGTGTTTGCTTTTTTTCTGTCTTTCTCATGTTTCTTTGTTTTTCTTTTGTTTTCTTTTCTAGACTTCCCAGGGTTTTTGTTTTATCATATTGTTCTCTTTGCATTGTTCAACTGCTCTTTGACAAAAGTTCCATATTTAATCTAATTTTCTTGGTTTTGTTTAATTTCCCCATAGTTTTATATTGTTGTTCTTTTTCCTTTCTTTCTCTTCTCGGACATTGTGCTTTTCTATGAAAACATTTCCAAAAGTCAGAATAGTCAGAATATGGACAAACTTTGCTATTGAGTGTCCTTACCTTTTCCTATTTTGGCTTTGAATATCTTAATTCCCTCAATCAGTATTGGCCATTTTTAATCATCTTTTTATCTACTGCATTGCCTTTTCTATTACTAATATCCTTGTTTCATTTTTCCCTGATGCCTTAATTTCCCAGGCTTCTAGTCTCACTAAAATGTGACCACCATTTATTCAACACTTAGTATAAGCACTGTGTCCAATGCTTCATACATATTCCCTGGAATTCTTACTACAACCCTGAAAGGTAGGCATTTTTATCTCCATCTGATAGAAGGAAAGACAGAGGCCCAATGATTAAGGTACTGCCTTAGGGCCACACAATAACTGTGATAGCAAGTATTTGTTCCCAGAACTATCAGGTACCAAATCACCCACTCTTTCAATTAAATCATATTGAGACAAAAAAAATCAAAAGTATGTTTTGAAATTCTGTTATGTATAGGGGAAAATAAACGCCACAGATATATACTTCATTATTTGTAGGCACTTATACCTAAAATGATTAAGTAGAAATTTACTCCTTATGTCTTCCTTTTGATAACACTTACCAACTGTAGTTTTATTTGTGATTTCAGAAAAAGAAGCTCTAAACTCAAGTTACTATCTCTAACAAAATTTTTAACTAAAACTACATCCAAGTTTTCTTTGTACATAAACCAATTTACTAATACATGGTTGTAAATGTAAACAAACTGTGAGAGCAAGTTCCTATTAGTAAAATAAACAAGAAATGGCAACTCTAGAAGCATGAAGAGATTTGTGTTGTCTGCAAACCCATTGCATCCAGTAATGACATCAGTGATCAAATATGTTTTTACAGTTGTCAAAGTAGTGGATCAGACACTTAATCCTAGCCTGCTTGCAGCTGCTTTTCTCTGTCCTTCCCTCCCTGTATTATATTTGCTTTTTGAGAGAATAAAAGAATTATGTATTCCTTTATGTTCTTCATTCAGATTTAGAAACTTTCATACTTTTTGCTATGATGATGGAATGTAGTTATTATTCTCAAAACAGTTCAGTTTGCAAGTTCCATAAACCCACCATTTAATCATTATTACCTCCTTTGTCTTATTCTTGCAAAGATGCTTTAAATATGTATGTATATACATATATACATACACTTTTAAGAAGCAGACACTTATATTTGATATTCCATTAGAAGTCTATAAAACTGCTGCAGCTATTGCCATGGAAAAAAGTTATATTTCTAGACTTTGGACAAGAGCTTAACAGAATTCTCTTTGATGAACTGCAGTCCTGAAAGCTGTTCTTGTACTAAGCTGCAATTAATGTTTGTAACTACCAGTCTCCCAAGGAATTGCAGAAAGAACAAAGTTAGAACTAGCAGATTTGAAATAACCAGAGGGATTTGACCACAAAGATAGGATAACAGTAATGCAGAGATTAAGAGGAGAGACTGGGAAGTAAGGGAAATTTGACTTTGAACTTCAGCTCTACCATTTGCCACCTTTGTGGCTTGGGCAAGTTACCGTGTTCTTCTAAACCTCAGTTTCTTTATCTGTCAAATGGGCATAATAATGCCCACACCTCCAAGGGCTATCAGAAAAATTTAATCAGGTAATGCATATAGAGCATTCAGGACAAAATTTGGTGTTTAGTAAGTCCACTATAAAAGACAGCTGATAGCATCATAATCATTATCACTTTTACCATCACTACGCAGTAACTAAAAATTTATTTCTCTTTTCTTCCTCCTTTTAGCGCTATGTATGAGCCACTGAGTCCAGTTTATGAGTGGCCTTTGAGGACCGAATATTTTCTGGTTGTTGTTTCCCCCAGACTGTAATAACTTTGTATATAACTCCTATAACAACTTTAAGATCGAGGTAAAATCTGGACTAAATGAAGCACACATGAAGCAGCACTTCAGCACACATTAGAGCACTTGGCATTTATGCCTATTGGCAAATATTTGAGTATAGCCCATATAAGGCTCTCACCTTGCTATGTCAACTTTTGCTGGTATTTAATTTCCCTAATAAAAATTCCCAAGGCTAAACCTAATGTCTGGCACATAGAAAATGTTCAATAAATTACTGTTAAAATGAGCTGAGCTGAACTGAACTGATACATCTTCTCTGCCTTAGGAAAAACATAAATTCATTAAGGGTAAGCTTTATTCATTCGTTCATACAAGCAAACATATACCTTCATTCATTCAGTAAACAATTGTTATGTGTCTACAATATGATAGGTACTGCCCCCAAAATAATCAACCCAAGACACAGGCCATTTCTTTCTTATGTATAACTGTATCCTTAATATGTAGCACAATGTGTGGCATATGAGAGGTGTTCAAGAAATATTTGCTGAATCAACTAAATTCTATTTTTGGATGGATTGTCTTTCAGGATACATAGGAACAGCCTACAGAACTGCATGATGAAACAACAAACAAGCCAATGGTAATAAGATCCATCTTTCACGATTACTTACCAGGCTAAGTGTAATCAGAGCTTAAAAGTTTACTTCAAAGTTTCATGACTATGAGCCAGTATGTTTTCAACTGGGTCTGTCAGAGTTTTCCTAACAACAGTTTCCTAATCAAGTTTTCCTTTGAAATTTAAAAAAAAAGGTGAAAAAATAGTGATATCTGTAAGCAACAGTATTAAATATACATTCCTGGGAAATACATAAAGATTGGCAAATCTAATTTTTGAGAGTAAGGGAGGTCCAGGTATATCAGCTTTATTGGGAGTTCCTAAGAAGTAGTATATTTTGGTGAGAATCATAGAACTTTATTGCCTTAGATATCAGACTATCACTCTAATTTTTACAGATGAAAAAGTAAGACCCCAAAGAAGTTCAGAGACCAACCCAAGGTACTTGGAGCCAAAACAAAAATCCTGGTCTCTGATATTTAAGAAAATAAATGATCTCACCCTTATATCACAAGACCTGTTAAATATAAATGCTAACATGGATAATTCCATGAATAGTGACACTTTAAATTATCTGTAAGACATTGAAAATACTAACCAAAAGCAGAAAATGTGCAATAAAATATTCAACATGCTGTTGGTGTAGTTTTCTATAAAAAAGGTTTAAAAATAGTAGAAACTTCACTTGTTCAAGCATAATGTACTTCTATTCAATTGAGTCCCTAAATCCAGATTAAGACCAGAGTAAGTTCCAATGGGCATGCCTTTTTTTCCCCCTAGCCATTCATATTGAATTTTAAATTCATGTTAGCAACCGCCTATACAATCTAGGGGGGAAAGGAGGAGGGAGTAGGGTTAGGGGTGGTGCTGAACAAGTTTGTGAATGTAAATTTGCAATTTAATCTTGGAAGATGAGACTTTTGCAGGGTTCCTATATCTAAAACATCACACAGAGTTGTTTGCAAATAGCGATTTGGAAACATTAAAAAATATTCAAAATTGCAAAATTGGAACCTACCCTTTAAAAGTAATCATTCAAACAGTAACAAAAGAAAGTGATGATCAATTCTGTAGTAGATTTGTTCATCTGGAAGAAAATGGCACAGATTTGGGGGACTACGTATTTATAATATTGCTATACAAAAGAAACAAGGGGCATTTATGTTAATTTCACAGAAAGTTATCACGTTGGAGGAGGATCTAATTAAGCCTTCATTCCTAACTGTATGGTCTTCACACTGCTGTTTAACTGGATGGCATATATGTTCTTGAGAAATAAGTTTATCTGTATAATCTTCTATAGACATAACAGTAAAGGGTGACCTGGGAAGACCAGGATCGAGGCTTTAAAATGAATGAATGTGAGCGTGTGTAATTATTTCTTTCAGATTTATAACAACATTCTTGCTGTTAACAAATATAAATGTAACATTTACTAGGAAATAAGAGACTGCAGATGGAAATAAACAAACCTAGGATATAGTTCATCTAAGTAAACACTGAGGTTACAAACCTTCAAACTGAAATATCAAGAGCCCTGCAAATTAATGCTACACACAATAGACCCTTTGGAGGCTAACTTAATCCACCCCCAGCCCCCAATCTACATGAGGGCCATGCATAACAATGCAGGAGCTGGGTTTCCATTAAGAGTTTCCTCCGCAGGCTGTCAGCTGTTTGAAGAAATAACAATTTCCTAGGCATGAAAGCTTTTTCAGAAGGTTCCCACTGATGTGCAATAAAAGTGACTTTCCTTTTTTTTTTTTCCTTCTACTTCTTCCTTTTCTTCCCCTTCAGATGTAACTTTGTAGGGAGAAAAAGGGTGGACTAAGGCCATAGGCCCCCTACTAGTTTACCTTACGTGGATTATCAGTGCAGGTGTTAATATAATTGAAGGTGTGGTAGCAGATACAACCCCCTAATAGCTTTTCCTATATAGAGATTACCTAGGTAGAGAATGCCAGAGTACCTGAAGAATAGGCAAGTGAGTACCTTATTAACATATCGCCATTCAGCGGCAGCTGCATATCTGGAAGAAGAAGAAGAAGAAAAAAAACCTTTAAAGAGCCTATTCATCTACATTAATGGGCCCATTGCACAGCACATTGTGTGAGAAATTAAGTCTTTGGCTGTGAACTTCCTGTGCTGTGCATGCTGCCTTGACTCTTTTTTATTGCTTCAGTGTTATTATCTCCTCCTGGAAATAAAAACAATCATGTTCTCACATTTGAGAAGCCAAAACATTCTGAGATAACAAACTGGAGATGCTGGTTGAAAGTTTCTTTTGTCTCTCTTATTAAGTGAAAAAATATGTTTTGAAATTAAAGCAACCCCCAAATTTATATCAAAGCACATCAAATTATACTGAGCAGCCCTGTGAATGACAAAGTTTTTTTCCCCTCTTTTCCTATAAAATACACAATTAAATTGCTTTCCTGGTTATCATTCCCTTTTTAGAATTAATTTTTGATGGCAAAATATGTTAATTTATTCAAATTAGACGTGATTTTTTAAAATGTGCAACTGGCAAAAGAACTGCCTTACTCCTAGAAGATAAGTATAATACATACTGGAAAAAAAATTAAAAATCATGGTATTTATCCTCAACAAATAATTTCAATTTCAAGACAGTTTTGGCTAGCATTTCAAACATGAGAATGGAAAAGTTAATTTAAGATTACGAAAATTCCTCCTTTAGCCTCGTTGAATGCCTAGAATGTTTGCTCCTGCCTTTTTCTTGGTTGCTGCAAGGCCACCACGTAAACCGATACACATTTGGCATAAAAACAAACCCTCTTCAGATGAACAGAACACATTTCCGTCATTCTGTGTGCACATTACATCATCATCATCACCATGGTCACTGTTAACATCTTAATCATAAAACAAAGGGCTAATGATCAATACTAACTGATTACAACTCAACAGAGAATCTCCAGTGCAATTTTAAAAAAATTAGTTTCCTTCAGTAGTGAAGCATTTTCACGTTAACCTAATATGTTTTACTATTTAACAGGTTTAATGAGTATGCGAGACAATAAAAAAGAATACCGTAATTCAATCTGCGGCTTAACTGTCCATTCTGTCTCTACTGGCAGAATTTGCCTGAACAAAATAATTATTATAAATTATTATCTACTTGTTTCCAGGTTTAGCAATATAAATCTTTATTTTAAGAATATGGCAAATCAGCCAAAGATGAAACGTAAAGTTGGATACATCCACAATGGATATGTGAACACCACGGTGTTTGTCAAGGAAATTCTTGGGGTATTAAAGACTTTAGATTGTTCATTGGATTTGGCTTGTTTTTCTTAAAAAGTAAATAAATAAAGTTTGTAAAAGAGGAAATAGTCAGATAGGTCCTTCTGTGAATGATATGATGATGATTTTGTGCAGTAAAATCGGCATTGTTATTTGAAATAATGTGAACGGTCAAGCTTTTTCCTCAAGGACAGATGGGCAAATTTTCTAAGTTGCTGCTTAGTAATACTTTATTACATTTATGTATTTATCAACATATTTATTGAAGCATTTGGAAAAGATGAATTTTCTCTGGAGTCAGTTGCTTGAGTCCCAGTGGGATGTCTATAAAAGGTACATTTTGATAGACTTTGGAAGGGACTGCTACCTTTCTATGGGCTTCCTAAAGAGAAGACCTATAAAAGTACAGTAGAACAAAACTTGACTAGTCATTCTTTGCTTAACTAGTTTATATTTCACGCTGCTTGATATAGACTACTAGATAAACATAAGGTTTTCTAGATCGAGTTGTCTCTTTCAGATTTTTCTATTTACAAACCCCCTCTTTAGATAAGGTTTCTTTTAGAAAATGAACATTTTTTAGACAAAATACCCTCTAATTTGGGGGACTAACATTTTACAGAGCTATAATCTGTTGTTGAGAGTACTAAAATACCAAGGAAGAACTAAACACTACTATTTTCTACACCAAGGGAGCAGGTGATATCTCAGAAATCATGGAGACCGGTAATTTAAAGAAGAGTAGAAAAATTGTTTTGAACTAGTTCCCTTAAGATAATTCAGATTACTGGGCCATTCACAGTCCTGTTAACGCATAACAATGGTTTGCTCCAGGTAATTAGGATGACAGTGTTGCCAGCATAAAAGTGACATCAGAACTTGTCTTCATTGGCATCAGAACTGCCAGCCCTATCACCTCTGACTGAGTGACCTCACATCTATTAACCTTATTGATTTGGAGTCCTGCTGAGACTCCCTGGAAAACTGCTCCCTGCTGAAAGGCTGAAGGGGATCAGTCCTGAACCATGAACAAGAATTCAATAATACAACACAGTACGGACCTTTAACCATTAACTATTCCTTAAGGTAAATCAAATTAAGGGCCTTGCCATAATGAAGATCTTTTAAGATTTTGAGAATTCAATTGATTCCAAGTCCCCCAAAGGAAGGTATTGTCTAGAAGGGGCATCAGGCTGTGACAAGACACACCTTATTTTCATCTGTTATGAGGTAATTAACTGAAATAATAAGGAAGGCTGGGTTTGTATAATCAAGACCACTGTCACCTGTACATAAGTGGTTTTAAAATCAAACCTTAAAATACTACTATTTTCGTAACAAAATGGAACTTTATGCAGATTTGCAGTGCCAAGTATCATGGTAGAAAGAAAAATGTTTTCCCCGATAGCTACTAAAATAAATTTATTTTACATATTAGTTGTCCATAACATGCTAGTGAATTTTCTAAAGTTTTTGGTAAATTTACAACCCTTCTCAAATTCAAAGTTAACAGAGGAGATAGCTGGAGAGGTTCAGAGCTTCACATCTCTCTACAAAGAGAGAAATGATCTACCTCTATGTATGTAATGGACGGCTACAAGCTTATTTATATTGAAATGTAACTGAATCTCTTCGGAATTTGATTGCCATCTTTCCAGATGTTATATCCTTTGGGTTTTATTTCTGCTCAGGGCCCTCATCTGAGCCTCAGAAATATCTTGTCTCCTGAAAACCAAACAATGACTTTTCACTTGTAAAATCTGAGGATCCTACTAGCACTTATCCTTAAGTCCTAAATTCACAACAAAGAATATAGATAAATAGGGCTTCCCTGGTGGCGCAGTGGTTGAGAGTCTGCCTGCCAATGCAGGGGACACGGGTTCGAGCCCTGGTCTGGGAAGATCCCACATGCCGTGGAGCAACTAAGCCCGTGAGCCACAACTACTGAGCCTGCGCGTGTAGAGCCTGTGCTCCGCAACAAGAGAGGCCATGACAATGAGAAGCCCGCGCACCGCGATGAAGAGTAGCCCCCGCTCGCCGCAACTAGAGAAAGCCTACGCACAGAAACGAAGACCCAACACAGCCAAAAATAAATAAATAAAATAAATAAATTCAAAAAAAAAAAAGTAGGTCAAAATATGAAGAGAAATATAAAGATTATTTAAAAAAAAGAATATAGATAGATAGATAAATAGGTAGATAGATATTTTAACTTATATAAATATATATTTACTTTTTGCATTATTATATGTATGTGTATATATTTTATATATTTAATATTTATTTCTTTACTTCTGAATGTTTCTTTTTTCTCCTAGCTATATTTCTAAATGACTATTTTTAAATTATCTTTGTAATTGAGGAATGAATATGCCTAGAAGTTTTAAATAAAACACTTTTGCAATTAAAAATGCAGGGACAATCTCTGATTTCCAAATTAATATCAGTTGACATTTTGTTTCAATACTTTCTATATGATAGCTTAGAAAATTCAGTGTTGGGATTTTTTTTTTTCTTTGCTGGCAGATAAATAGTATATTGCCTGTTCCTTGAAAAATGACTCAGTCAATGAGTTAATACGGTAAGATTAACACCATGTAACTAGGATAATGGAAATTCATGTTTTCTTGCTATAATTGGTGTTTATCTTTGAGCAATAATGTAAAATAGTCTATGTGAAACAGCCAACATAGAATATATCACATGCTATCTCTATTTAGCACCTCTAGGCAAGAATATTGCATAGGGACAAAAGCCAGAATTACTGTTTTTCTTTATTAACGGCTCTCTAAGGAATACACTGGAATTAGTTCTGTCTGCCAACTAATTGATAATTATTTAATTAGCAATTTATAATGACAATGGGATTTTACCCCCCACCAGTTCATCTCTTCTTTAAGACCGAAGTAGACAACCTTATGCGTTTTTGCACTAACTTCTGGGAGCTAACACAAGCCAAAGTGTGACTTCACTGAGATTTCCCAAGTTAAACTCCAAAAGCAATGTGTACCACCACTTCCTTAAAACCACAGCATTTCCTTTTCCCATTGCGGGGGATGACTGGCACTTGAACAATGTGTGTGGGTGTACAGCCTTGTTGTGTCACTGTGGACAGTTCTAACAGCAGCTTCATTAGTTCTTTTTACAACAAAAAATAGGGTTTTTCCCCCTGCCTTTTTCTTTCTTTCCCTTAGTTGGCATGCGGGTTGAATTTTCCTTGGACCCCCTGCTTGAGTTTTTTTATTCCGGAACTTCTTTAGAATGGTGCAGCCATTCGAACACTAGGAATTGTAACTGATAGACTGTTTGCAGGGGAACTCATCAAAGTTCTCTTTGTTCTCCCTTCTTTAACCAGGTTTACCTGCCCCTCCCTCCCATCAACCAAAAAGGAAAAGGAAATCCACTTTTAATTATACATTGATGGAAATCTCTGTGTAGGAAGGCAGCATTCACTGTAGAACACCCATTTTACACTTTATTACAAGCAAAAAGAGGGGCTTGCACCAGAACATCAGGTCTCAATCCTGAGCAAAATCTCAAGTGAAAATATATCTTTCTCCATAACCCTTCTGTTCAGTTTAAGATTTCTCAACCAATGAACGAGTTCTGCTTAAGAAATAAAACTGGATTGTAGCTTTTATATATATTTAAATTTATATATGAAATTTAAAAGGACAATAGCTTAAAATATATATATATGTATATATAAAATGTGTAATCTTCAATTAACTATATAGGAGGATTTTGTATAGATAAAAAGGACAAGATTGAATCTCTAGATAAATCTCTAAAAACATTTAAAATAGCTATTTATATGATTGAAGTTTTTGACAATTCATTCCTTTTGTATCTTCCATGCAAAGAATAGGTATGGAAAGAACAAGGTTTGAAATGGGAAGACATGTGGAGCTGTGGGATCTAGATGAGAATAATTGGGGAAAAGGAATATTTTAATATTAATCAGTGATCAGTAAGGAAACCTCAATATTCCTTCTAGAATGAAAAGGAGAAAAAAAATTAAAGGATCAAGAAACAGGCACATTCTTAAGTGGGAATTTCAACTTCAATTGCCTTTTTTTTTTTTTTTTAACTTCTAAGGCATACACTTGTTTTGCGGTTGGAAACTGCTTTCTTTCTTTTTTGTCTTTTGAGGGTTTGTTTATACAAGAAAGAAAGGTAGTAAAGTCCTGTATGCTTGAGCCAAGGCCCTTGTTTCCAAAGACCAACAATCAGGCTGCAGTAATGCTATACATTTACAGTTTCCACCCCAGGCTCATTATCACGAGAGTCTCCCTACAGAAGCGACAGTCAGGCAGGACAACCCACTTGTTATAGGCAAAGCAACCAAGGCTTAAGAGAGTAAATAACTGGCCTTATTAGACAGGGTCCATAAAGAAAACAGAACCATTACAAGGACTTTGGGAATAGGGAATTAGTATAGAAATTACATTTTTTAATGAATGTGGGGGGAGTTATTTAAGTGCAGGTCTGGAAGAGGGAAGTAGAAGTCAGAGATACAGTTAGTAATCAGATCCAAATGAAATGCTGGCCCAGGAAGATAAGTGAGAGCTTGCAGGAACATTTGAGAAGCTGTGCTCATCTGTAATCTCACAGTCAAGAATATAATGGTGGGTTTGGGGCCATGGTGTGTGCATAGGATCAGTACTCAGAAAGACAAGTTGCGCGTGCAGAAGAAGGCGAGCTCTGACGAGCTGGGGCCCACTGGGGACCTTTGTATCTGTTCCTCACCATATCTGACCACCACGGCCTTCCAAGAGTAACGTCCTCTTTCTTCACTTTTATCTTCCAAATCTCATGCAAAATTCCTTTCTTGTTCAACTCTAACTCAGAACCATGCAGGCATAGGAGTTCTGGAAAATGTAATACCCATCTGAAATGAGCGTCGTAGTGCCAAGTTGGCAACACACAACCCAACACATTGGTGTAAGGCCACATAGCTAGAAAGAGGCAGAGCGCAAACTAGAGTAAATTTTTGACTATGAAAACAAGGATACTTCCATCCTGTCAGGCTGTGTTGAGTTGTCAGTACAATGAGAGACTTCACAGTGAAGAGGGCAAGGCATCAATCTAAATATCATGGTCAGTTGCAAGTGATAGAAATCCAACTAAAAGTGGCTTAAGCCAAAAAGGGGATTTATCGTCAAATGGGAATTAGTTGTCAAAAGGAAATTTATTGCTTAATTGAAATCTTCAGACTTCAGGGATGACTGGATCGTGGAATTCAAATGGTATTGTGGGGACTCAATTATTTTTCTTTCCCTCCCTTGGCTCTGAATTTCTGTGGTTTGGCTTTATTTTTGTCTGCTAAGAATGGTAATGCAGAAAGATTGGGGGGAAAAAAAAGAAAAAAACCCTAGGTCCTAGAGGCATAAATTCTTCCATAGAGGAAACAGTTTTAGGCCTATGTCCCACCAGCTTCTATTCCAAAGGAAGAGAATGTTTCTCTGTCCTAATATTTTGGTCATAAATATCCTAATTGAACCTTGCTGGTCTGGTTTGGGTCAGATGCCCATTCTTGTATTAATAATCGAGTCCAAGAGATGACTGTCCATGCCTTGAATTCAAGTTCCTTCCAGGAATCAGCTAGGGGGAGAGAGAACCATCCAAACCTCTTTGGAAGAAAGACAGATTTCCTGTGCTTAAGAACATGAAATGGACAATAAATATTCACCATGCTTATTAAAGCTCCTTTTTTCAATGAACTTTGTTATTGCGTAAAGGAAGTGAAAGAAGGATGGCTTAATCAATCCTAAGAATCTAAACATTCATGAAGCAAAACTGCAATGGAACAACAATCAACAATTTTTGATTAATTGACGTATATTGTATGTGCCCAGTACTTTTCTGGGCATTAACAGGAATATAAAAGTATAATTTACAGTCTCTAGCTCCCTTAACAATATTTACATTTTCACCAAGGAGAGAAATTTTATACATACAACAATTAGCAAGCAATTGAAGACAGAATGTAATTAATGGCAACTTTATGTGACATGGGTCAGAAAGAGGACTAGTCCATTAGGAATGGGCTACCTAGGAAGACCTCACAGAGGAGTTGGTACTTTGGCCCATCTTTGAAGAGTGATAAAGATAAGGAAAGGCACTGTATTCTAGAAAAATAACATAGATATAGGCACAGAGTCAGAACCAAGTCATATTATGGGATATATAACAGATATTACTTCCCCTTCTGCACTAACAGAATCTTTTTTGTCATGGTTAAGGACAGTCATTTGCCAAGTTTAGGAGATGAATATTCATTGTTCATTTGTTCTCTAATTTCCCAGCTTTTTGGGCAGTAGGGGAGTCGCTGCGACCCAGCTTTAGCCACTGGTATAAGTGAAGTCTACTGGGAAAGGTTGGGGAAAACTATTGCATTTCTGATATAAGGGTACAGATACAACTGATGATGGAGCTCAGAACACACTATCCTAAAATATGGTACCTTGACACACTGAATACTTTAAGCTGAAGGAGTTTAAGCAAACAGCAGAAGCAGAAAGGTCACTCTGACCTTCCCCCCACCTTTCTTCCCTGAAACAGGTCATAAATCCTCACGAGAGAGGTGCCCTCCCTATACCTACAGGAAAGGAGCATCCGTATCTCTGAAGACAAAAGGATGCCAGAAGAATCCAAACAAATAGACCTTGCTAAGTTTCCCTGTTTATTATATTTACCTCATACAATTTGACCAACCACATTTCTACATGGCTGTCCACTCTTCATCAAACACCCAGGTTTAATTGTTTCTTCAAGTCTTCATTTCCTTATGAAGACTCCTATGTCACATAAAACTTATATGAAATGAATTTGTATGCTTTTCTCCTGTTAAACTGTCTTTGTCAGTTTAAATTTTCAACCCACCCAAGGGCACTAAGAAGGTTGAGGAGAACTTTTTCTTCCTTTACATTGGCAAAGCTTTATCTATTTCCTTTCTGTCTTGAATACAGACAGTGTTTGAAGGTATAATAGCCACCTCCAACCATGACACAACAAACTTGAACAAAAAAGCTAATATGCTAAAAATGGTAAAGCAGGATGGAAAAATAAATCTAAAAACAACCTATCACCAGACATTTGGGAGTAAATGAAGTCTCTATTTGTTTAAACCACTGTAAATATGGGTTGTCTTACTTGCAGCCAAGTTTATTTTTAACTGTTACAGATGGGAAAGAAATCAACCTGGTTGGAAAATTATGAAACGTCTAATTTCACTAATCACCACATGCACATTCACATCTCTATGATTTTATGTGATGAATACCCTCCATCCAAAATGTCTTTATCTTTTTACCTAAAAAGTCATCTACTTAGGTCCAGCACATGTGTTACTTCGTCCATGAAAATTTCTCTGATTACCACTATCAGACTAAACGAGGCTTTGGGTTCCAACAAAATATAGCTTGTGCTCAAGTCCAGCATTAATTTTTTTCCCAGACTTGCAGTATGATTAGATGTTTACATACTCATCTCTTCCCCTAGTCTGCAGACTTCCAGAAGACAAAGATGTCTTATTCAATTTTATGTTTTGTACAGAAATGTTTTACATATATCAGACTTTTATCCAATTTTGTTTAAATGAAACTTTCTGCTTTCTATGTTGTAGACCACGTCCCACCCCCAAAAAAGAAACAAACGAACATACAAAAACATAGTGGCACTATTTTTCAACTCCATTCCTTAGTAGGTGAAATTTATCTCTCCATTCTTGAATCTGTATTTGGCCCTGTGACTTGGTTTGTCAATGGGATGTAGCAAATAAGACACAATTAGAGACTTAAAAGTTATGGTGCACTGGGGCATTTGCTCTGTCTCACTGTTTAGAACTCACTATTTAGAACCCTGAGACTCCATGTGGAGAAGACCAGGTTTGCCTCCTGGATGATCAGAGGCCACAGGGAGCAGTGGTTTGTCCAAGCTGAGCAACACCCCAACCAGATTTAACCACCAGCTGACCCAACACTGACCTCAGTTGCTTGAGACATACCAAGACCAGCAAAAGAGCTGTCCAAATGAGCCCCATCTAAATTAATGGCACACAAAATTATGAGGTAAAACAAATGATCGTTTTAAGGTACCAAACTTGGGGAAAGATAATTATACAGAAAAAATTAACAATTGTAACATCGATTTTTTTCAGGGTTACTTTAAAGAACTTTTCACCTTAGAACGTCAGTTGGAAAAATGCAAATGATTGGAGCAACTACATCTTTTGTTTGAGAAGGAATCAATTTTCATAATTTTTGGTTGACTTACAAAAATTACTCAGTATACCAGTTTGTAATATAGGCTTACACTGACTCATAATATAAATAGATTGTTGTTGATTTTCGAAACCCTACCATGGGACCTACAAAAGTAAAATGTAATTTCTCTGGTTTTTAAGATTTTTGTCAACTGGCACAATGTTTCAAGCTGTTAGGAAACAGAATATTCTTTATAAAACTCATGGGGATATGTGTTCTACTCCAGTTGTATTATTCTCTGTGAAACTTTTATGTGAGGATTATTTTAATATGTTAACCAAGAGTATTAATAAAATTTTCCATCTGGTTTTAGCTTGATTCACATGGACTTAGTTCTTGAGTAATAATCAAATCCTGACATCACACCTCACTAAAAATGAACCTACTTAATACATCTATTTGGTGTGAATTTCAGAGCCATAATCAAGGTTCCTTAGTTTTAGTTCTTAGTGAACTAACTGCTCTAACCCAAGGGCAGTTAGGAAAAGCCAAGGTATTGCCATCTCAGTGGCTCATGGGCAGGCTTCTTGATGGAGATGCAGTTAGTAGGACCTGCATCTTTTAAATACTTTGGGGGAATCTCTATCCCGCTCTCCCTGCCCCAGCTTCTTCCCGCCCGCCCCCCAGTCATGAAGCTCCCTATTCAGTACTGTGGATAGGATGTGAAAGAAATACACCTCTTTGGCAGCATTCTGCACAGCTGGAAAGCTGGGCACTCGTTCATACACTGTCACTTTCCCCCACGGAAGAAATCATGGTCCAAGAAGATTTCTCTCTGAGCTGTGCTGCCTTGGCGGAAGGGTGGTACAAGTAAAGTTGAATTGTTTTTCTAACCTTCTTCAATGCATCCAAGCTCATATCTTTTTGCCCCAATGATGTGCTAGAACTTCTTTGCTGCAAAACTGGACTTTCACAAAGGCTTTTCCATCAGGGTGAACTTCTAAGATGGTGTTTTCCAGGAGCTTCCAGACCACAGCCAAGTGGAGCTGGAGCAGGTGTGTGGGCTACTGTGAGGTCTACGGCCAGAACTGAAGTCTGTATACCTATTACCCAGTGCACATGTGGGCAAGACACCTGAATCCATTGGTGTATGGTGCTGAAACCCACAGCTCCCATGAAAGTACTTTTGTCCATGGATGGATGTCAACTTGTTGTTGTTGAGTAGGGATACAAAGGAAGGAGTCTTATTCAGCCATGATGCTCAGTTAACTCTAAAGCGTCAGTCTTTACTGAGCTGTTTCACGATCCTCAAGTCAAAGCCATCTGCTGCAGTCTCGCAACAGCTCAACACAGCAGGGAGAAAAGAAAAAGAGCAAACAAGACCCTTATTTCCAGGAACACTTCTCAGTAGTTGAACATTACACATCCTCTTACCTCCCATTGGCCAAAACCTGGTCAAATAGCTAAGTGCAGCTGCAAGGAGGCTGAGAAATACAGTCTTTATCTTGGCAGTCCTGTATCCTGGGATTCTTTTAGTGAGAAATAAGGAGATAAGAGATATTGGAGAAAAATTGGCAGTCTCTTCTAGAGTTACTAAAGAAATATGCACAGACTTTTCTGAAAGATACTCTTCTTGGAGTATATAGGGAAGCGTCTCAGTTTATCAGTATGATGTGGGCCCAGCAATAGTAGATCTGGGCCCCAGTCCAAAGGGGATTCTGATATGATTGTTTTTTTTTTTTCACGTAACGTGTTTTGTAGTAGGAAGATACTTTACACATGAGAGGAGGTGCTTACACCATCTTATTTCAATTTTTTAAAAATTTATTTATTTATTTATTTAATTTTTGGCTGCGTTGGGTCTTCATTGTTGCACGCGGGCTTTCTCTAGTTGCAGTGAGCAGGGACTGCTCTTCATTGTGGTGTGTGGGCTTCTCATTGCGGTGGCTTCTCTCGTTGTGGAGCACGGGCTCCAGTAGTTGCGGCACGTGGGCTCAGTAGTTGTGGCTCGTGGGCTCTAGAGCGGAGGCTCAGTAGTTGTGGTGTACGGGCTTAGTTGTTCCGTGGCATGTGGGATCTTCCTGGACCAGGGACTGAACCTGTGTCCCCTGCATTGGCAGGTGGGTTCTCAACCACTGTGCCACCAGGGAAGCCCCCTGTGACTGGATTTTTATGTTTTATATAGGGATTGCAAAAGCAGAAAATGCTAAAATTCAGTAATAAGAATTAAATCACATAACTGAGATTAAGTTTATGTAATGTGTACAAAAATTATTGCACACTTTCATTTTATTTTATTTTTTGAAAATTTTTATATGGTTTGAATCTTACTCTACTTATATATTACTTTTGTATTACTTAGGCTTTACTTACTAAAAGAAGGCAAGCTTATTTTTTATTGGTAGAAAGAAAGATATTGTTTTAATGGACTTTATTTTTAGAGCAGTTTTAGGTTCACAGCAAAATTGAGTGGAAGGTCCAGAGATTTTCCATTTATCCCCTGCTCCAACACATGCATAGTCCTCCCCACTATCAACATCCCCCATCAGAGTGGTACATTTCTTACAACTGATAAACCCACATTGACACATCATTATCATACAAATTACATAGTTCGTATTAGGGTTCACTTTTCGTGTTGTACATTCTTTGGGTTTGGACAAATTAATCATGACATGTGCCCACCATTATAGTATCATACAGGGTAGATTCACAGCCCTAAAAAGCCTCTGTGCTCTGCCTATTTATCCTTCCTTCCCTTCTCATCCACAGACCGCCACTGATCTTTTTACTGTCTCCATCGTTTTGCCTTTTCCAGAATATCATATAGTTGGAATCATACAGTATGTAGGCTTTTCAGATTGGCTTCTTTCACTTAGTAATATGCATTTAAGTTTTCTCCATGTCTTTTCATGGCTTGGTAGCTAATTTATTTAGTTAGTTAGTTTTTAATATGTTTGATTTTTGATTGACTTAAAATGTTCCAGTGCCAAAATGACTGTGTGAACAAAGCAGTAAGGAGATACAATATGCTATATGTTAAAGAGGGTGGATTTGCTTCTATTAGCAAAGGAGGGAAACTGGGAAAAGTTTTTATCAAAGAAGTGAAATGATGACATTAGCGATTTAGAAAATAACTGCTCTGAGTTCAGTGTGGAAAAGACTAAATGGACAAGAATGAGGTAGGGAATCCAGTTAGCAGCTTTAATGCCAATGCAGAGATCTAAAGGTAGCTTGAAGAGGAATTTGGAAGGAATTTGGAACTTGTGTTCTTCGGAGAAGGAATTAACAAGAAGTGTGAGATAAGGTATGAGAGAAAAAAGAAAGTTAAAAAAAAAAAAAAAGACCAAGTGCCTGGTATGATCTTCAGGGTAGATAGTGGTAGAATTTACTGAGATAGGAAACACAAGTAGAAGAGCAGTTTTGCAGGAAGTAAGGAATAACTTGGTTTGGGTCCTCCTGAGAATAAGACATCTGTGGGCCGTAACATGGGGATGTCCAGCCAAATCTCAGGAGATAGGACAGGCTGTACGCGTGACCAATTTCTTCCTGTTTGCCTGAATTACGGGGTTTCTTGCTGGACTTTCAGTACTAAAATCAGAAAAGCCTTGGGAAAACTGGGGTGAGTTGGTCACCCTACAGTTTGTAGATATGGATTTAGGGTATTGACAACACAGAGATGTTGGATAAGAACAAGGATTATCTTCATGTCACTCTCATCACTGCCTGAGTGTATTTTCTTTTAGCACACAATGTAATAATTTACAGCTTGCATCCCCACTACTATTTTGTATATAAAAGTTTATATACATTTATGCATATTTTATCTCCCCAATAAAATTAAGTTGTATCTGACCACAATTCTGTGAGGCAAATACTATCCTCTCCATTTTACGGTGAGGAAATGGAGGCTTAGAAAAGTTAAATAACTTGTCTAAGGTAATATACCTAATGTGAGTGGTGGTGATAACATTTGAAATGTCTGACTCCAAAAATTATCTACACTAAGTTTCTGTATTTATTGTTTATCTCCCTCCTTCAAAGTATTTGGCACGTGTGCACACACACACACACAAACACACACACACATACATATATACACACACATACATATGCACATACATATACATATACACATACATATACATATACACATACGTATACATATACATACACACAATTACGGTGACTTTCACATGAAAGAGCTTAACAGTAACTGAATAGATGCTTTCTCGCTCGTTACAATGGAAGATATACACATGTCCTCTTCAAATTGTCCTTTGGCTCTCATCCTTGTTTGCCTACTCAAGGATTTTGCGTCTGCCGTTTTGCTCTTCTGTATCATGAACTGCTCTCCTCCCCTGGATCTTCCTACCAGAACACATACATTCTTGTCCAATACCTCTTTAGCTACCGTTTTATTCTCTATTGTCTTTTAAAGCAAAACTACTTAAAAGAGTTGTGTAAATTCAGATTATCCTCTTCTTCACCTCCTGTTTCTCTTCAACAGGCTCTAACAGGCTTCAACAAGCTTCTATCTCCACCCCTCCACAAAAGGGCTCAGTCAAGGTCACTGATGGCCTCTATCTTGCCAAATAAAATGATAGCATCTTAACTACTACTTCTCAGCAGTAGTCAATAGATTTGAATCCTCCCTTTCTGTAAAACTTTCATCCCTTGGGCTCTACTTAACTAATATTTATTGACTGCCTATGTGCCGGGAATTGCTCCAGGTTCAAAAAAAAGTTCTGTCCTCATAGGGAACACAGGTAACAATACTGTAAATAAATGAATAAAATTTATAGCGCATCAGATACTGTTGCATGCTATGGAAAAATGAAGCAGGGAAGGATATTAAGGAGAGTTGGGGGGTGCCATTTTAAACAGGATGTTCAGGGAAGATCTCACTACAAGTGTGAACACTGTGCAAAGAAACTGAAGGAAGTGAGAAAACATGATAATTTATGGGGGGAGAGTTTTCCGGGCAGAGTGGTGGCCAGTGCAAAGCACTGAAGTGGGAGGGGGCCAGATGTGCCTGGAGGATGGTGATGAGGCCAGTGTGGTACACACAGAGTGGGTAAAGGAAGGAGAATGGATCAGAAGGATAATGGTGCAAACTGCCAAAGGCCTTGAGACCATGGAAAGAGGTTGACTTTAACTCCAGATGAGATGAGGACCCAATGCAAGGTTTTGAGCAGAGGAATGACATCATCTATCATCTATCATCTGATGTATTTACAGGATCACCTGGCTTTTTGAGGAGAAAGCATGGAAGCAAGAAGCTATTCTAGCAATTCAGGCAATTCCACCTTCCACAAAGGTGGAAGCAATGGATATATCGAGAAGGGGTGAGAGTCTGCATCAATTTTAAAAAGGCACATAATTTGCTAATACTAAAATGTCCTGATTTTCATTTTGCCTCACTGGCTTCTACTCAGTCTCCTTTGCTGGCCTACATTCTTTTCAACTTCTAAATGTCCATATGTTTAAGCTTCAGCTCTAGTCCCTATTCTGTTTTCTAAGTCTCCAATCTAGGTGATCTCATTTTGTTCTACAATTTTAAATAACACCTCCATGCTGATGAAACCCCATCACCCCAGACCTTGATGTTTCCCCTGAACTCCAGATTCTTATATTTACCCACTTGACACCCACTCCACAGATGAAAAAAAAAAAATCGAATCTAACATACACAAAACAGAATTGTGTCCCCAGTCTTAGTCCTTTGTGTCCCCAGGCTTGGTCCTTCGGTCTTTTCCATATGAGTAATTCATCCAGTTACTCAGGCTGGAAATCTGAATTTCATGTAATTCTAATTCCTCTTTTACCTCACACCATCCCATTCAATGCCCACATATGGTCTTGGGATTATACCTTCAAAATATGTGTATCACAAATCTGTCCCATTTTCTTTATCTTCATGCTCACTTATGAAGAAGCTAACATCTCTCATCTGAGCTACTGCAACAGTCCAAGTTTGTCTCCCTGATTCTATTCTTGCTTGCCCAATCCATTCTTTATACAACATCCAGTAGGAAATCCTGTTGCTTCCCTGCTTAAAATCCTTCAATGGCTTCCATTTTCTTACAATATAGTCTTAAGGTCCTACATGATTTGCCCATATCTTTAATCTTAGATCAAATTACATCCTTCAAGCTTGCTTTGCTCCAGAAAAAATGACCCTCTTTCTCTTCTTGCAAGACAATAATCTTATTCCTCCCTCCAGGCCTTTGCACCTGCCACGCTCTCTGCGTGAAATACTCTTGCCTTGTGTCCTTGCATGACTGGCCTCTTTCCCTTGATCAGAATTTAATTCAAATACTACCTCCTCTCAGAAGCCTGATCTGACAACCATATCTTAACTATGTTACCCACGCCCATCCCCCAAGTACTCTCTATTCCATTATTGTCTTCATATAATTTGCCTCTATTTGAAATTATGTAAATTGTTTACTGTTTTTCTTCTCCCACTAGAATGGAAGCTATGTAAGAACAGAGTTTATTGTTTGTGTTCACTGCTGTACCTCTATGCCTAAAACAGTGCTTCATATATAAAAGGCACACAATAAATATTTATTAGAAAACTGAATGAATAAATATTATTCAACTTCCTTATACACTATGAGAAAGATTATGAGACATGGACTGCAATTTCAAAAACAAGAATTAAGTAGAAAAAAAAACTTGGAAGGTCAGTTAGCTTAGATGAACTTTAAGCTTCCTCAACTCTGTAATACCCATCTCTGAAAAATTAGATATATTGTCTGATTTGCACTGAAAACTTCTCTGGGTCAGAATTGATTTCAGAACAACTGCGATTGCTCTGGTCAGTTGTGTCCTTACTTCATAGCTGAAGCTAATCAGCCTACTCTCAGTTGGTCTGCACCATGGGCACTGTGGAAGCTGAAGACCAAGAAATCACAGAAGCCATCGATTTTGGGGAATCTCAAAGTTTCCTTTATCAAGTGTGGTAGGAGACAAAATGGCCCCTGAAGTCTCTGCTTCTGGGATCACAGGTCCAAAGAGCCACATTAAATAAATTTTTGAGCTCACCTCTTGAGTTCTCTATATCTTCAGAGCAGGTGGAGAGACCAGTTTGAATATTAAAAGACATATAAAATTTATGCTTAAGTGCCCTATGTATAAAACAGCTATTAAGTGAATACTTTACTTCCCATGTCCTTTTGTCTGATTGCTGGGGAATATGGGATATATATGTGGATACTGAGGCAGCTGAGAAGTTTTGTGAGGCTGTCTAATTTTAAGGTTCTTGGGTTTAAGATTATCCTTTTAAAATAAATTTGGTCTCATGTCAATCTGTTTAGGACAACTGTGTCTAGAGTCTGTTTCTCTATTAAGTACCCAAAGTCAGTTTTTACTGTGAGATTTTCTGTTGTTGGTCATTTCTTTTGTTATTGTTTTGCTGTGTTTTAATGGAGTGAAGAGAACATGCTTTTGAATAAACACACTAAATTTTAAGTGTTCAATACGATATTCTAGTTGAGTGTCTATGTTCAAGCCCTTGGTTTGGAAGTTGTATAATGTGAAAACACCTTACAAACCCTAAATTCCAGGTTAGTTATTACTAGGTGAGCTTTGCAAGTTATCAAAGGCTTTAATTAGATAAATTGGTTTACTTCTCTTAATCTCTCCAGATGTTGACTGTCAATTCTGAGCAAAAATCTGTAGCTAGATCATTTTCTTTCTGTCTGCTTTTCATTTGCTGCAAACTACAACCACAAACTCTTTTGAAAAAACATGGCAGCTGTCCAGCCCCATAGTTTCTGTGACTATTTTTGTCTGATCAAGAAAAAATTGGCATATGTTTACTATTGGACAGCAGCAGGAATCCCTCTTTCACTGGCTGTTTTTTAGTCACTTGCTCTTCTGTTGGCATCTGTAGCTATAGACATTTCGAAGATTATCTCCCCTCGCCGTCTATTAGAGATTACTGATTTTCAGCCCATTTTACATGACTGACTTTTGAACAGTTTTTGCATCACAGTCTATTTGAACATTCACATTAGTACAAAGCTAGGGTTATAACATTGTTACATTTTCACTTCTCAATACTACAGGTTGTAATTTACTTCTGTGCATTCTTAGATACCAATGAGTGAGTTCTTAGGAATGTGAAGATACATATAGAAGAATTGTTAGAAGCTACTTAGGAAGTTTACATTTAGCTATCTTACAGAAGTATACGTATAGATGAAAGTACATACTTATGAATATTTTACTTGTGTGTTTTTAAGCATGTTAAAGTACATCAATGTTTTAAAAGTTTAAAATATAAAGTAGTTCTAAATGTTTCTAAAGTTATAGGAAACTGGATATTATCGTTTTGGAAAAAAAGTAATCAATGTCAGAGGTCAAGATAAAAACACTGTGAGAGGGCTTCCCTGGTGGCGCAGTGGTTGAGAATCTGCCTGCCAATGCAGGGGACACGGGTTCGAGGCCTGGTCTGGGAAGATCCCACATGCCGCGGAGCAACTAGACCCGTGAGCCACAACTGCTGAGCCTGCGCATCTGGAGCCTGTGCTCTGCAACAAGAGAGGCCACGATAGTGAGAGGCCCACGCACCGCGATGAAGAGTGGCCCCCACTTGCCGCAACTAGAGAAAGCCCTCGCAATGAAACGAAGACCCAACACAGCCATAAATAAATAAATAAATAAATAAATAAATACAAATTAAAAAAAACCAAAAAACCCATTCATTTAAAAAAAAAAACCACTGTGAGGGAACTATGACAATAATTATGGAGACCAGGAACAGGATGGGAGAAAGAAGTTTGGATTAAATTAAAGTGTGATAGAAAAATGTAAAAAATACTTTCCTGTGATTGAAAAGGGGTCCTCAGAATTTCACACAGCCTCAGAGTACCCCATTGCTCCTTAAATTTTCTTTCCTTTTTTGCCTTTCCATGAGATGATATAAGGAAATATATATACACTGGAAACTTGAAAAATGAGTCCATTCAGTCCTTTGATCAATTCCAAGTAGGAAATCATCAGGCTTTCCTCTTCAAGTACAATCTAAGGTTATATGTGATCCACACTGGCCCATTTAGTTATACATTTACTGTCCCCCTCATCTTATGCAGAATTAAGTCATCTTGAACCTCTTGATGATGGATAGAGTCACAGATGTGAAGTCCTTCAGACTAGAGACAATTGTGTACTTTCTTTATCAAAGAATCTGGAAGATTTGAAAACTTTTTGTACTTGGCTAAACTCAAAACATAAAACAAAGCTTAGATGATAAGTGAAACTGCAAATTTACAGTGTTTACACATGGGCTTGAAATATAGTTTGTAAACAACTCTATTCATTAGAAGCTGCAATGCTATCTAACTCTTTTTTAAGACTGATAGTTTCTCCACTTAACCTTGAATTGCTTTTACTTTGAAAGCCTCCCTGCTCAGAAGTAACCACTATCCTGTATGTTGTGCTTATCATTCTGGAGCTTATTTTTAAGCATTTATTATATATATTTTTTTATCCAGCAAGAATATTTGGCTGGATTGTTGTCAATATGGCATAGCTGCCATCCCTTTCAAGGTCTCCAAAGGTCTCTGTGTTGCAGAGGAAAATCCAGGAACAACTTTTCACTGAGTTCCTTTTTCCACATGGTTCTGGGTTAGAGTTTGCCAATGAGAAGCACTTGAGTGGCATTTGGAAGGTAGGAAAGAAGGGGTGGATAGGATTTTCTGGAGGTACTTTCAGGCAGACACTGGGTAGATTGCAAACAAGAAGACCACAACAGCTTTCTGGCAAGCTCATCTGCTTTAGTGCTGTAGACAATTGAGGTATCAAGCAATCGCTTCTTGAGAATCAGTGCTTGTTTGCTGGGATAGTTGGGGCTTTCTCTTGATTCCTGAGACTTTCAATGTTTTCTGAATAACATCATGAAAACCACCAGCTCTGCTGTTACCACTAACTAATCGTTACTAGTGAATCCCCTTATTATAGTCTCCCAGCCCTTTCAATTGTTTTGTACACCTCTAATCTCTTGTATCAAAGTTCTTAATACTTGGAATATAATGTGGGTTTTAATTTCCTGATCAAATGCTATCTGATAGAAATAGAGTATTGTTTTATACTGTTTTAAACTTCCTGCAAATAGCAACCTACTCTACCTACTCTTCCTCAATTTTCTTTTTTCTTATTTATATTTTTGAGATGAATCCATGTTAATACATATACCTTTATTTCATTCATTTTAATTGATATATAATATGCCAATGCTTTATTTACTACAATTTATTTACCCATTTTCCAATTAAGGCACATTTAGTTGGTTGCCAATATTTTGATATCATCAATAATGTTAGAATGAAAATCTTCTTATCTTTTCTATATAAAAAAGAATTCTTTTAAACGATCAATGCTAGGAGTAGCATTGATGCCTCCAGTGGTATGAGAGTTTCCTGTATTCTACCTCCTCATTAAAGTCTAGAATTATCAAACTTTAAAATGTTGTCAATATTATGAGTATTTAACAAAATTATGTTATTACTTTCGTTTGAATTTTTAAATTCCTAGTGAATAAAAGCATAAATTCAGCTACTTTATGTAATTTCAAATTATAAATTTTGCTTACATGTATGTTTTTGCTTAAGAAGTTATTTTATGATAAGAGCTGAAGAAGGCATTAAAATAAGCAAGCTGTTGAATATTACAGCATATAGCATATGAAATAGGAATTGTTTGTTAAGGATGATTTTCTCGTATTAGACTATGAATGTCTTGACAATTGGCTTCATATTTTTATTTATAAATCTTCTGAATCAAACTTCCAGTTAAAGATGGAAGAATAGAGCCATTTCTATTTCTTCTTCTTTTTGAAACCAGCCAACCATTGCAAAGAACAATATAATTGTAAACTCCACCTCCAATGAACTAGCAAACAGCCACAATGACAAAAATTTGAAATTTAGATTAATTTGAGGGTGAATGCCAAGTAGGATACACACCTCTATAGATCTAGCTCAAATTTCAGAATTCTTCTAAAGTAAAAGGGCCTGATCAGTGTCTCTATACTTGGTCCAGGTAGGTTTGGGGAGGGATGGCCTGAGAGAGTATCTCTGAGCCAAGTATACATCACAGGGTGGAGGTAAAGTTGAGTCAGGAGACAGGTGTCATCTCTTTAAGTTGAAAGTAGTCCATTTCTCAGGGTGGGAAACAGATGGAGGCAATTTACTCTGAAGCTGCTGGTCACAAACATCTAAAATTAAATAAGTAAATGTTAAATCGTCACACAAAAATGAGTGACATTGGAGATTTTGCTGTGATCCTCAGGAATCTTCCACTCTCTCCCAGGGACAACTGAAAAGATTGGGTAAAGACAAGTCCCTAAGGCAAAAAACTAAGAATATTTGGCATAAAGGCTCTGAGACACCATATCTGGAATGGATTTGCCTGATTCTCCTACTCAATCACCTCTTCATTGTTCTTTGTCTCTTCTTATACAATAAGTTGATTGAGATAGAATTGACCACATTAAAAGATGAGTAATAACTAGAAGAAATCAATCATGGAGTTAGGCAAAAATGAATAAAAAGTTAGGGGAAAAGAAGGAAGAAAGGAAAAGGAAGGAGGAGAAAGGAAATTAATATATAAAGACAGGAGGGGGAATTATCAAAATAATTATGCCAGGCAAACAACAAAATATTCATGATCTCAAAGAACTAATGAAAACATGGCTTATTAAAAAAAAGTCAAAGATATGTACACAAGAATTAAGATATGAAAGTAAACTGCTAGACTCAACTTACCTATATGATTAAAATAGAGCCAATAATTCAAACAGACACTGTTGAAACCACAGTTGGGGACATGAAGGACAGACATGAGGAAAATAAATTTCAAAATGCATAAAAATTGAAGAGGATTGGAAAAAAGAATAGGTATGGAGGACATATACTGAGGATGAAACATGCACTTATATGTTGTAACTGAAGAAGAATACAACTTAATTGGAACTGAAAATATTTGACACAGTAGAATCTGCATACCGAACACTGAACTATGTCTGAGAAATAATTGAGACAGAATAATTAGCATCAAGTTATGTATTTATAAAATTACTAGATTTCAAGGATTAAAAAAAAAAGAATACCACTAGAAAAACAAACGTCACCAACTCAGGGTGAAAATTAAGCTGCTCTTGGCTCTGATTAGCAACATTTAATACCAGAAGATGGTAGTGTTAAACAGATAACAAGGAATGGAAACACGATTCAAGAATTTTATATTAAGTCAAGTCATTGCTCAAGAATAAAGGCAAAAAGCATACATTTTCAAACATGCAAGAACTCACAGCACAATGCTACCATTGGGTTGATGAAATTTGGTTGACTTATAGAAGACTAGAGAAAACAAGGAAAAATACTTGGAATGAGTATTGAAACCACTTAAATACAGAAATAAGGCTAACCAATTATGGAGATATTGGTTATAGTATAAAATGTAATTATTATTAACCAAGAAAGTGTGACCAGAAATGGTGAGAAAATGAGAGAGTTAGCCAGACACCAGATCTCACAGGACATTGTAATACAGGGTAAGCATTATTTTGCAGTTAGAACTAAAAGGATTTTTTGATTGGGAGGTGTGGGAGAAAAAGAAGGGTCAAGATGTTTGACTTGAGCAATTTTGAATGAAGTGTCATTTACTGAAATGAGGAGGCCTAAAAGACAAGTCAGTTTAGGTTGAAGGGTATGTAAAAAGTTTGGCATATGTTATGTACTGAATGTTTGTCTCACCCCAAATTCACATTTTGAAGTGTTAGCCCCCAGTGTGATGGCATTTGGAGGTGGGGGCTTTCAGAAGTAATTAGGATTAGATGAGGTCATAAGGGTGGGGCCTTCATGATGAGATTTGTGCTCTTATAAGAAGGGATCAGAACTTGTTTGCTCAGGCACATGCATTCTCTCTCTCCCTCTCTCTCTCCACTACATAGGGACAGAGAAAGAAAGTGCAAGCCAGGAAGAGAGCTCTCACCAGAAACTACATTGGCCACCTCTTTGATCTTGAACAACTTCCCACCCTCCAGAACTACTAGAAGATAAATTTCTGTTGTTTAAACCACTCAGTCTATGATATTTTGTTATGGCAGTTTGAGCAGACTAAGACAGGCTATGTTAATTCTGAGATGTCTTCTATATATCAAGCAGAGAGTTGGATATATGATTCTGGAGTTCAGGGGAGAGTTGGATCCAGAGATATGAATTTGGAAGTCCTCATTTACAGATGGCATTTAAAGCCAAACTGAAGGTGTATTGCTTGAGGTGTGTGTTTTTGGTGCAGTTCCTCTCTATAGGGAAATGGATGGGACTAGCAAATTGTGCTTGGAATCTAATTTATTTAAAAAATTCATATCATGTTCTGCCTGCTTTTTTCTCCGCTTACTTGGTTTTATACGCAACTCATTTTGTGCTTTCTACCCGTTTTCAGATATAATCATTCCAAAAAACACTCCTATTGCTTGTCTTTCTTTAATTCAGTGAGTCAAATCTCAAAGGCCAAAATCCCGTAATTATTATGCCCAGTCCCGATTACCAGACCACTGAACTAGTTAAGTCTGCATTTTTCCCTGCCCTGATTTTTATATGACAAAAAGTTACAACAAAGCCAATTATATACTTTGGGTCACCAAACAACACAGTCTGCACAGGACTTAGGATTACACCTATAGTTCTGGCATAATTATTAACAGCACTCTCAAAATTTGAGCCACAAATTTTATGGTCATCTTAAAAACAGTTGATATTTTTTCTTCACAATTCATTAGGTAAGTGTCAGCTGTATATTTCAATTCAAACTATGTTGGTCTATGATTGTGTTTCACACAGTTGAGTAGTGAAAAGATATATTTTAAAAAGAAAATATTCTTTAGGACTCCTAATGTCAATTGAAATTAATTATATACTGGTAAACAAGAGTAAACATAAACTCGATATATAAATCTTATACTATGTAACAAAGCCATATTTTTAAATTAAATGACAACCAAATCCCTATACAAACCATAAAATCCAAGCTAACAATTGTGATTTAATGTGAAAGATGATGTTGTTTTACAGAAGCTAAATCACCTCTTAGAATATGACTATAGTACTTATGAAAGTTTTTTGAGTTCTCCCAGAAATTTCATCTTTCTAAATAACTATGGCATTATTACTTATAGAGCATACAATGGCATCATTTGGTGTTCCTTGGTATAAAAACATCACGTCATTACTAAGTGTGCCTTTGTTCTTTTCTCACTGTTGATAAGTAAAGTTGTGCTACGTGGTTCCTTTTTTATCATAATGCAAACATTGGTACTAAAATCATTTAGTGGGACTTGATTTTATGGTGGTTCTCCCGATGGCCAGAATATACCTATATAATTTATTTTTATAATTTTATTCAGATGAAAACACAAAATTTGAAAAGTATTGAAGATCGTCCAGAAGAAATTTGTGGAACCATATGAGTCTATACATTTTTATTTGTAAAATGTTGCTGAGGGATTTAAATCTGAGAATTTATGCAATAAGTACAAATGATCAATAAACATAAACAAATACTATTTCTTACTAGGAACAAAAAATGAAAATCACTGAACATAACAATTATAAGTATTTTGGGGGGATTCAGGGAAAAGTGTTCTTACCCTTATATATTTATCTTGGGATTTTAACTGGGTACAACATTTCTTGAAAGCAAATTGACAATGTGTATTAAAAATGTGAAAGTGTGCATATCCTTTGACACTTCTAGAAATGTATCCTAAGAACATACTTAAAAATTCACATGTGTATATAAATTAGTATAATACTTGACACATAGTATATACTTGATGAATATTTTACACACACAGACACATACACTCATACATACTACATACGTACTTCTGTCACTCAGCGTGCCAGGCGCCGGGTATTCAATGATGAAAAGTCCCTGTTTTCACGAAGTTAGAGTTTAGTGGTGGAGACACATTAAAAATCAGACAAACGTGGCAGCTGTGGCAAGTGCTATGTAAGGGAGAGATGAGCACTATTTAGAGAGGTGTTTAACACGGTCAAAGAGATCAAGCAAGGGGCATCCCTGGTGGTGCAGTGGTTAAGAATCTGCCTGCCAGTGCAGGGTACACGAGTTCGAGCCCTGGTCTGGGAAGATCCCACATGCCACAGAGCAACTAAGCCCGTGCGCCACAACTACTGAGCCTGCTCTCTAGAGCCCGTGAGCCACAACTACTGAAGCCCACGCACCCTAGAGCCGGCGCAATGCAGCAAGAGAAGCCACGGCAATGAGAAGCCTGCGCACCTCAGTGAAGAGTAGCCCCTGCTTGCTGCAACTAGAGAAAGCCTGCACACAGCAAGAAAGACCCAATGCAGCCAAAAATAAAAATTAAATTAAAAACAAAAAGATCAAGGAAGGCTTCTCTCAAGAAGGCCCTTTAAGCTGAAAGCTGATTGAGGAACATGTGTCAACCATAAAAGAGAAGAAAGGAGGTTGCAAGCAGAGAAGTAGCATGTGCAAATGTCCGGAGGTAGGAGGAGACGTGGTGAATACAAGGAGCTGACAGGAGACCACTGTGGCTGGAATGGCAAGAGAAGCGGGACTGCGGTATGCAATGAGGCAGGAGGGGATAAGAAAGCACCTGCGTTCTCGCTCTCTTTTTTTTTTTTTTCAGAGCTTTGTTCCTTTTCTCAAATAACTAAGGTTTCCCTTCAAAGCCTTAATGAGTTTTAAATATAAGCAGAACTGTCTTTGGAAAAGATTACTTCAACTATGTGGGGGAAAATTGTTGAATATTGTTAAATGAACGAAATTATTTATGATTGTGCTCTTTACAGTCTTTTAAATCATAATTAAATATAAAAAAACAGCTTAGGGCTTCCCTGGTGGCGCAGTGGTTGAGAATCTGCCTGCCAATGCAGGGGACACGGGTTCGAGCCCTGGTCTGGGAAGATCCCACATGCCACAGAGCAACTGGGCCCGTGAGCCACAACTACTGAGCCTGCGCGTCTGGAGCCTGTGCTCCGCAACAGGAGAGGCCGCGATAGTGAGAGGCCCGCGCACCGCAATGAAGAGTGACCCCCGCTTGCCGCAACTAGAGAAAGCCCTCGCACAGAAATGAAGACCCAACACAGCTAAAATAAATAAATAAATAAATTTATTAAGAAAAAAAACAAAACAAAACAAAACAGCTTAAATATACAACAGTAAGGGTTTATTTCAATGAACTTTAGTACGTTCACATAATGAAATATTTTGAAGTTGTTCACAGTGTAACACTGTAGAAGTATCAATATATTCATTCGCATGAAGAATTGTCCTCAATTTACTAAATATAGAAATCACATAAAAAATATATATTTTACCTCAGACTTGTATGGTTGTCATGACAAAATATAATCACTTATATAAGGTATTGGCCAAATGCAGGTCTAGATTGGAGGAAAGAATAGACTCAGCAGTTATCAAACAAATTTGTGGCTTTTTTTTTTAAGGCCAACATAAAACAAACTAAGAGTCTGTGCAGCCCTGAGGTACTATTTGATCCACTTAGGAAGTTTCATTTTCTTTGCTTCATAGAAAAATAAAGAAGCACAGAAAATTAAGACCCATCAGTACAAGAAATCATTTGAATAAATAAATGTGAAAATTTGTTCTGAGATATTTCCTCCATAAGATTCTCCTCTCTTAGCGCCCTCAGAAGAAAGGGGAAAAGGAGAACGCAACAATATGACTTCAGAATAAATAAATAATGGAAGAATTTCAAAATAGAATGAGGCTTTGCTTTGAACTATCCAATCTTCTTGAGACTGCAAATTGTACAGGAACAGGGATTAGTTTCTCTCATGAGTTTTCTTCCAATCAGGAGGAAAATACAACATGAGCCTTTCTTATAGATTTCAACATATCTAATTATACACCTGATAGCAATCTAGAAGACAAGATATATGAAAAATTCATAAAGAATTTATGTACATAGTATGCTCAGCTCAATTTTTATTCTATACAAAAATTTTGAAGGAAAAATCAGAATTATTTTGATGTAATAATTCACATTATAAGTCATAGTATATAAATGCAACTAACATAAATTAATGTCTGAATTACTCTTGGATGTCATTTTGCTTACATGTTTTCAATGTAGTGAAGTTTTCATTACCTTTTTTTCCAATAGAGGGTTTTCTATAACATCTCTTTATTGTGTCTTCATGTTTCATAATATATTTCAAAGAGTCAAAATATGTTATTACGGATAGACTCTCTTTAGGCAAAGACAAACTTTGACACAAACTCAAGCTTTGAGTTTAGGATTTGATTTGGGTAATAATATCAAAAGTAAGGCAATACTCTGTAGTATAGGTTGTTAAAAGCTCAGGCTTTGGAGTAGAACAGACCTGAGTTTGAATCACAACTTCACCAACTTCTAGGTTGTTTGATCTTACAGAACTTATTTAACTTCTCCAGATGTATTTCCGATCATGTCACCGTCCTGCTTAAAACCCTCCAAAGGCTCCTTATTCCACAGAGAATAAAATTCAAAGTCTTTTAAATTGTTCCTGGGTTTCGCATGATCTGGTCCCTGATCATCTCTGTGACCTTTCCCTTCTCAATTTCCTACCTGTATAGGTGTCACACATTCATCCACTTTCCCTGTTTTCCAGTGATTATCTAATCCATCCATTATACATTCATGCATTGGTTTCTAAATATTTGTTTAATTTCCAAATAACCTAGGAAGATATCGTATATACACAGACCCTGAAAAAATACACTTAAAAATGAGTTCTAGGCTGAGATATTCCCAACAGCTTATTGTGAAGAAGGAGGAATGCATATTCAATGCTCCTTATCTTTTACTCTCAACAGTCCCATTCCTCAGGCTGCTCAGTCTTGAGTTAATGACAATTTGGTCATTCATTTGAAATAATGAAAATGTCAGTGGGGCCTGTCCTACTTATGCATCAGCTTAAGTCAATTAATTAGCAGAAGAGGTAGTTGTAAATACACAGAAAATAACTTTTTGTTTTTAAAGCAATGAATTTTTTTGGCTTTATCTATTGCTGTGTACTACTATATTGAGTAGCTCATTCATCAGTCCAGTGTTGAAATGTGTTATTAAAAATAAAAGTAACTACTGTACTTATCTTACAACCGTGAAGGAAAGGCCAACAAGACTTCCAGATACAGAATCCTTGACATTGTTAAACCCCTAAACAAAGCCAGAATTCCTGTCCACAGCCTTCCTCCCATGTGAGAAACAGATCCCTTTTTTAAGCCTTTGTAAGTTTTGTTTGCTGTCATAGTCACGTGAAATCGTTACTAGTTGATACAGTTGGTAATTTAATTTCATCAAAGTAACAAAATCCATCACAATCAATTCATGCCGACAACTTTGGTGTTCATTGATTTTGTAGTTTGGATCATATTTGATTTGTAAACTAGGTTTTTTTCTTTTTATTGTTGCACAAGAACTAGAAGGGCAAGGAATTTGTACTTTGTTGCTATAAAGAAAGTTGAGCATTGCTAGAAAACACACTTCTAGAGCAACGTACCCTGAACTTGAGTGAACATTTGTAAAGTAAGTAGAATGCTGGACCACTAAGTAGATTTTGCATACTTGTTTTATTGCAATCAGTCATGAGGTTTGGGAATGCCAGCCCTCACATCTATAAACTGTTCTCCATATGGGGAACACAGGGCACACAAGATGATCTATTAGGATATGGGAGGAAAGTATAACTTTCATATTTTCAAGCATTATTTATATATTTTTATTTTGTACATATTTTATTTTGTGTGTATGTTTTATAAGAACATACCATAGTAGTGTATAAATATACTTTGCAGCATATGTTTAAACTGTTTTTACTGATAAGCATATGCGATCTAAAATTTTTGAAGACAGTCACTCTCATAGTTCTTTCATCTTTAAATGGAAGAAATCAGTGTTTTTTAGACAGTACTTCATGGGGTCCTGGAAGTTCATTGCAAGTGGTATCATATGATATCACTTATATGTGGAATCTAAAAAAAAGATACAAGTGAACTTATTTCCAAAACAGAAAGAGACCTACAGACATAGAAAACAAACTTATGGTTAGTTACCAAAGGGGAAAAGAGGTTCAGGGAGGGATAAATTAGGAGGTTAAGATTAACATATACACACTACTATGTATAAAATAGATAACCAACAAGGAACTACTGTGTGGCAGAGGGAGCTATATACAATATTTTGTAATAACCTATAAGGGAAGTGAGTCTGAAGAAGAAGATATATATACACATGTGAATCACTGTGCTGCAAACCTGAAACTAACATGATATTGTAAATCAACTATACTTCAATGAATAAATAAATAAATAAATTTTTTAAAAGAGAAAGACAAATCAACAGGAAAAAAAGAAACTGAGGGCAATTTTTTTTTCTAATGCTACATGCTGTAAATTTCTAATTAAATTTTAATTGTAAGTAAATACAGCTGTTACTAAAGACATCTGCTTAAATAAAAAAAGAAAGAAAGCAAGTGGTTAGGATGGGGAAGACCTGAGCAATGGGAGGTTCAAGGAAATAGAGCTCACTAGGCTCTACCCAGCCAGCTTCTCCTTACATCTCTTTTATACTTTACACTTCTGAGTTATGTTTCTTTATAAGAACAGGCTCAGATACTTAAACAAAAGTTTGAAGGACACTGGACTGAATGATGTCTGAGGTATCAACAAGATGTAACCTTGTTGATCATCTAGGTTCTGAGTCACCTTGTATTCTGGAGGTAAAATAGTAATAAATATTAAACACATACGTAGACATTTTCATGTTAGAGACCTTACGTTTTAGATCTCAGGCTCTTGCTCTAATTAGTGATATGAGGCATATGTATGAGAAGATAACCAACAATATGTGCAGCTTGAGTGGGGGACACTGTGTAACAGTGGTTAAGCCTAAGAACAGATCTCTTCCAGGTGGAACCATAGTGAAAGGTGTATTTTAAGGGGTCCCTAGGATTACCCCATGGGAGGTGTCACATTTTAATGAATCTTTTGCCTTTAATACTACCCCAAGATAATTGCATTCTATAGGTCTTGATTAACTAATGCAGCTGACTGCTTTGAAGCTTGATTTAAAATAAAAAAGTGCAACTGAATCTTGGTAATATCCTTTTAAAGTAGTGAATGCCCAGCCTCTAAATGCCTAGACGTTCTTGATGAAAATCAGGTGTAGGCTCAGTTGCCTCATAAATAAAGACAGCCATGTCATCTTAAGTTATTTCAGTTGTTTAACAGTTTATCCTCAGGAGGTAAATACAGATGCAATATTTCCTGGATTGTTTCTCCTCCATCCATTTCATTAGAATCACCCCAAGTAGTTTGTAAAATCTAAAGAAAAATTAAACCAGCTTGACAGTTGCATGTCTGGTCAAGATTTTCTGCCATATTTTGGGTATGGATCATAAACAAAAAAGTAAGAGAGAAAATAAACTAACAATATGAGTCATGACTGTTACCAGAGGCAATTCTGAATCATTTCCAATGTCTGTTAATCTGTTTAAGATTACAAAGTCAGTAGACGCATATGTAAACCTTTTTAAGGCAATGCCTTCTCACAAAGATTGTGCTGGGAAAGTAAGTGGCAGAGATGGTACTGATCCACTTGTAACTGGATATGACTTCCCATGACAATGACTTTGCTTTGTCCTTTAATGAAGAGTTGGGTGCATAGTGGGAGAAAACCCATTCTGCCTCTGTCTGTACCCATTCAAGGGAGCATTGTTCCCTGACAGAGAACCTTCGCAACTAGCCTTGTCTAGCTTCTCATTTTCCTAAGATACTCGTGTCCTCCTTGGTCAAAATGATATACACTTTTCTCCCTCTTTGGTTAGAACTTTGAATATCAAAATCCAATGGTTAATGGGCAACTTCATATATAAAACAACGCACCTTTCTTTATATATGAGTATTTATGTATAGATATTTTTTGTGCTTTCAATCTGTCTGAATGCCTGAATAAAGAATTGCTATAAAAAGTATTTGCTCTGAAAAAAGGAGAGAATGAAAAAAAAAAACAACAAACTTCTTTATTGCTGCTACCCTAAAATGTGCCATTATAGGCAGAGTCCTTGTGTGTGTGTGTGTGTGTGTAGAGAAAGCCTAGGCCCCAGAGGGGCCTCGCATTTAGACTTTTGATATAATCAAAATATTCAAAAAATAGAAACATATAGGATTCAAGACACACACTAGAAAATTTGGGGAGAGATGTTCACCCTGTAATTTTTATATTTAATAGGTAGCAATTTGAACCCTATCTAGGCATTTCCTTAATTTTACCCTGTGGGGGCCTTGGAACATATATTGAGCCTTGGTACTTACCAAACTTTGAAAGGTTCTAATTATGGGCATATTTATTGTATTTTAAACATGCATACTTGATTTTCTACACTTTGACTCAGAAATTATATCTCTTCCAGCGTTCACAAACCCACTATAGAAATGACTGCCGTGTTTGTTTTTTAAGTTTTTCTCCTAAATGAGCCTAATAACAAGAGGTGAAAGACCAAGTGGAGAAGCAGGAAAGGAGTTAGAGGGAGTGGTGAAGAGTCAACATCACCAATGATAACGGCCCCATCATTCAACACTCTTGATCCCTTTATTTTCTTAGAGGGGATATAGCTTCTGCTTGTGTACACAATTTATTAGTCTCTGAGTGCCCATTGCACTGTTTGACATGAGACAGCAGTAACCATCTCTTATCTAAGAATCCACTGACCTCTCCATTTATAGTGAGCATGCTTTCAAGGTAGAGTAAAAGTGGCTGGAGACTAAAAAGACAGGCAGGAAGTTCTGTTTGTTTGAGTCACTCAAGTAGCCACAGCACCCAGATCAGGGCTGGTACTTATTTAAGGGAAGCATACAATTTATCAACCAAACTGGGTCGCTTTTGTCTGAGACAAATGCTAAACTGGACAGAGCACTGAGTCCTCCCTGGCAAACTGGCGATAGTCACACAATAGGTATTCATTAACTATTCATTAAATGAATGAATATATGAACAAGAATATATGCCCATCATAGGTTTATTCTCAGTTATGCCACGAACAAAGATGAAGAAGTTATTCTGGGTTGTTTCCTATGACAATCCAATGGACAGAAGTTATGAGGTGATGGGTTTCAGCTCTTCATACCTGACCTTGGGACTAGGGAAAAAGTATCTGCAATCATTAAGCTATCAGACAGTAGTATAGGCCGTCTTGGTTATGTAGATATCCAAAGTATTCTCAAAGTATAAACATTAGAATTATTTTCAAATAAAGGTCTACCTCATTTTTTTTTATAAATAAAAGAGAATAAGACTAAGGGAAAAAAAGATGCTGTAGAAAAACAGCGTTTGGAATGGAAATGTAAAGACCTGAGATCTAGCCGTGCTTCATTCAACTTACTCTAAAATATTAGAAAATTACTTATATTTCTACAATGTCTTACCTGTAAAATTAATAAAATAGGGCACCTAATAATCTCTGACTTTCCAGCCCTGCTTATTTACCTAACAAGTTTGTTTTAAAGAAAGAGTGACGAATTCTAGGTCAAAAATCTTCTTTTCCAAAGAGGAGTGATGGATGAAATTCTTAAAAAAGAGAGAGGAAAAATAAATAAAAAAGATATAGTTGGCTCAGATAAAGGTTCAAACATGTTTTCAGACCAGAAATGGGTCATAGGTGCAATATGATAATTGGGACTCTAGCTGACCTTGTTGGGCTCAGAGTCCTGAAGCAGGAACTGGTGCTCAGGAATTGGCTCCTATGGGTTAAAAGAAACAAGTGCCCACCATAAGCAGGGTCTGGAATCAGGCTCACTGCTTGTGGCCAAGGACTTAGTGCAACTCTCCTAGTTTTAAAAGAGGCTGAAAATGTCTCCCACCAATTTATACTCTCTGAGGTCTTAGTTTCGGGGAGCTGTAGACCTAAGGATCAGAGGGAACAGGCATAGCCTATGGGGATGAGGCAGACTGCTTGCTGAATCAGAAGCTGGATCTGCAAACCCATAATGTTACTGTGTGCTCTGAAAGGCCTTTAAAAACCTTTGGCTTATATTGGGGGTCCAGTGAGCTGAATAGAGGCGAGTGCAAAACCTGCAAGTGCAGGGAAGGGTAGGCAAAGAAGGGAACCGATGGAGAGAAACAAATATATGAACCCATTCCAATTAAAATTAACCCGCAAATGCAAATTCTAAACCATGAATTAAAAAAAAAAAACCTAATGATAAAAGTGTCACAATGGAAGAAACAACTGGAAGGGGGATTCATTCCAGACAAGTTTAGATCTATAGAACAATCTGACAAAAACTTTAAAATAAATATGCTATGGATTTCCAAAGAAATGAAACTATACATTGCTTCTTTTAAAATCAATGACAATTTATGAAACAAAATAGTCAAAAGAATAATAAAAGATAAGAAAGAATAAGTTTAAATATTTAAAAATAAAAAACATAATTATTAAATTTAAAAATAATGTTGGGATAAATTTAAGAATGGATATGGTCAGAAAAAAATTAGTAACCTAGATTATGGTACCATAAAGAGTTAAAGATAAAAAGATGTGGTGAGCAATTGAGAAACATCAAGAGTTCTAAAAGAACAGATTGGAAGACATGGCAGAAAGATCAATATTTGGAGAGGTAATTACTGACAACTTTCCAGAATTAAAATTATACTCCAAATACAAGTAGAATAAAGAAAAATAAATCTATACCTAGATACCTTATAATTATACCTCAGATCATCATTACCAACAGATGATCTAAAATCTCACTGAGGGGAAAAATATTTTTCTTACTAAGGAATGACATTTAAACTAACAGCAACACTTCTTCATCAGAATTATTTGGCATCAATTCACACCAGAAGTCAGTAGAGTTCTATTTTCTGTCATAGAGGGAATGTATCTGTCTACACAGAACTTTATTCCTAGCCAAATTTGCTTTTAAGAGTAAGGAAAATATGATACTTGCAAACATATAGAAACAAATAAAGGCTGTCACTCAAATAATTATTATGGGCTTCTGGTAAAATAAAAGTAAAAACAGACAAAAGATACTAGATATGTGAAATGACAGTGTGTGCTAACATTGACAAAACATGTCTGTAACTTATTAAATATTAACTATTGAAACTAACCTTAAACTGTTCTTTATTTGATTATAAGAAAGCAAAGCTACAACTCTAAACAACACTGATATCATGGGGGTAGAGACTGTTAAATGGGAATGTAAGACATGCTAAAATTTTACGGTGTTTGGAAAGACAGAAATCTATTGAATATATATAGTATGTATCTTAAAATCTAAAAGTAACCTCTAAAAGAACATAAATGAAAACCTATAGTTTCCCAATTAGTATAGAAAAAATATATAAAATATACAGCATATTATATATAATATATTCTTTAATATATGAAAAAGAAAGGATGATAAGATGACAAAATAAAATGGCAGAAATAACTCTAAATCTGTCAGTAATCACATTAAAGTTAAATAGGTAAAACTGTTATATTATGGAGATTATCAATTTTTTTGAAAAAAGAAAGTAAAATCTACTATCTTCTGCTTATAAAAAATACTCCTAAAACAAAACCACATGTAAAGACTGAGTATAAAGTGATAGAAAAAGATATGCCTTGCAAATTATTCCACAAAGTATTATAGCAATATTAATATTAGTCAAATAGAATTGGAATAAAAGAACATTAAGAGAAACAAAAAATTTTTAATATTAATAAAGAACAATCATCACAAACTTATATGCATTTAATAACATAGCTTCAAAATATAAAAGCAGTAACTGACAGAAGTACAAAGAGAAAGGGACTAATCTACACTCATGGTGGATTATTGTAACACACTTAGCAGAAACTGGTAGATGAAGAAAATTAGTAAGGATGTGGGGACTCAGAGAGGGGCTTGCCAACAGGGCTTACTGTAATAACCCCCCACTGCTTTTCCTGCTTCCACTCTTGACTCCTTTACTGATTCTATACAATATGTTATGCTATTCAAGAGGTAAAGTGTTCCTCTGTGTTCTATTTTTTTCTTTCACAATATTCTTAGAAATCACACTTTCCCTTTCAACTCTAAAATTGCCCTTCAAGTTCCAAAAATTAAGCATCTTGTTATAAAACTTGAAAAACGCATTAAATTTATAGATTAATTTGTGGAGAGTTGACATTTTCTACAACATTGAGTCTTTCTATTCAGGAAGAGTATACATTTGTGTTTGTGTCCACTGCAACGTCCTCAGCAAAGTTGTATAATTGCTTTCACATCATTATTGTGCTATCCAGAAAAATATTAGATGTAAAAACTGTTAGTAGTTAGAAGTGTGACATGGCAATCTAGTTTACTACATCACTTTGACTAATAATTAGAAAAATAGGGTTCATCCAGTTTTTTCACTTAGGTACACTATGGAGTTATCTTTATAACTATTGGTCTTGTCATTCATTCAATCATTCAAGAAATATTTGGGACATAATTCACACTTTGACTGAGTTCTGGGGTAAAGGAAAATAAACTGTCGTCTCTACCCTCAAGAGGCTTATAAATCTTAGAGTAAGGGGGAAAAGAACAAATCAATAGATCCAAAAATTAAGTAAGAAAATATAAGAAAAAGATACCCAAGGAAGGAAAGAAAGAGGATAAAAGAAAAGGAGACCATAGACTGTATATTATGGGACCAAACGTAACTCCCAGATTCCTTTCTCAATCTACATCAGTGCAATGTAATATATAACTTATTAAGGCCTGCACAATAAGTTTAAATATGTAAATAAAATAATTCTATTGGCAAGTGCATACTTAAAAATACTGTGATAAACTGAAGAACCAATTCTGAACCTTATTTTTAAACTAAAGGACACTATAATGTCTTACCTCCATATGCTTTTTTTCAGGTATTTGAATTGTTTTTAGTTCAATATAGTTTTTTGTGGATAGCTTTGTGGTTAATTCACTGGCTTGCCCTTTAACAATTTAAATATCTGGGAGGCATCTGATTTATTGGCATGATTATAATCCACCCCCAAATGAAACTATTTGTTGACATTTTAAATTGGCTTACTGCTTATGATACTGCCAAGCACTTTTAAAAATCAAATTCTGTAAAGGGAAGCTCGAAGTAGGTGAATGAAACTAGTTTACGTTACTCAAAAAGATATTTTTCATTTAACACCTAGGGTAAGCTAATTGAAAATCTAAAATTATACTGCTTTCTTGTAGAGTATGAAAAGGAATTAAAACATGAAAAAAAAAATCTCCTAAATCTGAATACTCCATACCTTTCTTACTCACATTTCCATTGTCATCTTTTCCTATCAGGTGATAGTTAGGTCTGTGTTAATGGATTAGGATTCATTGATCTCAGTGGGAAAATATGAGTCACTCTTGTTGATCACTGTGTGCTATTGCCAAAGCCGCCTTCTTTTCTAGAGAAGTATAATGCTATTGAAGTTCGTCCCAAATAATCATCTGTATAAACAGTGATATGTGGTTTTAAGCTTGAAGCACATTTTCTAACCAGCTGAACTAACTACTCTATTTAACTTTTACTTAAGAGCAATGCTACATGCTGTGACTTTTTCTAATAAAAAAAAAAAAGTTGTTTTCAAATGGAATCTAGTGATAGTTTATTTGATCAGATGCTGGCTGTTCATCACACGAACAGCAATTTTTGCCCAAGATTCACGATCATATTTGAAAATTTATCTTAATGGGATGGATCCTTTTGATGTATTTTGGATGAGCGTTTAAATCAGAATAATAATTCACTCATTCAATTAACAAATCTTTATTGAACATGTATCATAAACAGGGCAATTTAATGTGTTCTTGGGATTAAAATGGAAAAAAAAAAATTGTGGTCCCTGCCTTACACAGAATATCTCAGCGGCATATATGCAAAAATAATTACATCATAGTGAGCTAAACACCAATATTATTTAATATAAAGTGATTTTTTGAAACATTAGAATGGGGGAGGATATATAGAGAGAAACAGAAAGCTGTTGGTGAAATGTCTTTTAAGCTGATTTTGGAAGGAGTGGGTCAGGCACTGAGTTTACAAAGTAAAAGTGCTTAAATCAGATGAACTGAGTTTACCTCTGGGCTTTCTGCCTTCTAGCTGTGTGACAGGCTGTGTTATTTAACCCATCGGTAAGACCAGATGAATACTCTCTACCTCATCAGATCATATGAGGATTAAATTAAATAATGAAGGGAAAGTGATTGGTGTAGTGATTGGTGTGGAATAGTAAAGATTCTACAAATATTAGCTAAAATTAGTATTGCTCCCAAGAGAGGAAACAGAATGTATAACCACATAAAATATGTTTGTGGCACCTTGGGCTGTACATGAATGAGCGTGGGAGATGGAGCTGGGCCACAATGTAAAGAGCCATATGTGTCATGATAAAAAGCTGTTCACTGTTCAAATCAAACTTGAAACTGCTTTATTGCTCGATATCTTATAATGGTAGGTACTGTCCGTGTTGTTTAATTTTAGATTGTTTTGTTACATACAGTTAAAGAACACCAACAGATTTGCCAGCACTTGTGACCTGTGACACTTCTCTTCATTGGGAGAAAGAGGGGACCAAAGGTATAAAAGAAGAGTGAGTCCTAAAGTGACCCCACATAACCAGGGTACTATGGGGAGTCAAAGCCCCTCTGCAGGGATATGTTTTTCTCATCATTGTTTCCGGGGAAGAGGAGTGAAATACTAATCAAGGAAGTGTTGGTGGGTCACACCTAGCACAGAGGTTGGTCAATGAAACAGATGGGATTTTTGCCCTTATGGAGCTTCTACTCTAGAAGTAAACAAGTATATGAGACAATATTGAATCACAAATGGTGTTAAGAGCCGTAAAGGAAGCAAATGGAGGGTAGATGGTGGAACTACTTTACATGCAGAATTCAGGAAAGTCTCCTAGAGACAAGGGCATTTAATCTGAACCTAAGAGTTAGCCACGGGAGGAGGACCAGTGGGAAGAACATTCTAGCCAGAAGAATGGCACATGAAGACCCTCCTAGAACTCACTGGAGACCAGTACGGCTGGAATATTGTGGATGAGAAGGAGAGAAGCACAAAATCACACAGGAGAGGTAAACAGGGACTGGATCATATACTGTTTGCAATTATTTTTCTGCATTTTACAACTTGTGTACAATTTGAAAGGATTCCTATTATAATCAGAACACACACAAACCTACACCTGCATGTAAATTCCTTAAAACTACTCTTATTTTCTATGTGTTTCATAAAAATAATCAGGACAGACTTATAAAAATTCAAGCCAACCAACTTTCCCTCTTGTTCTAATTTCCTTTTAATTTTAAAACTTTCACTAAGATTTTTCTTTACCCAAGATGTTTAAATGAGCTTAAAATCTCTTAAATGAGCAATAAACTGGCATGCCATGTATTCTTTGGTATATTATTGCTGTAATCAGAAAAAATGATCAAAAAAATTCAAACTCAGAAAACTGTATTACACTGCTATTTGGGGATTGGACACAACTTCTTCAATAGCATGTAGTTTGTTTTTTGAAATTTCAAGTTTCTATTTCTTACATTTTAACTAAATGCGATTGACAGTGTTTTCTTCAAACACCTGACTTTGGGTTTTTATGAAGAGTAGGCACAGTTCCTCTCAGAGGAAAAAGTCATTATTCAAAATTCTCTAATAGCTTTCTTTAAGAAACTTTAACATGATTCTTGTTTTTGAGAAACTGATTTTAAGATTAAGGGACTTAAAAATTCTTTGTGGATTTTCTAGTGTATTATTTCGATTTTGGTTTAGTGGATAATAAAAATGCAAACATTTATAAATGAAAACTTGCTACATAAATAGTGTAATAATCATAACAAATAATAGTAGTTAATATTTTTTTAATGCTACATGTACCACAACAATGCAGTTGAATGAGAAATATAATGATCTCCTTCCTAAAGATAAGAAAACAGATTTGGACAAGCAGCTTGCACACGTTACATGTTTGTTTAATGGTGTTTAAGGGTGTAATCTTTGTTATGTGTCAACCACCTCAAAATTCCTTCCCCTCAACCTCCAGGGCTTTTCTCCAACTAAAACTCTGTACCCCTGATGCTGTAATTCAGGCCATGTTGTTGGTGGATACTGCATTTCTTATTAAAAAACTTTTACCTGTGGGTTTTCTGGACAAACAATAAAAATTATAAGCAAAGGTCATATCTAAATTTTAATATATAAGTATCTGGCTTTGAACTCTAGTATATTAAAAAATTACAAAGATTCACACACTCAGCAAAATAGCATATCCTTGGCAAGTTGTAAAGCACAGTGATTTGATTTATTTTATGGTCTATCCACTGGTTTAGAGAAAAGCCTAAGAAAAGAAAAATATACCACCTAACGACACATTTTAGCATTTATTTGAAGGAATTTTTAAAAAATATCTCTTTTTTAAAGAGTGATAAGCAAATACTTGTCATTAAATTTAAAATGTTACACAAAACCTTTTTAAAATGAAAGCTTGTTAAATATCTACCGCAAGCTGGGGGAGAGGGATGGAGTCCAGGAACTCATCGTAATTTAAAGATTGTTACACTTCCAAAAATGGAGTTGCTAAACATCATTAACTACTTCAATTATTTATTCAATACCCAACTACATTTTGACTGACCTTGTCTTTGGCAGTGGGTAGAGAGGGATGAGCAATGCAAACATTGTCACAGGTTGTGTTAGTAAGGAATCGGTGCAGAGAAGAGGAACCTCTGCTGTTGAAAGCAGAAAAGGATTTAACAGATGGCTTTGATGCTTACAAAAATATGGGAAAGGCTGGAGGAGTAGTCTAATCGAGATCTCCCAGAACACCATAGAATAGTCTCACCAGGGATGAGTACAGTCAGAGCGATAGGGAGTGAGGAAGCCACCTTGGAATCATTGAGATCTAATTCATCAGTGCCGTGATGGATTTGGCGCAACAAGCCACTGGTGAATCTGCCACAACTGCTTCTTCATGATGACTGCCATCCTGGCCCCGGCTCTGCTGCACCTGCTTCTGAACAAGCACTAGGCTGGAGACTGGACACTGGGACAATGCTGCAGAAAAACCTATGTCTTCAGTCTCCTGCTTGACAGCAAAAAACTGCCCCAAAGAGCAGAAAGATGGGCTCCATCTCATGTCCAAATTTCACAGGAGTATATTTCACAGGTGGAGCATAATTCCCATGCAAAAGGCTAGAAGTAAAGAAGTCTGTTAACTTTCTCCCCCTGAAATGCACGGAGGCAGCTAGAGGTGCAGGTACAGATGTTGAGTGCCAGTTGCCCACAGCCAAGGGGCTCCCGTCCTGCGAGGTTACATTTTACCCAAGAATCCAAATGCATATATAAATATAGAATTACAAATAATACTAAGAGCTGTAAAGGTAAAAGAGAGAGTGCCTTGGGAGGGTACGCTCTGGCAGACCTAATTTAGATCGGAAGAAGTGGTTTTGAAAAACCTCTGTGAGGTTTTGTCATTTTCACGGGGAATGTGGAGAGAGAACAGTAAGTACGAAGGTTCTGAGACACAGAAGCAGACGAGGCCTTCAAGACATTGCCTGAAGGCCAGTGGGCTGGGGGAAAACAAGCAGGGACAGTGGATTGGAAAGAAGGTAAAGACCAGGTCCTGCAGACCCCATAGTCCCTGTTAGGGATTTTGCCATCGTGGTCTGAAAGTTCAATGGGAATTCCCCCGAAGGAATTTAAGCAAGGGTGGAGACAAGATCCAATCCATATTTCTAAAAGATCATCTGGCTGCTGTGTGAAGAATAGATTGAAAAGGAGTAAAAGGGCAAGTCGGTTAGGTGATTATTGTTGAGGACCAGGCAAGGGGCATTGATTTAAGGTACTTGTGAGACATCTAACTGGAGAGATGATGTAAGGAGTAGGAGTTAATATTTTGGAGCTTAGTTGAGATCTGCATTGGAGACTAAGTATAATAGGACTAGGCCAAGAGATAATATTGAAAAACAATGAAAGTGAGTGAGATCAGATATGGAGAAAGAAAGAGAAGAGGGTCTGATATTAAGCACTGAGGACTGTCTATAATTAGAAATTGTCAGGGTCATGGATCTTGACAAACAAGCTCTTTCAAACTTAGCAGGCTTTTACCTGTTGATTCCAGAAAGTTTTCTGTGCAATAACCACACGCAGTCTTTTTGAGATAATTTACAGTTCCATGTGTCTTTGCTTACCTCACCTACCTAACTCTTCCTTTCTCTTTATTCTAAGGGGGTTTCCTGGAGGCTCTCTGGGCTTCTCTGAAAACCTCAATGCAGTTTGGATATTAGTCCAGTCCTTTTCACTAGACTGTTTCTTCAATCTTTATTTTTACCAAAGTCAAGAAACAATGGCTATTTCCAAACCCACAAGGCCTTAGATTTCTAGACTTCCTCTAGAACATTTCATTTCTATTTGAAATTCAGCCAACTCTTCCCCAGGCATGTCTCTTTCTTGTTAACAAGCACAGCCGAGAAACAGCAACACTAGTTATTGGTGTTCTGTTCTCTCATCTCTTTTCCCAGAGCTACGAGTTCATCAGGTATATGACATTGCTCTAAAGCAGCCACAGGTCACACTCTTTCTTCTTCTGACACTCTTTCTTTCCCTGGTGGAAGAGAGACATCACTTTTGCAATCATTTCATTAGCTAGAGTAAGTCATAGCCCACTTAACTGTGAAGAGGTCAAGAAATACTGGGGAGCAGATAGGATATTTAGAGAACCGTCCATACCTGTCATGCCTTTATTCTAACAAAAGATGAAACACCACGGGCATAATTATATCTCCCTTAATATTAATTTTCAGATTCTTATGTTCTAATTATTATGTGTCATTATTATATTTCTCCACTCTCTTTAACCTCTTGGAAGGCAGGGATAACAAATGGCATGTCAACTAGAACCCCAGCTCCACTCCTTAAACTTTTTTTTCATAGTAGATTCTAGAGAGAAAAAGGATAAGAATTATAGCAGTATAATTTAATTTTAAAGGAAAGTAAGGGCAGACAGGTGTATATATTCCCTTACTAGACAAAATTTCTTTCTCCAAATGGAAACACAAAATGAGTTACGTATTTCTTCTCCTTTCCTCTGTGTGACTGACTGTTGTTCAAAATATTCACTCTCTTTCCCTCAGTTTCATGGATGGAGTATTTCCCCATCCTTTGATTGTGGGTTTGGTTATGCTTCTTGGTTTGACCAATGGAATATTAGTAGGCATGACTGAAGTCAAGTCTTGAAAACTGCTTGTGAGATTGGGTTTGAACTCTTGTGTAAAATACTTACTGTTGCATCCACAGAGATTTGTTATTATTAATTATGCATTGCTTTTTTGAGTCAATATTGACCTACAATACTACAAAACTGGAGGCGTGTGGATGGACTGTGGCTTTTCCATGACTGACAGGGTGCAAGAAGTGTGACTTTTGGACGTGAACTAATTTCCTCTAAAGATCAGGTTCCTGATTCGGTGAAGTTTCAAGAGATGTAAGGATCAGAGAAATATGAATCCAGGTTTTGGGCTTATTTCAAAGATGAATTACATAAATACATGCAGTGCTTTTTCACTGTTCTACCAATGAAATAACGCTAATATCCAATATGTATAAGCTTAAGTTTTGATTTCTGTATAGCTTAAAACCCTAGACAGAGCAAGAGCTTAATTTAAAATAAAATTCTAAGCAGAAACTGAGTTCTATCCTCACTGCTTAACTGTTCCAAACTCTAGTTAGATAATAATTTGTTTCATAACTTGGCTCTTTTTTCAATCTTGCTAACTCTGGCCTCACAGGGGTTTTTTAAAGTCTATAGTCCATTTTATAATGTTCTTTAATAAAAGGGGTGAAAAGCTTTCTCGGCCCATCCTATCTACTCTGAGCATTGTTAAGAAAGACCTTCCTTCCCAGAGGACAGATTTCTAAATTCTTCCCAATCTAGGTCAGGCCAGACCCATTATTCTCTGTCTGCCTACTGGCATTTCTTTTCCTGCAAAAAAGGGTCACATGTTCCCTGACTATGCCATGTTTGTTGTTCATGCTCATTGTTAAACTAAATTTGTTGAAATAACATTGAGCGGGTAATGGCCTCCTCTCATCACACAAAGGAATCTAAACGGTGTCTGTAGTGGTCCCTTTAGCTATTCTGCCCAGATCCCCCAGTCACCTTTCCTGTGCATCCCAATGGCTTCTTATTGCGAATACCTGCAACTCTCCCCCCCACCGCACCCGGGGTTGTCTTTGGTGGCAGAAGCATGCGCAGCTGGGTACAGGACAGGCAGAACTTCCTGGGGGTTAATAGCCCCTGGGAGCAGCAGTCAGTGATGAAATTTAGGAGCTGGTACATAAATGGCCCAGCTTTTCACCATTCTGGTGGGACAACCCTGGAACAGGTTCTGTTCTGTTTCCCAGAGTTTGCCAGAGACTGCCGGCAGCTCCGTGTTCATTCGTTAATGCACCCTGTACGGGCCACCTTCCTTTATCTGTCTTATGCCCCTACAACCTCACAGGTGTTTTCTGGAATCACATTCCAAATAAACTAAAATGCACTCAAATCCTTGTCATAAGGTCATCATCTGGAGGAAACCAGTACAAGATAAATTTTTTAAAAAGGAAAAAGTACAAAAAAAAAAGGAAGAGGAAGGAAGTTAGTTAAAGAATAAATTAATTCACTTAATCTGTCAAGAAGAAAATTCAGCTTGACAAAATGAATAACCTAAGTCTTATCCATACACACATTCTGGACAACATTTTGAAAATAGAGGCTGCTTTCAAAATTAACCCATATGGAGAGAATTACTGTACTCTTTTGGCCCTTCTGTCTCTTGGGGATGTAGCATACTGAAGAAAGTGCACTGGTTTTAGAATCAAGCCCACCCCTGCCTCTTTCACCAGCTGCGTGGACTGAAGCCTCGCCACTTGTTACGTGGGGACACTGTGAAGAAAGGTAAGCGCTGAGAGTCATAATTGTCAGTTCCTTTCCCTTGAGCTTAATTTGCTATATTTGTGTTCTGGTCTGGATTCCTTTTTTGGAAGTTGATGGGTCTAAAACAAAAACTGGATAACTGGCTAGACCATCAGGCCTTCAGAGATGACAGCTGACTCAAGATATTCTCAGAGAGACTAGGATTGCATCATTGTTTCTTAGAATTTTTTCTATACTTTTCTTATAGCTTCTATGTATGTGATACTCATTATTGTCAAAATTAATAATTTATTTTATTTTATTTTATTTTATTTTATTTTTTATTTTTTTAAATGTTTGTTGTGCCTTTGAGTTTTTTTTTTTTTTTTAATTTTATTTATTTATTTATGGCTGTGTTGGGTCCTCACTTCTGTGCGAGGGCTTTCTCCAGTTGCGGCAAGTGGGGGCCGCTCTTCATCGCGGTGCACGGGCCTCTTACTATCGTGGCCTCTCCCGTTGCGGAGCACAGGCTCCAGATGCGCAGGCTCAGTAACTGTGGCTCACGGGCCCAGTTGCTCCGCAGCATGCGGGATCCTCCCAGACCAGGGCTCGAACCCGTGTCCCCTGCATTGGCAGGCGGATTCTCAACCACTGCGCCACCAGGGAAGCCCCAAAATTAATAATTTTTAAAATGCAGCCCCAAACCTAATTTGAAAGAATAGATGATCAAATATATGGTTTTTCCAGCACCATTTGCTGAGAGGAAAATGTTTTGGCTACTAGTAACTGGTGGTAATGAGACCTCTATTCCAAAGTCTGGATAAGGAAGTAGCCATACTAAAATCACATGCTTTTAAAAATTATTATGAAATCCACAAATACTGATTGATTGCAACTTAGGAGTGAGAGATGTGTGCTAAAGGCTATGGAGCATGACAGAAATGTTTCTAGTGCTGTACTCTGCAGATTACAGATTGTGTTACAAAACCAAACTTGGATCCACTCGCCCACACGCACAGTAAAGCCAGTTACACTGACGCTGGGCTGTGGTGAAGGAAAGTGCAGCATTTATTGCAAGGCACTAATCAAGGAATCCAGGACAACTAGTGCTTTTTCTTTTTTTTCTTTTTTTTTTTTTTTAATCAGTCATCAATTTTATACACATCAGTGTATACATGTCAATTCCAATCGCCCAATTCAGCACACCACCATCCCCACCCCACCGCGGTTTTCCCCCCTTCGTGTCCATACGTTTGTTCTCTACATCTGTGTCTCAACTTCTGCCCTGCAAACCGGTTCACCTGTACCATTTTTCTAGGTTCCACATACATGCGTTAATATACGATATTTGTTTTTCTCTTTCTGACTTACTTCACTCTGTATGACAGTCTCTAGATCCATCCACGTCTCAACAAATGACTCAATTTTGTTCCTTTTTATGGCTGGGTAATATTCCATTGTATATATGTACCACAACTTCTTTATCCATTCGTCTGTCGATGGGCATTTAGGTTTCTTCCATGACCTGGCTATTGGAAATAGTGCTGCAATGAATAATGTTTTTCAACAAAGCATTTTTAAAGGCCAGGTGAGGGAGGGGAGTCTCAGGGTTGTGATCAGTTCATGCACAATTCTCTGGTTGATGATGAGGTAATAGGACAGTGTCACATTATCCACCCTCAGGCTCCAGTAGGTCTGGGGGCTACGTGCTCATGGTCATCAGGTAGTTAACTTCTTCCATTTGGTGGGAGTTTTAGCATTTGTAAAACAACTCAGGAAATGTGCATCAGATATTGTTATCTGGGTACTTTAGAGAGGAGCAGAGGATATGGGGAAGGGGTTTGTCCCGGAAAGGCCCCATAGTGTCCTGCTCAGTTACAGCTGTCCTGAGCAGGGCATGGGAGACAGAAAGGTTTTATTGCTCCTGTTTTACAGATAAGGCAAGTCACACTCAGGGTAAATGACTTTGCCAAGATCTCAAAGCTAAACAGTGGCAGAGCTGGGAACTTGAATCTTCAATCTAACGTGGTTTCCCTTTTTGCATGCCACTTTGTAATTTTCCAACTCAGCGTACTGAAGTATACTTATGAAAAAAGAAAATGTAATCCCTTTCAAAACCTAACACATTTCTATATGGACTGTTCTTATTGAAATGAAGTAAGAAAACAAAATGTAGAGAGCTCGTGTCAGTATTGATGACAACAGCCGGTTTTCTTTCATGGATATTAAAAATACTTGTTTAGAATGAAAAGGCAGGAGGTGGGAGGCACTGGGGGTTTGGAGATGTGTCCTCACAGGCAGCTCCAGCTCCACTGTCCCTGGCTTTACACTCATGGCATCTGGAGCCCGATTAGCTTTTGCCCAGAATAAGATTTCTTGTCTCATTGGTTTTGTCTGTGAAAATTCTGCCATGTGAAAATTAACAAAATGTTTCAAAGTACCGCAAACGACTCTAATGTTTTTTTTGATATCTCCTATATGTCTCACAGGCCTCCTATCACATCTCCAAAAATTGAATCCAAGTACTGATCTCTTTTTTTCCTGACATTCTACATTTAATAATCTGAGTTTCAGCACAGAATTCACTGTTGAATCCTTTGTAGGTTCATTCTCAATGCTTCACTCAAAGGGGAAGGGAACAAGTAAAGGTAGAGTGTATTGAACAGTATCATTGTACAGGGGAACAAGCAGTGGATCCTTGCCATGGGTAACCGATTCAGGCTGTGCCCTGTGCGAGGCAAGGGCATATTTGAGCCTTTTTTTATCCAGAGATCTGTCTGGCACTCGTCAGGCGGTGTTACTTGATCACAGCGGGATAAAAATGCACACCCAGGGCAAATCTGTAAACACCAGCTTAATCTGCATTGGAAGAGTCACTGTCATCTCCTCTGACAGAAGAAGCCTCCGGGACACATTCCAGCAGTGACAGTCACTTCAGCGTCTTAAAAATCTTGTCGGATTTATTACTGAACCGTAAGAAATGTTAGAAAGCAGCATTGGGGGCAAATAACGAGTGTGTTTTCTTAGAATTTTATTTCCTTAAAGGTAAGTTAAGTCCTTATTTTACATTGTGATTAAAACAAAAACTTTTATTACCCTAGGAGCTGCGGTGTCCTCAGCATTATTACATAACAGCATCCTTTTCATGTACTATTACACCGTCAAGCAATCCGACTACTATGTATTTGAGCACTTTCATCCAATAGAATAGGTTAAAGATGATCATCCCCAAATTTAACTTCATTTCTTAATTAACATGTGTCAGTACAAAAAACACAAAAAGATTTGGGGTAATATTTAGGGAAAGACTATAAGAACAGCCTTATAAGATAACTGGAAAAGAGTTCTCAGATATTGGTAAAAATTAAACTGTATTAAGTAATGAAATATAATTAATCCACAAAACATAATTTTCTCCAAGTCCTAGAAACATTTCATGTGAATCTTCATAATACTAAATTTAATGATAGACAAATAACCACCCATACCTCCCCCTCCACATAGAGAAATCTAGAGAATCCTGACTTTTGAAATCTTACTTTTGTGTCAAATGAGAATTCTTACCATCAGAGGCGGTGGTGGTGGAGTAGTCACCAACACCTCTGGGAATTTGATGAATGCTATCAACTTTCTTCTCAGAAAAAAAATCATACACAGAAAATTTGGTATACAGTTTCAGGGAATTTACCAATACCCTAAAATCCTACTGTCTTGAGTTAAGAACCCCTAATGTACACATCCAAGTGAGTGATCATTTCTGAATATGGCCAAAGTACCATGGAGGGATGGGCAATTCCCAAAGTCACTCTGAGCTGTCATCACACCTGGAAAATGTGGACTTTAAATTTCTTCTTAATGCCCTGCCTGAGTTCACCTGAGATTTGCTTAACTTTCTGCTTCACTTTCATTTAATTTATTATCCTGGCTAATTCTTGAGTAAACATATGTTTGGCTAGACATATACGGAGAGAAACATACTGAAAACATTAAGTGTAAAAGAAATTGTCAACATTAGTTACTTCCGTATATGTTCATTTGAATAAGGTGAAGCATCAAGAAAACTAGTTACCAGGACCCTTATTTATCCAAGATGAATACCTAGAGATATTCCTCAGTATTAGTGTCAGCGTTTGCAAGAAAAAATTATCCCATTAAAATAGCCCTCATGAATAATTCAGAGAGTTCAATTTAATGGAGAAAGGGGGAGACAGAAACAGGTTATCAAATCTGGTGGAAACTCATGTTGCTGCACAGCATTATTTTTTATGAGCAGTCATAATGTAGGTTATTCTTTGTTCTATATCTACGTGAAGAAGTGGATCTCAACATTTAATTTTTTTAATCTTTAGTGTTCTGTTTTATAGCATTCATAAAGACTTTTTTCAAATAATATTTTCTCAAAAAAATGTGTTCTGAACTATGGATTCCCAATTATGATGATGATTGTTCTTTTTTGTTGTTGTTCATAAGAAATGTTTGTCAATGTTGAAATAGTAACAGACAAAGGAAATACACATGGCATGGCAACCTTTCTGTATGGTAAAGACGATCACTAAGTGATTGGAGTGGACATGCTACCTCAATATTGGCCAGGGTACAGTCAAAAAAACAGAAGCCACTCTAGGAATTCCTCGAATGAAGGGCTTAGTGCAGAGAATGGAGCTTACATGGCATTTGGGAGAGCTGGGGGAGCAAGGGGGAAGGAAACAGATGGATTCAGGAGAAAGAAGGACAGCAACAGGATTGAGTGGTTCACCAAGCATGAGAGTTTCTCTTCTTTATGAACATGTCAGGGACCACTGTTCCTCACGTAGGGAAGAATGATATATGCAGGATGTTTCAGAGGTTTTTGAGTTTTAACTATTAATCAACAAGTGTCTTTCCTACTGTGTGGATAGCATAATATTATTCACTCTGGGGAAAAAAATATTATATTCCCTGCTTTTCTGTGTTTTGAGTGCCTATACTATGTGCCGTATTAATCATCTTACACATACTTTGTAAAGACAAAGCTGTAAATGTTATCATGGACCAAATAGCCAGTAAGTTGTGTAATGTTAATAATTTTAATTATCTCCTCTTTTTCCTTATCATCATCATCATCACCACACAATAGAGACACTGACTTCAGGGTGGGAGGAAACTGTGTAAACCTTTGTGGACCCTTCACTCAGCCCTTGTAGGGAGTTTTTCAGGGGGTCGATATAAGGATAATCAAAGTGGCAGTTTTAAGAAGGGCAGGAATGAGAAGCGTTGTGAGTTGGGTTCCCTTGGAAGCAGAACATGAGATGGAGGTTTTCCTTAGGATGTTTTTGGAATCTGCACCTAGAGAAGAGAAGGGAAGGAAGCAAGAATGGGCAGAAGGAGAAGGCAGGCTGACAGGGAACCCACAGTCTCACTGGGAGCCTCAAGCAACCATTCGAGGAGCCCTGTAGAGGGAACAATGCTTCATAGCCATCCCAACTTGGGGCTGAGAAGCCAAGCCTTTACAACCCCACTTTCATTATTGGATGTGGGTTGCCCTGGGAAGAGGCATGACTTTGGGCAAGTTTTCTGTCTTATCTATGGCAAACCCCAAAGAAGGCTAAGATCTAAGGGCTATCTGGGAGAATAAGTCTTAGATTCCCAAAGGGAATCAGAGGAAAGATGGGATGGTCAAGTATTAGAACATTTCAGGTAGAGAGAATAGTACATGAGGGCAGATTCAGAAATAGGAAGGAGTAGCACAATGAAAAGAAAAACCTGGATGTAAACATGGTATTTGTAGGTACAATTAGGGCAGGTATAGTTGGGCCAAGTTATGAGAAAGCATTAAAAGTCAGGCTAAATAATATAGTAATACATAGGAGATTCTTCTGTGTGGCTTTGAAAGGAAAAGCCATGCACAAAAACAGTAAGTCTGCCAATGTTGTGTTATGGATGGATTAGAAGGAGAAAGTCTTCAGTCGAGTAGGTTGTGGAAAAAACTGGTAGTTGCTTCTTCATATCTAGTGTCTTCTTTTTTTTTAGTAACTGGTCCTCTTTATAAATACAGTAAGTCCCCTACATACGAACGAGTTCCGTTCTGAGAGTACATTCGTAAGTCCAACTTGTTCTTAAGTCCAACAAATTTGGCCTAGGTACCCAACTAACACAATCGGCTATATAGTACTGTACTGAAATAGGTTTATAATATTTTTCCACAAATAATACATTAAAAAAAACACAAAAAATAAACATTTTTAATCTTACAGTACGTACCTTGAAAAGTACAGTAGTACAGTACAACGGCTGGCATACAGGGGCACGTTTCCATCTTTGAAATTTCACAACTTGAAGGTTTATATGTAGGAGACTTACTGTAGAGGTTTTCCATGAAAAGAGAGCTAATCAACATAATCAATGGGATGTAAACATGTCAGGTAGGGCTTTAGGGAAAGTGCTTTAAAGTGTGACTCTCTTGCCGACTCCTCCTTCTCCCCGCTTGGAGATTAGACATGATGGTTAGAGCTCCAGAACCCTTCCTAGACCATGAGGAAGAGACCAGAAAGAATTGCCGAGACCTCAGCTTGGACACTCTTGAGCCACTGAACCAATGCCAGTTGCCCTCTCCTTCCAGATTTTTAATTACATGAAAAAATAATTATAAACCGTTATGCATTCAAGTCACCATGGTTGGATCTCTGATGCCTGCATCCAAATGCATTTCCTGCTGAAATAACCAATGGTTTGACAATAGACAAAACTTTTGATTAATCTATGCTATTGAGAGAGAGTAAAGAAAACATCTTTGCCCTCAAGGGAGCTACTTGAATTAGGAAGATAAGACTTCTACCTTGAAACAATAATAACTGCTAATAATACATAATTAAGCACCTATTTAATTTCACACTACAGAAGATATATTATATAGGAGTTCAAAGGAGAGGGAAATTAATGAGGATTTGATCATCAGAGAAGGCTTTGCTATGAAGGGTTGACACAAACTAAGCCGTGAGTAGTGTGTAGGTTTGCAGAGGAAAAGAAGATGGCAGGGGACTTAGGGAGAGTAAAACGATCAAGCTGGGAATGAAGATGGCACGCTTTTTTGAGTGGAGTCTGATTGATAGAAAAGGGTCAGAAATATATCTGAGTAGCTAATGTATGCACTGAGAATGGTGGGAGGCTGGCAAGCCACACAGAGAAGGGTGGATTTAGTGTGAAAAACAGTAGAGAGCCACGGAAAGTAAATGCAGTGCAAGCCACTTGGAAGAGCTTGGGTGCAGCAGGGACTAAATTTGAGAGAAGCCTGGACAGAAAGAGCTCAGCCAAGAGACCACAGTAGTAACCCAGAGGTGAGGTAGTAAGAGGCTAAGTCATATTGTGCCAGTGAGAAGGGAGGAGAAGGCATGGATTCACGAGGTGTTTTCATCTTTCAACTAGTGGGCAATTTTTATTCACACGCATTAAAAATAAACAAATAAAGAGGGAGATGCAAGAGGGAGGAGAAATGGGAACATATTGTATATGTATAACTGATTCACTTTGTTATAAAGCAGAAGCTAACACACCATTGTAAGGCAATTATACTTCAATAAAGATGTTTAAAATAAATAAATAAACAAATAAGCAAACAAAAAAACAAGGACAAGACAAGAACCAATTGTGACCAACAACATCCCAGCACAAACTTTATTACTGCTCTGGGTAAAAGGCTGCATAGCTTTCCACTGAGCCTTAAGGAGAGAATAAGACTTCACTAAGATCCCTCCTAAGAAGATGGTGTTAATGGTTGTTTAGATGTTAAAGATGTTTCTAGTGGCGTTAATTTTCTTTAATAAGATTTTAGAGGTTTAGTGATATAAAAGTATCATTTTCTTGTTAAATATATTGTTAGTTTTTGTTCTTATTTTCATCACACTGTGGTTAAGAACGGGCTCCAGAATTGGACCACTTGGGTTTTTGAGTCCTGCCTTTTCCAAGTCCCAAGTCTATGACCTTCCAAGTCCCAACTACCTAAACTCTGCATGCTTCAGTTTCCTAAAATGCAAAATGAGAATACCACTTTCTTCATATGAGTGTTAAATAAGTTAATGCATATAAAGAGTTTAGGGTACCCTTGAATACAAGTGTTCAGTAAATGTGAGTATTATTATCACCTTGAAGTTAGCTGATTTTTATTTGTTTCAGTGGGGAAATAATGTGTTAGTTAATAAATAAAGCTAACATGACATACTCTCTATCTAGAAGAAGTAACTGTTTCTAATAAGAAAAAGAGAAAGAATGAAACCCTTCCTCCAAGTCTCTAATACAGCTGTCTCCTCCATAAGTTCATTTTTTCCACATTTATGGGCCTCAGGCCTTTGGAACCTCAGCTTCTGTTCACCACCTAACAGCCATCAGGGTAATTCATTATCACCACTGGACAGTGGTTCAGGTTTTTCACCACTGGGACAGGGAAACATTGAGGGGTAGACTTTTCCTAACACTCCCTCAATCTGTTCTCAAGTCATTTGTCTTTTGTCAATCTTGATTTCCCCTTCTGTAGAATGCGGGCCCAAATATATGCTGAATCAATCCCATTTATTATCAAGCAGTTCAGAGAAACAAATATATTTAAGAGTACTTTTTAAGTCTAACTACTGTTCAAATGGACTTTATTTTCATCGCCAACATTATATTCTCCATTGTCCACACTTCACACCCAGCAGAGTTAACCTACAACAAAACCACTTCCATTTTAAGAGTTTGTCTAATAAGGCCAACCCTGGGGTCAAAATGGGAAGTAGGCTATGTAGATGCTAGAAAGCCTCCCTCTTGGAATTCCCTCTCACACATGGTTGTTTGCTCTCTGAGGCCACTTCTTGGTCACCTGGCTCCATCCTTCCACAAGTGTTGCTTCTCTGGCATCAGTGGTCTTCTGTGAGAATCAGACCCACAAGAAAACTTCCCGGGCTTCCCTGGTGGTGCAGTGGTTAAGAATCTGCCTGCCAATGCAGGGGACACAGGTTCGAGCCCTGGTCCGGGAAGATCCCACATGCCACGGAGCAACTAGGTCAGTGTGCCACAACTACTGAGCTCGCGTGCCACAACTACTGAAGCCCGTGTGCCTAGAGCCCGTGCTCCGCAGCAAGAGAAGCCAATGCAATGAGAAGTCCGTGCACCACAAGGAAGAGTAGCCCCCGCTCGCCGCAACTAGAGAAAGCCCACATGTAGCAACAAAGACCCAACGCAGCCAAAAATAAAAATAAATAAAATAAATTTATTTAAAAAAAAAAGAAAAAGAAAACTTCCCATTTCATTTTCAGAGAAATTAAATCCCTCCCTCAACTCACTGGACATAGATTTTCTAGAGATTCTGAAACACCTTGTGCCAATATTCCATTTTGAGCTGGATCAAAAGACTTCAGAGCAGAACAAAGACCTCCGGCCTCAGTGAGACTCTGAAAATGCCTGCGGTCTTCTCACTGGCCAGTTCTGGAGGCCAGTTAGTTTCATGGAGTTGCTAATCCCTGTCACCCTTAGCCCCTGGCTTTCCAGAAAACTTTCTTGACACCATGCTACTGTGTGCTCCTGGACCTGATACCTCCTTCTTCTGAGCCCTGTGAAATCCCAAATCTACTTTAAACAGCCCTTCTACCTCCTGAGAAGCTCTCTTTACTGCCAACCTTAAGTCAAATTTGCTTCTCTTCACAGGATTCTACTGACCCAGCTTCCTTTATGAGCAGACAACTGAGGCTGGCTTGCTTCTTCCATCTATGGATACACTTCTATTGGTCTTATCTATGGAGAAAATGGAACATATTACAGAGCACACGTGCCACTATTTTTGCTTGTTTGAATGTGGTGGTGGCTTTTTCTTTGACTTTCCTGAAACATAAGCCAATATTCAGTTATACCTCTAGACAAGATGAAAAAAACATAACGATAAGAATATGTGAAAGAGAACTATGGGAAAGGAAAAATATCGTAGTTTTAAGTTTCCAGGCCAAATGTCTACAAAAAATATCAGTACACCATAAACTACTATACTGTATAGATACTTGCTAAAGTCTTTTCTCATGCATTATTTCATTTATAAAGTTAAAACTGAGGAGGATTGGCAGCTCTTAATTATTGTTATTTTTTTAAAGAAGAAATTGTGACTCTGAGTGGCAAGTGACATGCCTGAGGTTACTTGGTAAGTGAGAAAGAGCTGCCTGTGAGCGGCTGTCTGATGCTTATTCAATGCCTCTCTCTACAGCTACAGGATCTCCCAGTTAAAAACGTTAACTGTAATCATTTGTATGTCATATGGATATGGGACTTTAAAAAATGCACGTAATTCTATCATATTATTAATTCATTATTTGTACTCTAAGAACGTGGCCTCGCCCTGACTCTCTCTCTAATCTTACACTTAAATAAAGTGACCCTCTAAGAATGGTTTTCTAAGCAGCAGAGCCCACTGAGCTGTCAAGCTCAGAGGCTCGTTTCCCGTTTAATGGAGAGGGCTCGCATGGGTGAAATGGTTTTATCCGAACCTAAACCCTTGCCATCAATAAGCGACTGGCCTGAAGGCACAAAGTGACAGAGTAATACTTTCACAATTAATTTCCTTAACTGCTGTCGCCGGTCTTTGGAGACTGGTCTCCTCTATGGGACATTGCTTCAGAAGCAAAAGTGAACATTTTTCAGTATACAATCGTCACTAGGTTTCTTTAATCCCATGGGGTGAAATAAATCTGTGTAAGCTTTGCAGTTTCATGGCTGATTCAACACAGTCTCAGAGAAGCCTTCACCACATCTAAAGAAAAAAATTTTTTTTTCAAGTAGCAGACCAAATCACCCATCAGGAGAAGGTAAGACTGAGGGAACTCACCTTTTCTGAGGGCCTGAATGCAATATTCCATCTTAATCTTCACCGTAGCCCTTTGAAGCTGGCTATTATTCTTCCCATATTTTAGATTAAAAAGTTGAAGCTCAGGAATGAAGTAACTCGAACAAGGCCGTAGAAATAAAAAGTGACAGAATTCTGTTCAACTCTGAATGCCAGGTTTTCCCCACTTTGCTACATAGTTTCAGGAAAATTCTGCATAGGAAGGTCTTCTGCAGAGCAATCATGTACTCATTTACTCCAAGTACCATACAAGCAATTCAGATTCCTGATTTTAAACAGCTTTACAATTGACAACATTATTGCAGACCAGTCATTGTTTTTCATGCGCACTAAAAGGCTGATCATGAGTTGCGTGCACTTTTCTTTCTTTCTTCTTTCTTTTCTTTTTTTTGCTTATTTATTTATTTATTTTTTAGAAGGCACTCTGTAAACAACATTCTGATTTAGAAAAGAAAGTCTACCTTGAGTTTATACTTGGTACCAATTTATGTTGTAACATTACTGACACTGTCACTTAATTTGCCTAGTTGCTTATGGTCTAAATGCAGGTAATTTACAAACCTTTAACAATCTTCAGCTTTGCTAAGTGGTACAGAGAACTGCAATTACATTTAAAATGTACTGGCGCTCTATATGTCAGTAAAAAGCACCTACAAAGACATAATTACAATGTAATGGCCCACAAGTTCATGAAGTAAACATACATTATTAGAAGGCACTCCTCTGTTCAATTTAAGCAACATTACAGCTAACATATTGCATAAATAGGGAACCAATTTGTGACTCGTTACTGTAATAACAGGAGTTTAAATTAAAATGTGGTGCCTAAGTATATGTATTCTTAAGATCACTTCAGATATGTTATTCAATCTCCTGTGGCTTGATTTTAGTCTTTAAAATTTGCATTTTAAATATTATATTCATTTTAAGGAAATATTTACACTCAAGGTATAGTGTCAGATCTGATTGAAAATCGGTGTTATGAAAAAAGTTTTCAAAAAGTTTTAACCATGGGAAGAGATATACAGATTCATACTTGCCAAAATTTTAGAAATATGATGCATATCTAATAGGATGGCCAACTGAGATCTCATGCTGTACAAAACATACAAATCAGTAGCTTGAAATCATTAAAACATTTTTACATTGTATTGCTATACACATATCATCCCAGCCTTCATATTTTCATCTATCACATCAAATATGCATTACTTATGCCAAAGGATTTGAGTTGCACAGTTTGGAGGAAAGGGATAGTATGAACAGAGGTCCGAGAAGTCAGCTGTGCCTCAAAATCTTTCCATGGCTGCCCTAAATCTACTGGCTGTTCTTTGTTTGAAATACTGTAAAAGAAGTGGAATATATATTGATATGTGCCACATCTTCTTTAGCCATTCATCTGTCGATGGACATTTAGGTTGCTTCCATGTCCTGGCTATTGTAAATAGTGCTTCAGTGAACATTGGGGTGCATGTATCTTTTCAAATTAGTTTTCTCCAGGTATATGCCCAGGAGTGGGATTGCAGGATCCTATGGTAACTTTATTTTTAATTTTTTAAGGAATTAAATATATATACATTTATATGTATACATTGTATATGTATATATACAATGGTGTACTACTCAGCCATAAAAAAGAATGAAATAATGCCTTTTGCAGCAACATGGATGAACCTAGAGATTATCAAATTAAGTGAAAGACAAATATCATCTGATATTGCTTATATGTGGAATCTGAAAAATAAAGGATACAAATGAACTTATTTACAAAGCAGAAATAGGCCCAAAGACATAGAAAACAAACTTATGGTTACTGAAGGGGAAGTGGGGAGAGGGATAAATTGGGAGTTTGGGATTAACATATATACACTACTATATATAAAATAGATAACCAACAAGGACCTACTGTATAGCACCGTGAACTATACTCAATATTTTGTAATAACCTATAAGGGAAAAGACTCTGAAAAAAAATATATATATATATTCTTTAATGAGATGTAAGATTTTAAGCCTAATATACATAGATATATATACATAGAGAGACAGAGACAGAGAGAACTGAATCACTTTGCTGTACACCTGCAGCTAACATGACATTGTAAATCAAACTATACTTCAGTAAAAAAAGAAAAGGGTGTGTACTTTGCCTTTCACTCAGCATAACTCTTTGATATGTACCCATAATAAACTTATTGCATTGAAAAAAAAGAAGTTGTAGATGTAGAGGAAAAGGAAGGAGGAGACCACAAACCTTAAGCTTATATCAGCATGATATATTAGTATTAATTATATATGTAATATGGTACCTTTTATCCTGAAGTCTCCCAAAGCACTTAGCAAACTCTGTCTCAATAACATTTTTGGCACCCATCTAGCCCTGAGTTGAAGAACAACAAGAAAACAGACAAGAAAACAAGATGCTTTATCCAGCCTCACAGAGAGCCAGATTTTAGCCAGAACAAACAAACAAAAAAACTTTGGCAAAGTGTTCCATGAGCACTTTCTAAATAAGTGGGGTCTGTAGTATTGCAAGGTAAAAATCTTCTTTCTTACGTACTTTCCTCCATCTTCACTTTCCCAAAAGATGGAGTCAATTCATACAAAATAGCACTAGTCATTATAAGAACTGCCCTGGTTAGGCTAATTAGATAAAAATAAGTATATAATTCTATGTAGACACAATATTTTGCAATTTCTCTACCTACTTGTTTTTATTGATATGTTGAGGATTTAGGTACAGTAGATGAGTTGTATTAACCTATGTAGGAATTTGAATATGACTACTGCCTTACCAATTACAGTTTGCAATTTATACCAACTTATAGATTTATACCAGTATCTTGTGGGTTTTGCATAGGGCAAAAGTCCTTCTTGTTTTCAACCATATTTGATAAAAGTAAATTTGAATGAGTAGAATAGGAAAGGAGGTTTAAAAAAAATAATATCTACAAATAATGCAATAAATTAGTCTTTTAAAAGTATTTTGTGAAGAAATTGTTAAACTTGTCTCCTGGTCCAAAGTAACAAGAAAGCATGGTTCCTATAGGCCAAGCATGCACTGGAGAAAGAGAAAGAAGGGGATAGATTTTTCAAACCTGTAAAGCAATGAAAACTGCCCTTTTTTCTAATTAGAATAGTTTGGGGATAAACAGTATAGCTAAAGCTTATGGCAGCTGCCTTTGCGGAATGATTTCCAAGATTCTGGGAATCATTTTTGTCTCTCTGAACACCTTGCATATGTGCATGTATAAAATGTTCACTCTTACCAAGTAAGACCTGAGACTCTATAGCCAGAGATTACTTTCAATGTCTTAAGGAGTAATCGCTTTTAATGATCATGAGAGATGTAAGACTTTAAGCCTAATTAGTATCATAGGGTTAAAATTGAAGTTTCAACTCAAAAGCCAATATGACATACCAGATTCTAAAGTGCGTGAGAGAAGAATGCCTACATGAAGATTTTACAGGAGAATATTTGCCTTGTAGACGCAAGGGATGCATGAGAAATTTTCTTACTCCAAATGGACTACTAGGGACAAATACATAGTACTGTTTTAGGTCCTGTTCAGAAGGAGGACTGAAGGGTTGCAGCGTGAAGTTGAAGGCAAATTTGGATGCCAGCGCCTGCAGAATGAATTGCAATGGACCACTCAGTATAGAGTAGTGTCCGCCTGGGGTCAGAGGAACTTCACAAGAGTGTTCCCATTGATAGAAATCTCCAAAGAACCCTTATATCCCCCCTGAAGTTTGGCTTTTATCATATGTTGGACACAGAGAGCATAGAAAGCCACTCAGCCTAATGAGAAAAGCCTTGTCTCTTACCTTTCCTCCTTCTCTTCTTGAACGTGAAATGACCTAACATAGCAGCTACCAAGTGAAGAAGAAGATAAGTAGGAAAAAAGGGAGGGATTTGAATCATAATCATTATATGATGGTTCAGACAACCACTAACTAGCTTGTGGGAAGGGAAGAAAGGTTTAACTTGGGAAGAAAATTGAAGTATTGATTATCTTCTACTGGACACTTTCTAATTACTGAACCAAGACTATATCTAAGAGTGAGCACAAAATTCATAATAGCATCCCAAGTTTCTATCCAGGGATAGACACGTTGGTCTCAAGGAACAAATTTTAAACTGATGGTGAGATACGAAGAAAAGTTGCACTTTGATGATGTCACAGATAGTGTTTGTTCAACATATGTATTATAACAACTATTTATCTTTTTTGCGAAAGTGGGTTTTCTCCAAACATCCCCGAGGTGGTCAGTTGTAAGGTCAGTGAGGGGTGGGAAGTGGGAGTGCGGGTGAGTTGGAGAAAGTTGGGGAAGACAAATTAAGTAGAGAGAGGACATAGCAAAGAGCATCTGATGGGCAGGAATTGTAAAATCAGGGAAAGAAGATGAGAACATTGGAAGAGTAACCTTTCCTGTGAATTTATTGAGGAAATAAATGAGTGAAAGTGTGAATGAGAAGACTAGGTGAATAAGTAATTTGCAATCCTTCAGGGGGTTAACTCTGAACTTTCTAGATAGCATATATAAACCATAAGACAGATAAAAATTGCCTCTCCCTGGAAAGACATAAAACTGAAAAACAAATCATTCCTTGATTTAAACACACGATGATGTCATATTTGATTCCCTAGTAAATTCCCAACTGGCTAACTTCATACCTGCTGTGGAATTCATAGATGAGCCATACCGAACTTTACCTACTGGAGAAAGGTCAGAATCTGCCTTAGGGCATTATTTCATAGACATCATGTTTGTACATGTTTATCTTCTTAGAAGGCCAACCATGTTTTCATTAGGAACACCCAACACATAAGAGGCTTTGGCAGACTAGGTACATGAGTCAACGAAAAGGAATCTTTATCTGTCTAACTGACAAATGCTTTTATTTCTCCTTAAAATAATTCAATAGTATTTAAATTTGAATGTCTTATCTCAAAAATCATTGCAGAGCCATGTAATGCCTCCCCAGAAGATTCAAGATTGAAAGCTCCTTGAGAGAAAAGACTGTCTTTTCCTTTTTAACAGTCTTATTGAAGTATAATAGACATATAATAAATTGTACATATTTTAAAAGAATCCTTTGATATATTTTATAAATAAACACCCATGAAACTGGCACCACAATCAAGATGATGAAAGTATCCATTATCTTGCAAATTCCTCTTTCCCCCTTGTAATTCCTCCTTTCTGCCCTTCCATGCCTACCTGAGAGGCAACCACTGATTTTCCTGTTACTCCAGATTTGTTTGCATTTTCTAGAGTTTTATTTAAATGTAATCATACAGTATGTTTTTTAAAAAATTATTTCTAGATTGATCTATGTAGTTGTATGTACCAATAATTCAGTTTTTCATTGCTGAGTAATATTCCACTGCATGGATAATCCACAATTTGTTTATCCATTTACCGGGTGATAGACATTTTGTTTGTTTCCAGTCTGAGGCTACTCCAGATAAAACCAATAGGCATATTCATATACCAGTTTTTGTATGGACATATGTCTCCATTTTTCTTTAGTAAATATCTAGGAATAGAATGTCTGAGTTGTATGGTAGGTATATAATGTCTAAGAAATTTCAAGTTGTTTTCCAAAGTGGTTGTGCCATTTTATATTCATACTATAGAAGTGATGAGAGTTCTTGTTGCTCCACATTCACACCAATATTTGATGTGATTAGGTTATTTTTTCTTAATTTAGCCATTCTGGTGGGTGTATAATGCTATTTCCTTATGGTTTTAATAAGAACTTCCTTAATGGATAATGATGTTAAGCAACTTTTCATGTGGTTATTTACCATCTGTATATTTTGTTTGGTGTAGGGTCTGTTAAAATATATTGAACATTTTAATAATTGGGTTGTTTGCTCTTTTTAGTGAGTTTTGGGATTTCTTTATATACACATTCTAGATACAAGTCCATTACCAAACACATGACTTACAAGCATGTTCTCTCAGTGTATGGCTAGTCTTTTTTTATCCTCTTAGCAGTATATTTTGAAGAACAGATGTTCTTAATTTTGATAAATCTAATTTTTAAATATTTTCTTTATAGATCATGATTTCAGTGTTTTAGCTAAGAATTTGCTTTTATCCTATGTTTATTTCTAGAAGTTTTATAATTTCAGGTTGTATATTAAGATTTGTTGTTCATTTGAGTTTAATATCTTATATGGTATGAAATATGAATTCAAGTTTATTTTTTTGCTTATGAAAGTCCATTGTCCCAGCATAATTAGTTATAAAGACTGTCCTTTATTCACTGAATCTCTTTTGCACCAGCATTGAAAAATCAATTGTTTACACGTGTGGGGCTTGCCCTGGATTCTCTCTTCTGCTCCATTACTCGATTTGTCTGTCTTAATGTTAATATAGAAACTTGATTTCTGTAGCTTTAAAACAAATCTTGAAATCAGGTACTGCTAGTATTGCAAATTTGTACTTTTTTTTCAAAGTTGTTTTGGCTATTCCAAGTTCTTTCCATTTCCATATGAATTTCAGAATCAGCTTGTCAAATTCTACAAATAACCAGGCTGGGATTTTTCACTGAGATTGAATTAAATCTAAAGATTGAGATGGGAAGAACTGACATGTTAATAGCTATTGAATTCTCTGATCCATGAGGGCAGTAGATCTTTTTATTTACTTAGGTCTCCTTTAAATACCCTCAGCAATATTTTGTAGTTTTCAGTGAACATAGGTCTTGTACACCTTTTATCATACCCACTCCTTAGTAAGTTATATTTTGTTGCTATTATAAATGGCATTATTCTTTCAGTTTTATAGTATATAGAAATACAATTTAATTTTTATATTGATTTTGTTATTTTTTCACCTTGCTAAACTCACGCATTACTTCTAGTAGCTTTTATTTATCAGATTTTCCATGTATACAATCATGTAATACCTGAATAAAGACTTTTGTTTTTTCCTTTTCAATTCGGATGCCTTTTATTCCTTTTTCTTGATTTATTGCCTTGGGCCCAATATGCAGTACAATGATGAATAAAATGGGTAAAAATGGACATCCTTTTGACTTTCCCTAAAGTTCTTGACTTTAGGGAAAAAGCAGTTAGTGTTTCACCATTAAGTATGATGTTAACCATAGGTTTTGTAGATGTCCTTTATCAGGTTGAGAAAGTTTCCTTTCAGTACTAGTTTGCTAAGTCTTTATTTTTTAATCAAGAATGGATGTTGGATTATGTTAAATACTTTGCACCTATTGAGATGATCATATTTTTTTTTCTTATTTTGTCTGTTAATATGGTAAAATATCTTGATTGAATTTTGAATGTTAAACATTATTCCTTGGCTATATCCCACTTGGTCATGATGTAGTAAACTTTTTATAGAAGGTTGAGTTCCATTTGCTAAAATTTTATTGAGATTTTTAAAATATGTTCACGGAGGATTTTGGTATATAGTTTTATATTCATGGAGGATGTTGGTATATTGGTATGTAGTTTTCTTTGCTTATAATGTCTTTTCCTAGTTTTGGTGTAAGAGTTGTGTTGTTCTCATGTTGGGAAATATTTCCTTATCTTCAATTTTCTGGCAGAGTTTGTGTAAAATTGGTGTTACTTCTTCCTTAAATGCTTGTAGACTTTTCCAGGGAAACCATCTGGGCCTGGGTTTTTCTCTGTGGAAAGATTATTAACTCTAAATACTCTAATAACTCTAAATACTCTAGATACTAAATACTCTAATAACTCTAATTTTTATAATTTCTTTAGTAGATATAAGACTATCAGGTTATCCACTTTCTGAGTGATCGTTGGTAGTTTTTGTCTTTCAGGGAATGTATTCATTTAGTCTGAATTGTCACATTAATTGGCAAAAGTTCATAATATTTTCTTATTATCATTTAAATATTTTAGAATCTTTGATGTCTCCACTTTCCTTCCTGATGTTGTTAATTTGTGTATTCTTATTTTTTCTGATCAGTGTAACTAGAAGTTCATAAATTGTATTGATCTCAGAGAAGCAGTTTTGGTTTTACTTATTTTCTCTATCGATTTTTTGTTCTCTATTGCATTGATTTCCTCTTTCAGCTATATATTTCCTTTCTTATGCTTTCTTTAGGTTTCATTTGTTCTTCTTTTTCTCTATTTTGTAAGGTAGAAACTGAGGTTATTGATTTGAGACCTTTCTCATTTTCTAACATAGGTGTTTAGTTCTATAAATTTCTCTTTAATTAGCTTCATCCCATAAATTTTGATGTGCTGTGTTTTGTTTTCATTCAGTTCAAAATATTTTCTAATTTCCTTTTCAGATCTACGGTTTATTTTGAAGTATGCAATTTAGTTTCCAAATATTTGAGGATTTTCTAGATATCATTCTAATAATGCATTGTAGTTTAGTTCCCTTGTAATCAGAGAACAACTTTGTATGACTTAAATCCTTTTAAATTTATTGAGACTTGTTTTTTTGCCCGTTATATGATCTATGTTAGAAAATGTTTTATTTGCATTTGGAATGATTGTTAGTCTGCTGAGTGTTCAAATGTGGTAGCTTTAGGGTTGATAGTATACATCTTTAAATTATTCAAGTGTACTTTCAAGTGATATAATACCACTTCATGTATAATATGAGAACCTCATAACAGAATTTCTCCATTTCTTTGCTCCCAGACTTTGTGTTATTGTTGTCTTAAACATTGCTTTACATATGTTATAAACCCAACAATATTTTATGATATTTTGCTGTAAACAGTTACCTTTATAAAATATTTAAATAATCATAAAAATATATTGATATTGTAGTTACCATTTTTGGTGTTTGTTTAGACTCAGATTTTCATCTGGTATCATTTTTCTTCTGCCTGAAGGACTTCCTTTAATATTTCCTATAATGCAGGTTTTATAGTGATGGATTCTTTTAGCTTTTGTATGTCTTAGAAAGTCTTTATCTCACTTTGGGGTTTTTATGTGTTTTGTTTTGGTTTGTGTTATGGTACTTTTTATTTTCCAGGCAGTGTTTTAAGCACCTTTAAAGTTTTCTTTTAATTTATTAAATTTTTAAGAAATTTTTTTTATTGTGGTAATACACACAACACAAAATTTTCCATTTTAATAATTTTTGAGACGAAGTAAAATTAATTAATTTGACAATGTTGTACAACTAACACTACTAAGTATTTCCAAAATTTTCATCACCCCAAACAGAAACTCTGTACCCATTAAACAATAATTCCCCACTCCCTCTCCTCCCAGCCTTTGGTAGCCTCCAATCTACCTCTGTCTCTATGAATTTGCTTATCCTAGATATTTCATATGAGTAGAATCACATGATATTTGTCCTTTTGTGTCTGGATTATTTTACTTACCATAGTGTTTTCAAGAGTCATCCATGTCATAGCATATAACAGTACTTCATTCATTTTTATGACTAAATAATATCCCATTGTATTTCTGCATATCACATTTTGTTCATCCATTCATCTGTTCATTGTTGCTTGGGTTGTTTCCACATTTTAGCAGTTGTGAATAATATTGCTATGAACTTTGGTGAACAAGTATCCCTCTGACTCCATGTTTTCAATTATTCAGTATCTAGCTAGCAGTGGAACTTCTGTCTTCTGTAATTCTGTTTAATTTTTTAAGGAACCATCAAACTCACCTTTGTTTTTGAAAGATGTTTTAACTGGGCAAAGATTTGAGGTTAATAATTTTGTTTGCTTTATTATTTTTTTCTTATTAATACTTAAAAGATGTTGCTTCACTTTCTCCTGGCTTGTATTCTTTCCAAGTTGAAACCTGATGTCATATTTATTTTTGTTACTTGAAATATAATGTGTCATTTTACTCTCTCTGCTTTTAAGATTTTCTCCTTATTACTAGTTTTAAGCACTTTGGTTACAATGCGTTTTGTGTGGTTCTTTTCCTTGTTACTTGTGTTTAGATCTATTGGGCTTTTTGAATCTGTGCATTTATAGTTTTCATCAAATTTGGAAAATTTTCTGCCACTATTTTCCAAATATTTTTGTTCTCCTCTCTTTCTATCCTTTTCTTTAGCACTCCAATCACACGCACACACATACCCACCCACAAGAATCCTTGAAGTTGTTACATTTCACAGACACACTGGTTTATTTATCTTTTGCTCTATGTGTTTCATTTTGAGTAGAATTGCTATATCTTCAAGTTCAAGAATATTTTATTTTGCTATGCCTAATCTAGGCTTAGTTTTATCCAGTGTATATTTAATCTCAGACATGATAGTTTTTATCCCTAAAAGATTAATTTGCCTCTTCTTTATATCTTCTATGTTTTCACCTAATATGGTGAAATATTGCCTAGCTTCTTAAATGTTAGAAATTCAGTTATAATAACTGATTTAACATTCTTGTTGACCAATTCTGTCATATACGTCATTCCTGGGTCTGTTTCAATTTATTGCTTTTTGTCCTCATTATGGGTCTTATTTTTTGGCTTCTCACGCCTGATAACTTTTATTCAATGTGTGACATTGTGACTATTACCCTGTTAAAGTTTATTCTGAGAAGTTAATTGGAAATAATTTAATTCTTACAGGTTTTGTTTTTAATTGTATTAGTTAGGATCAAAATAGTGTTTAGTTTAGTGCTAACTTTGTCCTACTATTGAGACTAAACCCTTCTGAGTCTCTGCCTAACGCCCTGTGAACTACGGGTTTTTCACTGACACTTCTAATAGTAACTGACACTATTCCCAGACTTTTAGGATCTCTATGAATTGTTTCCTCTGATCATTTTGGCAGTTCTTTCTCTCAAGTCATTTTCTCACACACAAGTACTGATCACTACTCAGCCAAATACACAAGGGGGGACCCTCTGAAGATCTCTGGAGTTTTCTCTCTGGGCAGCTTTCTCCTCTCCTGTACTCTTTTCTCCCCTAAGGTGGCTGTGAATTTCCTAGACTCTCAGTTGGCTCGTTTTCTCAAGGAAACTGCCAACTACTACTATTTCCCTCCTCTTTACACTGCAACCTGGAAAAAAATTCCAGATAATAAGCTGGGTCTATTACAGTGCTAACCTCATATGTGTCCCATTTCTCAAGGACGGATCACTGTTCTTTGTTGTCTGATGTCCAGTGTCTTGAGAACTATTGTTTCATATATTTTGTCCAGTTTTTCAATTATTTCAGATGGGATGGTAAATCCAGTCTCTGTTATCCCTCTTGGCTAGAAACAGAAATCAGACTCTTTATTTCCTTTTTTTAAGCTTTACTAAAATTATCTCTTGAATGATTATGTAGGGTAAGGCACATGCAATTGGAATGCATTAATAAGTCCCACTATATAAATGGAGTCTAACATTTTAATATTTGCTAAAAATGGAAAAGAAGTTTAGAAAGGAGAAGTATGTTTTCCAATACTTTGGAGGTTAATCCCTCCATTAGTGGATGAGCTTTAATCATTTGGCTGTTTCTGACAAACATTTACTGAGTGTCTAGAATTGGCCAGGCACCACCCTCAACTCTATCTATACAAAAATAAAGTATACTTCACTCCCTTGAGGGACTCACATTCTAATCCAGTAGCCAGACACGTAAACAAATAATAATAGTACAACTACTAAGTTGTATAAATAGTCAAGCTATGTTCAAGGTATACATTCTCTTTAAAGGCACAGAGGTCTAAAGACCATGGCACACTGAAGGAACTCTGAATGGTTTAAACATTAATCCCAAGGGCATACTGAAGAAAAGCATAAGATGAGATTCAAAAGGGAGAGAGAAGTCAAATAAGAAAAATCTTGGAATATGATTCTAAAGAATCCAGACCTTAATTACAGACAAAGGAAAATGAAAGCTGTTTCTTAGAGGTGTGTTATGATCAAACTTTCACATAACATTAACCTCCCCTTTCTCTGGAAGAAGTATCAGATAGATTAGCAGGAGGCAGAAAATTGTAGCCCATGGACCACATCCAGCCCACTACTTGATTTTTGTGAATAAAGTGTTATCGGAACATAGCCACGCTTATTTGTATACATATTGTGCTACCATGACAGAGTTGATTAGTTACAACACAAGCCATATGTCCTGCAAAGCTGAAAGTATTTACAATTGAAGACTTCACAGAAAAAAAAAATTTGCCAACCCATGGATTAGAGTGAGTCAAGAATGCTTTCAGAAACTAATTAGAAAGGTTCTAACAATAATTCTAGTGAGGCACTATCAGAGCCTGATATTTAACAGGGTTTCTCAAACGTTTAGCATCATTGGACCACAATTTTCACCATTTCTTTCAGCATTAAATCAAAATCAGGAGGCATTTTGTTAACCACCAACTGGCATCTACGAATAAAGCAGTATGTGGGCAAAGCAGTGTGTGGATCAACAGAGCTGCTTTATTCACTTAGCAATGCCTTTCTTGATGTACGCATTGCTTGTATTCCCTCAGAAATGAGCCTGAAGCACCTTCTCCAATCCACGTCATGGCTCATAAAATAAGAATTCTTCTCCTATAGTTTTGGTGTTTGGAAACGAATATCATAATAAGTTATTGAGTATATATCTTTCCCTGCACATATATTAAGAACGGATTCCCACTTTGTAGGTTTCATCCAACTATAAGTCAAGATCTCTTCACACTCACCCAACATAATGTTTCTCTTCCCGGTCGTGGGCTTATTGATATACAAAGCCAAATGGTGTTATTTGATAAAGGAATTTTGCCAACAGCTTGCCTTGCTTTCTTCTGAGCATAATATTTGTCACTTTGCAGATGGTTGTATATGCTTCTTGGCAATGTGTGATTTGCAAATGGTTTTACTATTTAGAAAGTAATAAATTTTGATTATTTTCTATTTTAGCAGAAAAATGCATCAATTTCTTGCTAAAAAGCATGAATTTGTAATTGTTCTGGAGATATTTACCAGTGAGGTCATTTTGCTTTTAAAAATGGCATAAAAGTCGTCATAGCTTTATGTTGCTATTTAATCATACTTTATAACAGACAATATCCTGAGGATTAAGATGGTCTCTAGTTGGTTGAATAAAAGCCAGTTTTCAGGTATTGTGTCACATTTTGTCCCAGTTTTCTTTATCACTTTCTTCAGAGACATCATGATATATTCTCTTATTCCTACACATACAGCTTTACATTTTATAATTTCACTGGAGTATTGTTAAGTATTTAACTATGACATTATTCTGAATAGTGCTTTTTGATTTTCAAGACTTTTGCTTTTTAATGACCAACTTTTGAGCCATTTATAATATAAAACAATTAGGGACCTAACACAACCTATTAGTTAAGATAAAAATAAATATTTAACATATATGGAATATAATATACAATGACATGAAAAGAAGTTAACCAAGTGAGCTGTCTACTGAAAAATAAATGCAGCTGAGATAAACTGACAAATACATTCTTTTCAGTACCTTCACAATCTTTAATACAGTAAAGATTACTAAGCAGATGCCAGGATTTTTATGATAATCTTAATCAGCCTTCTGTTTCAAATTTCTCAAATGTATGTGAACAAAAATTGTACAACTCTTTCTTACCAAACTGCCTATGGACCAGTTGATCAACTGACAATTCTTTGAAAGCCACAGTTATGAATTATGCTTAATATGTCAGTAACATATTTTTAAAAATATATAAAAAGCTTATTAAACTCTCTGGGTAAACTGTCATATATTTTAAATTTAAGTGAGAAAATGTATACAAATTCCACTTAGTGAAATATATAATAATTATAATGTACAGAGTAAATAAAATTAAATAAGTTCATAGAGTTATAGATCATTTATAGCATTATTTATATATTATTTCCTGTTTCATTCCACAGAAAGATTTAAAGTAGCCTAAAGTAGCATAAATACTGGTGATACAAAAGGATGATATTAATAACCAAAGGAAGCTGATTGAAGGGAAAATGTGATTAAGAAAAAAAAGTCCACGAGAAATATTAGCATGCAAAAATGCATAGCAAATGTTCCTATAGAGTTAAGGGCATTGGGTCATGAATTTGGCACAAATCTCTTGATAGCTAAAGTAAAATCATGGCATTATTTATCAGAAAGAATTGTTACTGAATTATTCAGTATCCAAATGAGGACGCCAGAAATCTATTTCTCTCATTGAAATCCCGTTGACAAAGACTTCCTCTCATATGCTTCGACAGTAATTGAGCTATTTTATATTCATTTGTTTCCTAATACAACATTACATATAATAATGTACATTGAATGAGCCATTCATCTGCTATTACCCTCTACTGGCTTAATTTGTCCATTTTTCAATTTATTACTCGTTTTAAGACATTTTAAGATAAGCCACAAAAAGTACATATCTAATAAAGTATTCTCTTGATAAAAATTATATCTTTGTGGTAGACTGGTAAGAAAGGTATTTTGAAGAAGCCAGACTTTTCTCTTCCTCTTGAATCACATCCCCTTGTAACTAAGAGTAGAGATATTTCTCATCATGTATGTAATATTTCCATAGTCTCATAGATATGCTTTAACACTTCTTCATTAGGAATGAATTATAGCAAAACAAAATTCTGAAGAAGGTATGATTGTTAAGCTCGTTCTTAACTTAGTTGTATTAAAAGAGTTTCTCAATCAGAAATTTGATTAATTCAAGTAATAATTTTATACCCAGACCTCCAGAATTACCTGCTTTTTGACCATGGCTACCTTGTCATCTCTTTTAAGTACAACATTAACAAAAACACTCAGAAAATATAACACGTGGCCCGGTGATACAGGTAAAAACAGGTATGAGAGGTACTCACTGACAACCAATAGTTAATAATTTGGTTGATCAGAGAATATATAGATATTTAAATTAATTACAATAAAGTAGAACTAATTGAGAGGACTTGATAATCATTTAAACCCTATGTTAGAAGTTCCACTGGTTGGTTCTATCACAAACTAAAACCAATGGATGCATACAATGTCTATTTCCCTTTCCATTTAAAAGGCTCATATGTTAAAACAGAAATGTTGAAACTTCTAAGCTGAATGAACATGCCTCTGAATATAGAAAAACTTCTACAGCCAGGGAGTTGCATAGAATTATGATATTTAGAAGTTCTAGTGCAAAATCTTACACTAGCAATGCTGAAAGCATCTCTTGCCTATATATCTTTCAGCTGTATATATAACTTGTAACTTTGAGAAGATGCATGAAAACATTAATAATGTAACAAGTATAACATTATATTCAGAATGTACCCTAATAGATCTTTATAGTTTGTTTTTTAATATTAAGAACAAGAGACAGTATGTTAGTAATTAAGTAAATATTATAGTAAGTACAGCTTATACTTGAAGCTTATCACTCCCCAGGGAACAGATATTTAATTTGTGGTCATGATAATAACACCCTAATGAACTTCACATCTTTCAGGAGAGCATTATAAACTTCAAAGAAGACAAAACAAGAATGTATGAGTAGAAGTACATCCTTAGCCTTTCATTAGGCAAAATGAGCATGAGTCCTGGCCCAGCATGGCTTCCCAAGTTAGCATTCCCAACTACAAAGCAAATGTATGCAGAGAAATGTACAACAAAAGACATAGCTTTTAAAGCTCCAGTTGAGTTTCCACAAATGTTGCTTACAAAAGCCACCATTCTCTGTGTTAACAAAAAGTTGTGGATCCGTTCTTCACTAAATCCTCTTTTCTTGCATAATCCACCTTGTGCACTTTAGCTTGAGTGTGTTTTATCTGATCTAATCCTGGGCTCATTCACTCTCAGATAGAAGCAACAGGATTATTTCACACTTAAACGAGGTCCAATCTTTCTGTGGTCCCTAAGAGGACAGACACCTGGCTGACATAGCATTTAAGCCAAAGATTAACCAGGTGCTCCAAGCACATAATGGTTTCAAATATAATAACAGTTTATAATAAAAAGATTTACTGTTAGACCATATCACAGATGCATTTGAAAATCAACACATTAAGGTCTATACAAGTCTATTATATAGATATTTTATGCATGTAATGTTTACACATCTAGACACATAAGGGTATTCATTTCAAGAAAAGAATCTAAGTTCTATTGGGAATTTTATGACTCAAAGAAAGTGTTCACATTTTCATTCATGTCTTTCTTTCATATTCAGCACATCCACAGATTAAAATGAGTTGAGTAGGCTTTGTGGCTTAGCAAATTAGTCCCTGAGTTTTTTCTTTTAATTCAGTGGACAAGAAAGCTCAATAGAAAATAATCTAAGCCCCCGTGAAGCTAGAAAACATGGATTAGTATATGAAGTAAGTCTAGCTTCTGCAGCTTGGCTCCACAAGACCATTACATTTATACACACACACACACACACACACACACACACACACACATACACGCACTATATATATATTTATACACACACACACACATATATACACACACATATATATGATATGTATATATGTATGTATATAATGTATATGTATATGTGTGTATGTTGTGAACATACATATTTTACATTTGTTGAATGTGTACACACATATGTTTCCTATGGGTCTTAGATGCTGGCTTATAATTACCAACATGTTGAAGACATAAATTCACTTTAAATACAGCTTTCTGATTCCAGAGTCCGCAAGTGTCTTAAATATAAAAAAAAATTAATTATATTTAAGGAGAGGGGTGGAGGAGGGAAAGATTGGGAGTTAGGTATTAGCAGATGCAAACTATTATATATAAGATAGATAAACAACAAGGTCCTACTGTATAGCACAGGGAACTATATTCAGTATCCTTTGATAAACCATAATGGAAAAGAACATGAAAAAGAATATATATATGTATAACTGAGTCACTTTGCTTTACAGCAGAAATTAAACACAACATTGTAAACCAACTATACTTCCATAAAATTTTTAAAAAATTAAGTTAAAGCCAATCAAATCTATAGAAATACTCATTTGACTATAAAATCTATACAATTACTATATATTTTTACCTTTGAAATTTGTATAGTTTTTTTTAAAGGAAGAATGTGTCATAGACATTTAAGAAAACTGGTGGATAATAGTGGCACTGATATGTATCTTGTAGAGTACATCTTGGTTTTTCCATCTGCGTCAGAGAAATGGAATGTGAATGATATGTGGGGAAGATTGGAAAGCACAACAGCAATGTTTTATTGGATATTTTAATAATCAAAGATTTTTTAATAAAATTAAAATGACTGAAAAGCCAATTCCATGTGGAAACAATGTAGATCAAAATGCTATCTCTTTGAAAGCTACTCACCAAAAGCCATACCTAGAATGATTAAAACTTCCTCATCTCCCTGAGGCTCAGTTTCTTCACCTGAAAAATAAGGAAGTTGGACCCACTCTTAGTTCTCTTTTATTCTAAAATTACTCTCAAATAGATAAAGATCCTTATATTTTATTGATGGAGGAATACATTCCAGATAGTTATACTTCTAGTATTTTAGATTAATACATCAATTAATGAATCTCCTAGGATCAAATAAATTTCATAGCAGAATTAACAGTGCTATTAAAACAACTTAATAAATTATGAGGAACTGTGTTTCTGTGATCATTCAGTGCAGTAGTTTGATAACCACCAAGCTGTGTGTGAGTGTAGATGTGCAGAACATAAAAAATGACAATCACATCTTCAAGAAAAATGTTCAAATGTAGTTATCTTACCAGGTTATAAAATAAAATTATATTATGGGATTTGAAGTGCATACTACATTACTTGTATTAAATTTATAAATTTAATTTTCAAAACTAATTTAGAAAAATTTATCAGAGGAAATGAAAACTAAAGGCTAAGTTCATCATGACAATACTTAATCAAATTAATCAATCCAACTAAAAAAAAATCACTAATCTTTTTCTTTTGCAACATATTGATAAAATAATACAATTATTTTACTTTTAAAATAATCATGTTATATTGACACAATAAGGAAGACATATATCAAAAATAGGATAAATGTTTACAAAATTAATTCTCTCAAAATGAGTGATGGTCACATTCTCATCATACATTTGATGAGACACATCAATAAGTGACTACATTGCCACTTATCATTGACGTTAGTTGGATCAGCCCTCTTCATTCTTATTAATCAATAAACTAGAAAATATATCTCTTAAATAGAATTAAAATTCAGGTACATAGCTGACTGCAATGGAATCAATCCTAGGCATAGATGATTTAGATTTTCATTGGTGAAATGGGGGATGGAATAAAAATGAATTTTAGATACATAGAAAGCAGCATTAAAAAATAAAATGAACTTACAATGAAATTCGAGAAAAACGTGCAGAGACTGGGGAAGAAGCGTTGCCTATACTGTCTAAACACACATCAATTAAACACAATTGGTTAGAATATGGTCAGAAAAATCAGTGCCCCCAATACAGAAGGCACTGTGTGTATATACATAATTGTGTCACTGTCTACTGGTAGATGTCATGATAATAATAGCTAAACATTTGTTTACTGATTATTACTTGCTCAATACTAGTTCAAACACTTTCTACATATTATCTTACTAATTCCCAGACCTCCTTAAAGAGGAATTAAAGTATTGTTTTTCTCCCTGCTTTACAGATGAGGAAACTAAGAGTGAGCAAGGCTAAATATCATTCCTCTTGGTAAGTGTAAATCCTTCTCACACTGCATTCATCAGACTATGCATCATTTCCAGGAATACTTTGTTACCCTTTTCCTGCAGCCTAAGAAGATCCCTTCCACTCTATACAAAGCCACTTGAGCCTATAAAAAGTCACTTTTGCCAAAACTACTGCCAGTTTACCAAACGCAGTGGGAGAATTCTACCAACATTTACGTCATGACTTAAACTACCCATCAAATGCCTTCTCTGATTTTGTTCATTACCTTTTTTTTTTCCTTTTTCATTATTTTATTAATAACATAATAAAATAAAAAAATCCAACATAACAAAAAAGTTATGTTTTATTACAGTTGCCAGGTAAAATATAGGGTGCTCAGTTATATTTCAATTTCAGATAAACAAAATAAAAATTAACTAGATGTTCCATTTTTATTTGCAAAATATAGAAAACTTAGTTTTTATGTTTAGTACTGTATTAGTTTCCTATTGCTGCTGTAATAAATTATCACAAACTTAGTGCCTTAAAAGAACACAAATTTATTCTTTCATAGTTCTGGAGGTCAGAAGTCTAAAATTAAGGTATTGGCAGGACTGTGTTCCTTTTGGAAGCTCCAGGGAACCATCCATTTCCTTGCCTTTTCTAGCTTCTGAGGGGTGCCTACTTCTCTTGGCTCATAGCTCCTTCCTCCATCTTCAAAGTCCACCACAGAGTCTTCTCTCCTTTCTGAACCCCTGCCTCCCTCTTATAAGGACTCCTGTGAGAACACTGAGCCCACCCAGATAATCCAAAGATGGCAGGGTAAATCTCCCATTATAAGATCCTTAATTGAATCACATTATAAAGTTCCTTTTGACTGTAAGGTAACATGTTCACAGGTTCTGGGGATTATGATGTGGACATTTGGGGGGCAGTCTGATGGGGGGGACACTCAAGTTTAAGTAATTTTTTAAACTTGCTAAAATACTTCGTCTGTTTCTATGCTAACTATTGTTTCTTGTACCCCATTCTTGCTCCTGAGTTTACTTTTTCTCTTGTGGAATTGGATGTTTTACTAGTTCTTTCAGTAAGGTCTTGTGGGTGATAGAGTCTCTTAGTCTGCATGTATCAGAAAATGTGTTGCCATTGCTACCTATTCACTCATACTTTGCGTTTGACCATACTATGATTTTACTTTAGGGAGCTATGCTCTGCCTCAACCACTCTTGGGATGGGATGTGAGTCAGACCTGACCATTCAGACTATTGTATTTTCCTGATTAGGCAGGTGTTCTATCAGTACTGAGAAGCTACAGTGACACTTTTCATGGGCTTATTGAAAGAGATCCTTCCTAGGGGATTTAAACCAAAGATGGCTGCCATCTTGAAGAGAGAGACTATCTGATAATGGAGTCAAAACTGCAGAGACCAGAACTAAAAGATGGAAAGGAACATTGTGTTTCTAGATCAAGCTACTTGTGAAGCCGAATCTTTTCCCAGAATTTTCAGTTAGGAGAGCCAATAAATTTTCTTCTTTGTTTAAGCCAGTTTGCCTAAGTTTCTGAGCACTTGAAATCAAAAGAATCCTATAAACATATTAAAATGATTATTTATATGCTGATGTATTTTTATAATATTTTATAACCATGTGTTAATTTTAAGTGAGGGAAAAAATTAAACTCTATGGCTAACATATCTATTAATATTGATTCAGAGGCCAATAACATTGATTTCTCTCCTGGTATGGCCACAGTGCTAATAAACTTAAACTATGAACAAAAGGAAATCAAAAAATGGGAAGGACCAAGTTTCCCTTAGGCAACAGCTCAGAGCTCACCATATCATATTTGCCCATTTGGCCTCCATTTGATCCTAAGAATGATTTTATAACCTACTCCTCTGAGGTTCTTCAACCCCATTCAAGAAATCTGTGTGAGAGAAAGGAAACATTTTCCAGTTATTGTGTGGCTATGGACCAGCTGTATAGCCTTGGAAATTCTTTGAATTTTCTGGTCTTTCTCTGCTCCATTTTTTACAGAGTTCTTTTTGATGTCTGGAAACAGTCTGTGAATGAATATGAAGAAAAAGGCTGGGTATCCATTCTCTGTTGACTTATCCTTTGATGGAATGGGAAAATCATTCAAGATACATGTTTTTCACTGTTAAAACTACTCCCAACTTCTTAGAAAATATATCAAATTTGTACCATTAGACAAAACACTTTAGGAGAAGATTTAAAATTTTTCTGGGATGTGCAAGTGTTGGAAATTTGTTCTGATTGAATGGATGTCTACTCTGATTGGTCAGTGGTCATGGTACACTGATTTTTTTTTTTTTTTTTTTTTTTGGCTGCGTTGGGTCTTCGTTGATGCATGGGCTTTCTCCAGTTGCGGTGAGCGGGGGCTACTCTTTGTTACGGTGCGCAGGCTTCTCATTGCTGTGACTTCTCGTGTTGCGGAGCACAGGCTCTAGCCGTGCTGGCTTCAGTAGTTGTGGCACGCAGGCTCAGTGGTTGTGGTGCACGGGCTTAGTTGCTCTGCGGCATGTGGGATCTTCCTGGACCAGGGATTGAACCCGTGTCCCCTGCATTAGCAGGCAGATTCTTAACCACTGTGCCATCAGGGAAGCCTACACTGATTGTTAAATGTTTCCCATGTCACACTTGAATGGAGGCAAGTAACCATATAGACCATGGCTTTCATAAGGTTATATTCTCAGCCAATAACTAAATAGTATTCTGTCATGATCATGTCAATAGCTACCCCAGTATGACTAACATATTTAATTAGGATTCAGTGAGGCTTTAGAAACACAAGGAAAGAGAAAATATTGGGAAGTTAAAATATATGTATATATATACACACACCCACACATACATACACATCTATATACACACACATACTCATATATATACATTCATACACATGCATATATTAAAAATGTATACATTTTATAGACAAAGGTCCATACACAAATATACATATATAGGTATTTACACATACATATATTTCTAAAGGAAATGGTTGCTTTCACAGAAGGCAAAAATAAGCACAAATATAAATATAGAGAAATGGAAAATAAATTTGCAAAGACACTGCAATGCACATATATTAGCATTAACAACATGTAATATAGGAAAGCAGAATTCCATATTTTGTCTGCATACAGAGCCCAGTACACCCAAGAGAGTCTTAATTAAGAAGGCTCTAAACTGCAAGTTTATTAAACGAACATACTAAGGAGCTAATTCCTTTACTTTTAAATACAAGTTAGGAATCCCACCTGGCTGTTATGTACAGTTATGACTGTTTGTTTATCAGGAACCTACAGTTTACAGTTGCTGCTTATGGATTAGATGATATTGCACTTTCAATGTGCTAATGTTTTTCTTCTGAGCCAGAAATGTTCCATTGACATTTACGTATTAAGCATCAACATAAAAATTTGTAAACATTATTTTTCTTATTACAATTTTTAAAAGTTCTTTGCAGAAAATTTGACAAACACAGTCATCTTAAAATCTACACATGATCTCACCAGCCAGAAAGAATAACAATTATAACATTTGCATATTCTCACTGTTTCATAAAGATGCATACACATACCCACACATTCACATATTTATGTATTATGTATATTTTTATGTATGTATGTATGTATACACAGAAACTATTTTGAAAACTGTCAACATTTTTGCTCTATAAATCTGGGAGAGGACAGAGACTTTATCTTTGAGGACACGCAAATATTTTGTTTGGCAAAACTCCCAGTAAACCTTTCCTATGCAAAGATAAAGATCTTACTCTGGCATGGAAAATCTCGATTATAAGGAGCTAGAGTTTTCTGCACGATCCCATAGAAACCTCTCTTCTCTGGGATCCCTGGTTGTGTCTCGGGGTATATAATGAAGAGCTGGGCCAGAGACTTGAGCTGAAGATGAAACATTTTGAGTTTATCCTCTCTTTGGCAGAGACTTCTTGATAACTCTGAACACTCATCTTCCTCCTGTTCAGTAATAGAACTTCAAATTTATTCAGGGAGACACGTGGCCCTGTGGCTAGTGGGTCATTTAAATAAGTTCTGACCAATGAGATGTAACCAGACATGTTGTGTAGTCCTATGGAAGAAAATCTCCTTAGGGACTGAGCAGGTCCTTTTTCTTCCTTCCTGCTGGGTGGAAGAGCAAAGTGATCACTAAAGTTCAAACATCCATCTTGGAAACCTGTGTGGGGGGGAGGGGCATATACTTTATGACAGAGAAGCCAAATATGGTCTGGATGCCCCATTTCCAGCCCTGTACAGCAGCCCCCTGAATTCTTTTCTACTCTTATGTGGGGGGTTACTCTTAGAGCAAAGTTCATTTCCTGACTGATAAATTCTCACTGGGAGAGTGAAAATTGGAGGGAAGGTATTTAGGGGCAAAGCCGGTTTAGTTAGGGAGAGGTAGCCTGACGGCAGACAAATGACAAATGACAAATGACATAAGCTTGAGGGGACAGATATGATTTTTGAGCAAGGTTTCAGTCTCAGTGTCCAGAAGTTGTGGTGCCCAGTAGCTAACGTGAAGTTTTTATTTTCCACATTATAAGTTTCTTTTCTTCCCATCAAGACTTCAGTGTAGTGTAGCGAAATGCTTATATTCTGGTATTAGCTACCTGTTAGGAAAGTAAGCAATTTTACCTGTTTACACTTAGAACCTGGAGAAGCGATTTTAAAGAAATAAAAGATTATTTATAATAATTGCAAGAGTGTTCCAAAATGAATGGAATGGGTGACTTGACAGGGGGAAACCAGGATGGATTAGCGGAACATTCAAGCATTTCTCTGGTGTTCTCAGAAGTAATTATTGAGGGGACCACAGTAAAAACTTGGATTTCATAACACAAGATGACTTGTTTTCCAGTGGAATGATGATAGAGAATGACAGTCATGAAGAGTGGAGATGTGGGGTTTTAATACATGCCCATGTAACCCATAGGATATCTCTGAAAACCTTTTATCATGATTATTATTTTAGTTTAAAAATAAATTATTACATTTACTTTAAAAAGAGGTATAATCTCCACTGAAAACTTATTTCATAAAATAAACATCTAAACGCCTCAACTATTTTTCAGGAAATGGGTCGATTTTTTCAGTTTTGCATAATGATATTGAAATAGGAAAATTTCAGAATTTCTAGACTAGTAGCGAATGAACATAGTGTGTATACAAGCTAAGGACATATTCAGGAATGCTGACAATCCCATGGTGGCTTTCAAATGCAGTAGGCAATAATTAGTAGGCCTGTAATGCCTGAAAGTGGGGATCGATTGATAACTAAAAGGATCTGGGAAGACAATTAGAAACTGTTAAGTAAAAAATAAAATAAAAATCTAACATACAGGGCTTCCCTGGTGGCGCAGTGGTTGAGAATCTGCCTGCCAGGGGACACGGGTTCGAGCCCTGGTCTGGGAGGATCCCACATGCCGCGGAGCAACTGGGCCCGTGAGCCACAATTACTGAGCCTGCGCGTCTGGAGCCTGTGCTCCGCAACAAGGCCGCGATAGTGAGAGGCCCGCGCACCGCGATGAAGAATGGCCCCCACTTGCCGCAACTAGAGAAAGCCCTCGCACAGAAACGAAGACCCAACACAGCCATAAATAAATAAATAAACCCAAAGTTTAAAAAAAAAAAAAAAATTAAAAACCTAACATATATTAAGGGATCACTTGAGAAGCCAGAAGGACCATTTTCATTCTTGAAGAAAGACTTTAGAACAGAACAATACTTTTTTGCAGAGTACCAAAACCAGAATTTGATAAAGCTAAACCACATTTTCTGAATAATTTTTGTGTAGAAAAAAATTTTCCAAGCAATGTTTCTCTTTTTTATTGTATCAACACTATTTTAATCATCCATAAGCTTTCCTTTTACCAAATAATTTACTCCAGATGTGTGTTCTGTGTCTTTACATAACTGAATATTATTTAAATCATTTTTAGCACTTTAATCTTGGTGTTCAACATTTTAGGTTAAAAAAAAAAAAATTAATTGCCATTTTTTAGAAGAGTTTTTTGATTTATTGTTTTTTAAAGACAGTTATCTTTTTAAAATGGTTGTCTAGAGTAAAGAGAAGAAAAGATAATTTGTCCTTTTAGCATCTAAGCTGTTTAAACTTTGTCAAGCTTTCTCCATGGTAGAAAGAAAACAAAAGAAAAAAGAGAAAGAAAGGAAGGAAGGAAGGCAGGTAGAGGGAGGGAGAGAAGGGAGGGAAGTAGATGTTCTTATTTTTCCAAAGCTTGTCAATAAGAACAAACACCAAGAAGAAAAATGTTTCACTCTTTCAGGACCAATATCTGAAGCCTACAGATGCCCACTGCTACTGGGTGGGTCATCAGGAGTTGCTTCTAGGCTTTTTAAAAATAGCAGGGAGGTTATTTACATTACATATTCATCTTTTAAAAAGATGCCTTTAGAGTTCCAATGCTAATTCAGGGCTAGAGAGCTTTTACTTCATATCTTCTATATAACAGCAATATCTCCTGTCATCCACACTAGTAGTTCTGGATCACAAGGACGCTAGATATAACAGAATTCTAATATTCTATATCCATTTGCTTTTTACCCCCTTATACTACTCTGTACATATAACAGTCTCAGAATAACAATATGGGTCCACCACAACAAAATATGATTACTGAACAGCTAAAACAAATTTTGCACACACTCTTCCCATTCTACGCCCATTTTTTAGGTTTGTAATATAACTACCTTGTCAGATCATGTTGATGTTGCATAACACTATCTTTTTTCTTTTTGGCTGCGTTGGATCTTTGTTGCTGCGCATGGGCTCTTCTCCAGTCATGGCGAGCAGGGGCCACTCCTTGCTGCAGTGCAAGAGATTCTCACTACCGTGGCCTCTCTTGTTGCAGAGCACAGGCTCTAGGCTCGTGGGCTTCAGTAGTTGTGGCACACGGGCTCAGTAGTTGTGGCTCATGGGCCTAGCTGCTCCGCAGCATGTGAGAATCTTCCCGGACCAGGGCTCAAACCCGTGTCCCTTGCATTGGCAGGCAGACTCTCAACCACTGTGCCACCAGGGAAGCCCACAACCTCTTTTAATCCTCTTATAATTCTAGTTCTATAAAAAACTATGTAATGCCGCCCCACTAGTTCTTATGCAAATGTCTCTTTAGTAATTTTGTTTGCCTAAAGTTGATCCTTTAGGAAAGATCATAGTAACCATATTCCCCAAGGTCAGACATTTTGATAACCATTTGCTTCTGCACCCTATACTTAAAGGTACTTTTTGCTACATTAAAGAAGTCTTTGGTTTACATTTTTTTTCCTTGAATATGTTAAACATATTGCTTCATTTCCTTCGGGGGCTAAAGAGTTGCTGCCAAAATTTTCTGATGATAATCTAATTTTATTTCACCTGTAAGTCACAGAATCATTTTGCTTAAATATCTATGGGATATATATATTTTTTTGAAGTCCAGAAATCTTACAATTTGTTTTGATGTTGGCCTTCCTGGATTGATATTCTCAGATACAAAGTATACTCTTTCAATATGTGGTTTCAAATCTGTGTCTTTGTTTCTAGAAAAATGTACTGAGTTGTAGTTCTTAATATTGCTCCTGTTCCCTTGCAGTGGTTTGTTCTTCAAGGACTCCAATACTCATGTTAGATCTATTTTGCCTACCTTCATGATTTGTCTCATTCTTTCAAAATTGTTTTAATCTCCTTCTTTATTTCCTTTTGATTTTTTATCATCTTCCTTCTTTGACATTTTTAATTTTTTGAAGGCAAGATATTGTTTTGGTTACTCTTTTATTTAAACCAGCTTATTTTTCATTTCTAAAATAACTTTTTCCGTATATTTAAAAATTTTCCTTAACTTCTGTCAATGATTTCTGAGTTTTCTAATTCATGTTTATGTTGTTCTTTCATGTCTTGAATGGTTTACTCCTTAATTTTTTGTTAATTATGCCAATATAGCGTGCTTTCCTTGTCTTTAGGAATGTATGCTACTTCTTTTCATTCTTTTATTGTAACTTTGTATGATATTTTACCTTAATATACTTCTGTTGCATATTTTTATTCTATGAGAATAAAATGAATGAACCTTGGTGCAGAGGGCTTGGTAACTTCAGAGAGCTCTCCATTGATGTAAACTAAAATGCATGCACATAAATAGAAATACTTAAAAGAAGACATATAAACAAAGTGGCATGCATTAAATACAGGAGAGTAGTTGCTTAAGGAAGGAAGGACAATAGAAGTAGGGATGGAAATAAGGAGAATAAACACATACGTAAGACAAGAACAAGGTCTCATGGAGACAACAGATGATAATATTTCATGAATTGAGGAGTATCATTATTTTCCTCTTCTGCACCTGTGGTCCTCTCCATGATGAGATTTATGGAAAGAATATTTGTTTATTGTGTAAAAAATAGAAAACATAAAAAAGACAAGAAAATTTAAATCATCTGTAATTCTACCACTTAGAGACAACCACTGGGAACATTTTGAAATATTTTTAAAAAATGTTGTCCTGTGTGTGTGTGTGTGTTTGTGTGCATTCTGCAATGTTCATAGTTTGGGCTCTGTAGTCACATGAGAACCCACAATACTAATCACTCTATATAGCTCATTCATTCTTACTTGACATTGCCTTATTTCTGAGTTTTCTAGTTCATGTTTATGCTGTTTTTTTGTTCTTTCTTGAATACTTTTCTTAATGACTTTTAACTTACTTTGAAGTAAGATATAAGAGTTTTGATCACACATGTGATTACAGTGTGTTTTCTTTGTCTTTCGGACTATTATGCTACTCTTTTTCATTTTTCTTACTGTAACTTTTTATGGTTATTTGACCTTAATACATTTCTGTTGCTTATTTTTGTGTGAATTTACTTTATCTGTATTTTTAGAATGAAGCTTGGTGCACATATCTTGCTAACTTCAAAGAACTCTCCATTGATATAACTAAAAATGCCTTTTGAAGTATGTCTTCAAAACCATGATTAATAATAACTGTATAGATGCTTATTTTATGTTGGTATAATAATTTAGTTATTTGTTATTTTAAATTTATATTGTGAAAATTCATGATTCACTCCAATTTTTGCTATTATATATAAGGCAGTGATTGGTATTTTTGTACATATATATTTTTCCAAATAACTAATTAATGCTTCAGGTTACATTCCTAGAAATTGAATTATAGGGTATAGACCATATATTTCCATATCACTAATCAGAAGGATAAAGTTTATAAAAAACATTAGAAGGGTATGAAAGTGTCCTCTTCACTACCATCATTGATAATTTGTCAATTTGATAGGTTAAATATTTTTTTAATATAGATTTCTTTGATGAAGAGTAAAGTTGAATTTAACCATATCTTATTGATGTTTTGAATTTCTCCTATTTAAATTTGTTTTGTAACTTATTTTGTAAGTTATTTTCCACCCCCAGAACACCCCAAATCTTCTCAGTCTTCCTATCTTGCTAAATGGCATTTCCACCCATTCAAGTCCTATGCCGTGAACCATGACTTTCCCTTGCTACTCACTGCCCATTGTCACTTACATTCAATCCTTTCCCAAGTTTTCTAGATTATGTCTTAAAAAAAATCCCCTAAACTGAAATCTGCCCACTTTTTCCATCTCCACTGCTACCGTTCTATCCTAAGTTACCTGGTCTCTGAGCTTCTACGCCCCATCTATCCATTCTCCACACTGCAATCACAGTGATATTCAGGTACGGTTCTCTCTAGTTCTTTATGCATAGAAAGGCTCTCCCAAACACAAGGTAGTCTACTAGCTCTTTATGACATTCTTATTGGATTCTAATACAGTATGTTTTCATCATTATTCTCGTCCAGAAATACAGACATTTTGGTTCATATTTTTGCTTTAATATAAGAGTTAACTTCTTTCAAATTCCCTGGTGAAAGAGCCTTTTTTGTTATTACTATAACTAATTGAGGATATATTGCATTGTGGTCTGATAAAGTTTGAATTTCTGTTTTTTAAGTTATTTGTAAACAAATATTAGCTAATTTAATAGATGTTTATGTACACTTGAAAACAAGGTATATTTTGTGCTATCAGGATGAAGTATTTATTATATATCTGTAGACTCTATCTTATGGTTTTCAGGTCTTCTATGTCCTCACTAACATTTTGTCCTCTTGATCTATCTAGATCTGAGCAAGGTGTGCTAAAGTTTCCTATTTTTAATATGTGTCTGTTTCTCCTTTCATCTCCTATCATTTCTGCTCTATGAAAGCTTTACTGGTATTTGGTGAATAGATATTAATATCTTCATTGTGAATGGTAGCCTTTAGCATTACAGAGTGTCCTACTTTGTATTGTTGAATTCTTCTTTGTCTGAATTCTACCTTGTTTTAGATCAAGATCATGGCCTCTGCTTTCTTCTTACTTGCCTTTACTTGATATATTTTTGCTCATGCTTTTATCTTTAGTCCTTTAAATTCACTTTATTTTAGGTATGTCTTTTGCATACAACATAAAGTTGAATTTAGCTTTCTTAGTCAATCTGAAAATCGTTTTCTTATATTATGTAAGTTAAGCCCACTAACATGGATTGGTACAACTAATATGGTTGGTCTCAGTTCTGTAATGGAGTATTATGTTTTATAAGTGTGTATGTATGTATATATTCCATTATATTAGCAGTTTGCTTTTCTATCATTTCCCTTGTTATTTCCGTTGCTATTTGTGAAGGTTTGGACTCTTTTTCTAATGGTTAGCTTTACACAAATACCTTTCTATAATACTTTTAACCACAACTTTGTTCTGAAACTATTAGCTTCTTTCTGTTATCAGTATTAATGTCAGGAGGTACCTGCTTCTTTTCCTCTATTCTTCTTTAGTATAATCTTAGTTCTGATGTTTGTTGAGCAAAATATACTTAAGCTTCAAGTTCTTCATTTATCAGATTTAAATATCTTTTTACTCCTAACACCACTGGGTCAATCAGCAAGTTCATTCTATTCTCCATTTACTCTACACTTTCTCTTTTCATTTTTTAACTGGTTGCATTATTCTCCAACATCAGAACCTGTAATATGCACACAGTATTTTCTTTTTTTTCTTCATCTTTTAGGTTTTAAATACTTACTACCATACCCCCAGAGCTTATGAAGAAGCTTCTCCAGATACTATGTTTTTCTGAAACTCTTTCTGTAGAGGATTCCTCAGGAAAGGTTTATTGGAATAAATTCTTTCATGCATTGCATGTTTATAACTCTTTGTAGCCCTTGTATTAAAAAGATATTTGGCTGGGTATAAAAATCTTGGCTCATATTTCCTTTTTTGGAGTACTTTAACTACATTATTTCATTGTTTTGTAGCTTAAAATATTGCTTCTGAGAACTTTGATGCTATTCTCATTTTCTTTCCCATATTTGTTATTTGATTTGTATGTGTGTGCTGGGGGATGGGGGTGGAGGTGGGGGTGTGTGTCTGGATTTCCAAAGGTAATTTTTCCTTATCTTAAAGTCTAACAGTTTTGCTATGCTATGTCTTGGTATTGGCTGCACTGGTTCTATGTACACAGAGAGTATGAAATTTTAGTCAAATTAATTCTTTCTTTTCCAGAAAGGTTTTGTTGAATGGTGATTTTAAATAATTTTTTTCTGTTCCACTGCTTTAGTGCCCATCTTTATGAACAATGATTAAATACATATTTTATCAACTCTGCAGGTTTCCTTCATCAGCTTTTCAAATCTTTTTAACATCTTTCTTTAAATTCTGATTTTGTTTCATTTTTTAATTTATTAGCTATCTATTTTACTTCTATTACAGTGTTTTTCCTGGTTTCTATTCATTTTTGTGTTCCACTTATTTTTATTTTTGAATGTTTTTCTTTTCCTTTTCAAATTCATTTTTGGTATTTGTAAATTCTCTCTTCATATATTTCTACCATCCAGCTGCATAATTTCTGAGATTTCGAATTTCTTAACTGTGCTATTGTTTCAAAATTTCTAATATTTTCTTTATCTTACTTTGAAATATTATGTTAAGTTCCTATCAGTTTCAAAGCTACATTTTTTTCTCATGTGTCCCCATTGTCTGTTGGAGCACGTCACTTTTTTGCAATAACTTTTATAAGAGTTAGATTGTATTTTTCTCTCCACATTTTTAAAGGAAATAGATTTTCCCAGGCTACTGGAAAGAGACTTCTTAGGAGAGAAATGGACAATAGTGTAGCTTTCCCAATATTATGGTGCTATGGTCTAAATGTTTGTGTCCCACCCAAACAATTCATATGTTGAAATTCCAACCCTCAAAAATGATGGTATTGGGAGGTGAGGCCTTTGGAAGGTGCTTAAGTCATGAAGGTGTAGTCTTCATGAGTGGGATTAGTGCCTTATAAAAGAGTCTTGAGAGAGACCCCCTAGCTCCTTCCACAGCTGTGAGGACACAGCTTTAAGGTTCTGGCCAGAGCAGGAGAGGGCCCTCACATGACCATTTTAGCACCCTGATCTTGGATTTCCAGCCTCTAGAACTGGGAGAAATAAATTTCTTTTGTTTATAAGCCTTAGTCTATAGTATCTTGTTATGGCAGTCCAAATAGACTATGGCATATGGGGGCTTAAGTGTTTCCTCTTCTGTTGCTACCCAGGGGCTCAAAATATGGTCTATCTATGTAGATCTAAGGCCATTCAGAAAGATTTTCAGCCTCTAGCCATATACAAAGCCCTAAGCTCGACGGGCCTTGCCTACCTGAATGGTGAGTTAGCTTTGACATTACGTTTTGCTGTTAAGGTAACTTTTGGGAACTGTTTCCTCCTTTCTACTCCCTCCTGCTGTCTGATACTTTGACCTCTATTTCTCCCAGTCATGTCTGCCCTGCTCAAGTTTACTTCTGTCATCAGATGTGTTTGTTCTTCCCAGTTTTCTCAGAGTAAGTCTTTGTCTTTCTAGAAGTCACGGGAGGTTGTGGGGGAGGGGGGGGTACTGAATACTTCACTAATTCTCAAGGCCTAGACATCTTAGAACTCTGTGATGTTCCCAAGTTCAAACACAGATTTTCTTGCACTCCCTTTACCTTGGAGGCTGTGAGGACTTGCCATTGTCCCCCGTCCTTCTCAGAGCTGTCCACTCAGGTTTCAACTCAAGGTAAGCTTCTTCTCCTCTTGAAAGTATTTGCTACTAGTGTTCTTTTCCACTTGGTGTGTAGAGTGTGCTATAATACTTCTTCATTCCCAGCTTCTCCCATCACCCTTCTCTCCATCTCCCTGTTGGTTTATGCAGGTCTTTCTAGTCTTGGTCATACCCATCTGCATTCTGTACAGTTGACCTTGGAATAACATGGGTTTGAACTGTGCATGTCCACTTAAATGTGGATTTTTTTTCAGTAAATATGGTACCTGCATTTTCATTTTATAGATCTTTAAATTAAGTGTGGGGAAAAGTTTGTGTTTGATTAGAGATCACAATATGTGGAATCAAAAGAACTAGTGTTTGAGTCCTGATTCTATCCAAATTGTTTCAGGACTTCAGGAGAGCGCTCTGGACTGGAGATTTAAGTTTGGGAGTTCTTGACCTATGAATAATGTGTAGAGTCTTGAGTCTAAATGCTGTCATCAAGAGAATAAGCATAGATAGGGAAAATCCCAATATTAAGAAGTTCAGAGAAGAAAAGAATTGAGTGGAACTTCCCTGGTGGTCCAGTGGTTAAGACTTTGCCTTCCAATGCAGGGGGTGCATGTTCAATCCCTGGTCAGGGAGCGAAGATCCCACATGCCTCGGGGCCAAAAATCCAAAACAGAAAGCAGAAGCAATATTGTAACAAATTCAATAAAGACTTTGAAAATGGTCCACATCAAAAAAAAAAAAAATCTTTAAAAAAAAAAAAAAAGAAAAGAATTGAGCAAAAGAAAATTGAGGAGTGAGCATGAAGGTAGGATGAAAACCAAGAAAGTGTGGTGTTAAGTAAAGGGAAAAAGGTGTACCAAGGAGGAGGAGGATCAACTGAGTAAATTTAATGAAGGCTCTATTAAGAAGAGGACTGAGAGCATGACTACTGAATTTAGTAACATGAAAATTAGACTGAAAAGTTAAGTTTCAGTGATGTGATGGGCACAAGAGCATAATTGGAAAGGGCTAAAAGGGAGTGGGAGGAAAGGAATTGAAAGCTGCAGATATGTACCATTATTTCAAGGTGTTTCATAGAAAAGTTTCAGAGAGGGCTTCCCTGGTGGCGCAGTGATTGAGAGTCTGCCTGCCAATGCAGGGGACACGGGTTGGAGCCCTGGTCTGGGAAGATCCCACATGCTGCGGAGCAGCTGGGCCCGTGAGCCACAACTGCTGAGCCTGCGCGTCTGGAGCCTGTGCTCCGCAACAGGAGAGGCCACGATAGTGAGAGGCCCGCGCACCACGATGAAGAGTGGCCCCCACTTGCCGCAACTAGAGAAAGCCCTCGTACAGAAACGAAGACCCAACACAGCCATAAAATAAATAAATAAATAAATAAATAAGAATTTAAAAAAAAAAAAAAAAAAGAAAAGTTTCAGAGAATTAAAGAGGCTGCTGGCCAGAAATTTAGTTTTAAAAATATTTTTTAAGTGAGAGAAATACCATGTTTATATATTACTGGGAATGACTCAGTAGAGAGAGAAAAATTGATCGTATAAAGAAGAGAGAGAAACTGTCAGAGGGATTTGTCTTAAGTATGTAAAAGAGGAATGGATTCCAAAGCAAAAACACTTATAGACAAATGCAGATTTAAACTATCTGCTCCGGACTCTTACCAAAAAAAAAAAAAAAAAAAAAATCAAATGGCAGTGAACAGGAAGAAATTTAATCCAAATTAATAATTACTGGAGTTTGTGCTAAAGTCTCTCTAGATGAAGTTTTAATCTATCAGTATGCTTGTACAGTATCAAATTGTTTAGTGTACAGAATGGCCCAAAGGTATTGCATAATCTTTAATCTCCAGAAAATATCTGCATGCCATTTACTAAAGTAGAAGAAAGCACTAAATGTGTATTTTAGAAAGCTTTCTAACCAATGAGCATTGAAACAAAAATCAATTTCAGGGTAATTTTTAATCAACCAGAAAATTTTATGAACTTGATGTATTTTCTTTCTCAGAACGGTTATACTTCTTTTGTTTTCAATTAAACTTACTGTAATATTTTCTGTATTGAAATGGAATGCATCTACAGGTATAGTCTTCATAACCTTCTTGGAACTCCTGGTTCTATGGTCTACAAGGGTTCTACAGGATATAAACACAACCGTATTGTTTTTCCTTGTGTTACTTACCCTCACTTCTTGGGTTCTATTCAGTAACTACCAATTCATTTCTGAGTCTTAAACTCAGAGCCTGTATATTTTCTCAGGTATACATTTTTTTACGTTGGAAACTTTTCATGCTGAATTCAGTGAATTTTATGAATTCAGCCATTAATATTTCTAGATTTAAAAATTAATCCGGAATGTTTAAACAGTCAGCAGATACGGCATGCTTTTCTCTCTCTTCTCTCAAAAACATACAAAAATGAATAAAAAGAACTAAAAATGGAGTATATTCCATCCTTAATACAAGTTGAAAATGGTTGTAATCACACACACACACACACCAGACACACACACAGGTGCACACTGCCTCTGAAAATATGTGCCTGATATAACAAACTTTGAAGCAAATCAAAAGAGGACATAGAGTTTCAATATGTAGCCTTTTCGTTTTTAATCTCTAGAGGATGATAAATGAGACAATTCTGAATGGTGCTATGACAAGCTCAGGTTAAAGAGATGAGGACTGGCAAAGGGACAGAAGTGAGCCCTGAGAAAAGTCAAAAAACCCTGTAGGGCCTTATCCCCAGCGCTGCCCTTCAGTAATGAGCAGCACAGACTTGGAAGGAGGAATTCCTGCCCTGGGCTCACAGTTTAGAGAGTCTCTTATATCTTGTCTATCAGAAACACACAAAAGTAAATCCATTAGCGCACATACAGGGCGCTTTAACACAAAGAATTCAGGGCTCAGCACTGACCACACACAACTAAACAATGACTCTTGGGACTAACTGTTCTGACCCTGGGAGAAACTCTTGTCCACAGCTCTTGCTGAATGCATCTCAACACCCTAAGATACTGCGGGTTCTGCCACAAAAGATGGTGCTGCATGACAGTTCAGGGAGGATATTCGTAGCTGAAACACCTAGGGAAGGAAAAAGACTAATTAACTCATAAAATCTTCCATCTCAGATCCTCTGAATGTAGTATTTCTTGCACAATGAAGACTTGTTTTCCAACAGTACCAACCATCTACTTTCTTGCTTTTCTTCACTTTCTTCTTGGTTCCAGAAGTACTCACAAACTAGTTGCAGGGGTTGAGGAATGTTTTACAACACTGAACAGTTCACATTCTTCTTATATTTCTATAAATGTAGGTCTAGATGTAACATGCTTGAAGCTAAATACAGATCCCTGGCATTGGCAGCTACATGGAAACTGAACACTAGAATTGTGAGTAGTTTTATTTTAATAAACTATTTACTAAGATTTAATTTCTATAGAGAGTGGTTGCTGGCATGGTAGATCAAGGTTTCATCTCATTTGAAAAGCACTAGGTGCTTTGTGACCACCTAGAGGGGTGGGATAGGGAGGGTGGGAGGGAGACACAAGAGGGAGGAGATATGGGGATATATGTATATGTAGAGCTGATTCACTTTGTTATAAAGCAGAAACTAACACACCATTGTAAAGCAGTTATACTCCAATAAAGATGTTAAAAAAAAAGCACTCGGGAAGAATTGATCAACGTATGCTATTTTTGATCTTCTTTAAAATATTCCAGAATTAAAGGATTTTAAAGAACTGTATAATTTTAGATTTTGAGAGATGATGAAACTATGACATAAGAAGAGCAGTTTGGAGAACACATAAAATGTTTAAATTTTACCAATAAAATGAGTCATACGTTAGCCCATTACAAAGCTCAAACGTGGTGAATTAGTTTGCAAGGGCTGCTATGACAAAGTACCACAAACTGGGTGGCTTAAACAACAGAAACTTGTCTTGCAGTTCTGGAGTCTGGAAGTCAATATCAAGGTATTGGCAGTGTTGGTTCCCTCTGAGGGCTGTGAGGAAGAATTCATTCCATGTCCCTCTCTTAGCTTCTGGTGGTTTGCTGGCAATCTTTGCCCTTCCTTGGCTTGTAGATGCATCACCCTGACTTCTCCCTTCATCTTTACATGGCATTCTCCCTGTATGCGTGTCTGTGTTCACATTTCCTCAGTTTTATAAGGACACCAGTCATATTGGATTAGAAGCCCACCCTAATGCAATATGACCACATCTTAACTAATTACATTGGCAGCAACCCTATTTCCAAACAAGGTCACTTTCTGAGGTACTGGGGTTAGGACTTGAGCAAAATAATTTGGGGAGGACATGATTTAACCTATAACACATGGTATGTAAAATTTAGCAGAGTGAGTAGTTTTCAAAATGAAAATAATGAAAAATAGGGACCACAATGCCTAAAGAAATGTGGTCTAATGTAACATTACATTTATAACACAAATTATGTGAAACATCTCAATTATAACACGTTTATTGATTTTGCTAAAATAGAGGCAATACAAATTACTTTCATGAAAAATAAGAATTTATTAACAAAGCATGGCTTTATCTTATTACTCATCTAAACATTGCTGAGTCATCACCAGAACACTCAGAATGCACAATAAAGAGTGAATTATTCTTTGGAATTTTGGTGACTTTCCAGTCACATGAAATCTATTGCTTTACAAATATTTTTTTAATTTTGCTTTTATGAAAGCACTGTTAAAGAGAAAAAAATATTAAATTACACTTGTTAAAAATGACAAGACTTTAATCAGGACTACCAAGAAAGGTATAGAGGCCACTGCAAGGGGATTTTACAGTGAAGGAGAGAAATTGGGCTCAACTCCAGATGGGCAAGAGGAAACTTACAGCTGAGGAGCTGGGTCGGGGGTGGGGCAGTGGATGGACAATTACTAAGGGGGAAACATCAGGAGTAAGGGGGGTTCTGGCTAAACTGACCTACAGAATTCTTACTGAAGACAGGCCTCTGTGATCAGGTATCACTTGGGAGATGGCAGAGGATGAAGAAACTGATCAGATACAGTAAGTCCCCTCCATACGAACCTTGCTGCAAACTTTCAAAGATGCAAACTTGCGTTCGCATGTCCAATCACATAAGGCATGAGTGAAATTGCAGCTTGTTCTCTGTCTCCTATTGCTGACAATCCTTCAGCTCTACCACCTCCCATCTCCTCTCCCTCCTCCAGTCAGTAACTCTTCTTGCCTGTTCACTCGATGCCAGCCCCTGGATGCCAGCTGTTGTACTGTACTACTGTACTTTTCAAGGCACTGTACTGTGAGATTAAAAATGTTTTCTTTATCTTTTGTGTTTGTTTGTTATGTAGTACTTGCGTGAAAAGTATTATAAACCTATCACAGTAGTACTATATAGCCGATTGTGTTAGTTGGGTACCTAGGCTAACTTTATTGGACTTAAGTACAAATTGGACTTACGAATGTGCTCTCAGAATGGAACTCATTCGTATGTCAGGGATTTAACTGTACTGTGGGTGATCAGATGTTGAGGATGGGGGTTCTGGTTAAACTGACTTGGCAGGGTTCTTATTAAAACTAGATTTTACAAAGGAGTGCGCAGATGGGTCTAGAAGTTTCAGGAACCTGACCAAAGTTTGGTCAGGCAAAGAATTTTTGTCAGTATATTTGTCAATATAAGATGACGGGAATATATTTAATCGTCAGATTGTTTTACAATTTAAAATAATCACTATAGATGGTAGTGGGCCTCCATTTGCTCTCTTCCTCTTAGCCCCATAAAGATCAGAATCAGGCCTGCTTATTCTGTTTTGAGAAGTGACAAAGCAGAGTCTTCAGAAGACACTTCAGCAAAGCCGCTTTATTGGCCTTACCCTGGTTCCTAATGAAGGCCTTCTTGAAGCAATTTTTCATCACTGACCAAAGGTGACTGAGGATACTATATAGGTCCAAATATATGGCAACCCTAATAAAAGGTAACGCCGATGAGAAGGTCCAAAAATTTCTGGCCAACTTGAAGTTTTAACACTTTTTCTCTCAGTTACCTGAATGTAGCATCCCAATTTGGAGATCACTGGGTCAGACAAAAATAATTTAAATTGTCCTCACAATGAACAGAAATTTATAATTATCTGTTTGTGTCATATGAGTAGGATATGTATGGTGTTCACCACATTAACGGTTCAGGAAAAGAGAAAGTCATATAATCATCTCAATTGATAACAAAAAAAGACATTTATTAAAATCGATCTCTGTGTGTGTGTCTGTATACCTGTAGCAAGCTTTATGTCTAACAGCAAAATACAACAGATAATCCCATTTCAATCAAGGACCAAATGGGTTTGTATACAGTCACTACTATTTTTAATGTTGCTTCGACAGAGCTATCATATAATAGAACTTATAAATATAGAAAGGATAGGGTAAAAGTAGTACAATTTACAAGTTATGCAATATAAGGAAAATCCAAGAGAATCAAAGGAAAATTAAGAATTCAATAAGAGAATCAGTTCCAAAATAAATATGCAAATTACTATGTAAAGATCCATTCAAAATAGCAATAACAATAATAAAAACAAACACCAAAAACATAAAACACTTAGGAATAAACCTAACAAGAATTAGGCAGTAATTATGTAAAGAAAACTTTAAATCTTGACTACAGAGTTAACAACAACATTAGAGTCACATGCCATATTCTTGCATTGTAACACTCTGCATTGTATGGATAAATTTTCTAAAAATTAACCTATGAATGTAATGAGTCTTAATACTCCAACTGAACTTAAGAAAAAACTTATGATTATATTGAAGTTTATCAAAATAAAAAAATGTGTATTACCAGAAAACAATTTAAAAATAAAAATGAGACGGATTTGCTCTACCAGGTGTCAGAAACTTATTGTAAAAATATAATCAATTAAACTCTTCCTGAGAAAAGAATAGGGGTAAAAAAAAATCAATGGAATACATTAAAGATTCCAGAAACAGACAAGTATATATGAGGATTTATTATGTGGTAAAACTAGAATTTTCTATCAGTGGGAGCAAAGGATGGATTAAAGAATAAATGACATTGGAACAATTTGATTCTGACTCAAAAATATTATATTCTTACCTTATATCAAAAACTCAAATGAATTAATGATTTAATTAGAAGAAAATAATAATAAAACATAAAGAATATTTAGGAAGTTATTTTTATAATTTTAAGATTGGGAATAGCTTTCCAAGGAAAAGTTTAATAGATTGAATTATATAAAAATTATAATGAACAATAAAACAATAGAAAATGTAGTAATGAGCAGGATCGTGTACAAAAATATATAAATGTTCAAAAACACATTAAAAGTTGTTTAGACAGACGTTTTTTGCTATGAAATTGGTTAGGGCTTAAACATGAACATTTTCAGTAAAAATATAAGTGTGAATTATACACTGATTTTTTTTAAACATCAATTCGGTTTTATAATTTGAGGTTACTAACTTAGTTTTCTAAGAAAGTAATTAGATGAGTGTGAGAAGGTTTATGTAGAAGGGTGCTTATTGCAGGTTTGTTTATATTTTTTTAAATGGTAAGAACTTAATATCTGATAGTAGGGAGTTTACAACCATTTTAAACACTTGACCTTATAAAGTGTATACACCACACTACTAAGAGAAAAAAGAGCAGGTTATGCAAAGAGCTTAAGGCAGATAACCTGCAAGGTTATTTTTCATGGATGCATAACCAAAAAATCAGTAGTAGTGATCTCTGGGTAGAGGAAAAAAATATATGATATTTATTTTCTTCTTCATAGTTTTCTGAAAAGCTTGCAGTGTGTATGAATTTTTCTTATAATTAGAAAAGATGATGGCTATTTTCATTAAAATCTTTTAACTAAATAAGTAATAAATGAACTAATCCTTCTATGTATTGACTTACATACACTATTTTGCTAGTGTCCATGGAAGTTTTCCAATTTCCAGTGACATGATCATTTTTTGTACTTGTAACTCTCCCCAAAACATGACTTTACTCCTTTTTGATAATTTTATTTCAAACTATATGTATCACTTGGGAGTTGTTAAAATATTTAAATAAGTGATTGAAATTTGAAAACAACACATGCAGTTGCCATAATTGCTATATTTTTAATTTTCCCACTCTGTCCTTAATGAACATCATGCCCTTTGTGCTTCTGTGATCCAGCACACCAGTGATCGCCTATGAACCAGGGATATGGGAAATTCCCTTCCCACACAGAGCTAAGTAAAATACATGTGCGTTGGCCTCTCTTATAATTAGCTTGCTAAAGTTTCACAAGATATTAACCTACCCTTTTATTTTTATAGTTCATTAAGTACATTATTATGTGTTTGTTCACATTTTACATTCACAGCACTCCTGAAAACAACTTTATTAGTTATTTCTCACATATAGTTATTAAATCCAAACAATCAAACAAAAACACACAAAAATAAAGTTGTCTCCAGTTCGAACTCCAGAGAGAATTTGATATAATAGGTGAAGCTATGGGAGGTCTAGTTCCCAATCAGAGCTGTTTCCTCAAGTTCTAAGTCAGTTTCATAAAACCTGGGATGGTCAGAAAATAAATGATTTTACCTTTTAGTCTTGCTACACTACATCAGAATTTTCAAAACTGTATTCCCAAAGCTAGATCTCAATTTAGTTGATGTTGCATGCAATTATTCACCTTAAAATTCAACAAGTGAACTCAATTTCTTGTGACCATCTAAAGGAAATTCACTTACTGATTGATAGTGTTTCCCTTTTTCTACATGTCAATATTGTATGTTTCTCTGCATTCATGTATTTGTATTAAACATTCATAGAGAACATGGATTGGGTATGTGTTATTCCCTTTAATTACATGTAGAATAGAAAACCCAGGTGCTGCTGTTGCCATTTAAAGCAAAAACAAACAAACATGCAAGTCCTCTTCTTTTTCTCAATACATCTCTAAGTTCTATGAACCCTTCTTTTTAAATGTATGTGGGACTTTTGTTTCCTCATCATTGCTCCATCTACCACCTGGACCTTTTCAATAACTTCCATATTGGTCTTCCTTTCTTCAGTCCTTCCTACACACTCCCACCAGAATGGTCTTCATAAATTCATCTCTGAGCATGTCACTTGGGCTTTAAAACCCTCATGGCTCTCTTCATCTGCCTGGCAAGAGTCAGGCTCCTTAGCTGGCATGCTACACTCTTCGTAACGGAGCCTCTTCTTTTCATCTTCATCCTCTTCGCCCACCATCCAGCTCCATACCTCTGTGGGTTTGCACAGACTGTTGCCACTACTTGGGATGTCTTCTTCTCCCACCATTGTCAATCCACCTAGTAACATTTCGTCTATTGTTTAAAATTTTCAGACACCTAGGTATATAAAGCATCATTTGAGATATTTGTTCAAAGTGTCCACCACTCTGAGAACCTAAGAACCTAAGCATTTCTGATACAAATAATGGGCACTGCACCAATGATTTTCAATCCAAGCTACACATTAGAATAACCTAGGATCTTGGAGGAGGCCTTGAGGAAACACTCACAAGATGTTTGGACAATGGTGTGATTTAAGCACTTCTCAGGTAATATTTTTTTCCTAATATTCAGCAAAGAACTGAGAATAACTACACTAAACTTTGAGAAATAGGCTTTAAAAACCATGTTCAGGCAATAACTCTTCTGTGAAGAATTCCTTGATCCTTGAGACGGAATATATCACTCTCTCCCACAGGACTGATTCCCTGCTAGAATAAAAGCCCTAAAAACAGCTATACCATATTTGCTTTTGTAACCTCAATCAGCTAGCTGCATTCATGAAAAGCTGCTCTATCTATCTGCCTTTCTGTGTCTCTCTGTCTTTGTCTCTTTCTGTCTCTCTGTTTTTCTCTCTGTTTTGGTCTTGCTCTCTCTCTTGCTTTCTCTTATTCATGAAACTTTTCTCCTGTTCAAAAACACCCTGGAGCTAAAGTTATATTACCATCTTTGCCAGATGAGATAAACAGTAGAAGCCATCCTATTAAAAAAATCAATTAATCAATAACAACCATTTTGTTCACTGAACACTTATTCTGGTAAATAAGGACATATAAATGGGTAAAAAAAATGTAATTATCCTTGGAGATTATGAACATTCTTTTGCTAGTGAAAAAATATTCTTCACAATATTTGTTGCATTCCACCACCTCCTAAAGACAGCTTTAGCCATACTTGCATCCTTCAGCCCTACTCTTACGTGAAGTGTCTGAGTGTGAGATTGAACACGTTTTATTTGGTAAAGGTCTCTGACATTTCTTTGCTCCTAAAACTTTCTTAAACATCGATAGTGTTCTTTATTTTTTTTCCTTCAGTATTATTGATGATAGCCTAAAATTTAGGATCGCAAGCCTGCTCTCTTAACAACATTTGGAGTCAAATTTCCCAGCCCAAAAAGAAAAGAATACATGTCCATTTTGGCCATGCAGGTACCATCATCCCAGCATTTCCTAGATGTCACCCCTCCTCCCAAAACTGCCACTTAAAGGACTGGCCCTACTGTCAACCCATTGGGTGACAGCCCATTTGAGTTTATATGGAAGAGCAGTATATTCAAGAGAATTTTATAAAAGTTTATTAAGATGAACATAAACAAGTAGAGCAAAAGCAAGAAAGAGAAAGCAGCACCAGGAAAGATTGGGCAGAAGCAGCAACAAAGAAGAAAAGATAAAACGTGGCTATGGCCATGAGGGACAGGAAAAGGGGAGAGGCTGGCATGATGGTAGGGGAAACAGGTGGGGGAAGATTTTGCTTGAGAGAGAGATGAGGTCAGCCCTAGAAAATATTTTGGGGAGCACAAATTGTGAAAGGAATCGCCATAAATGCACACGTGTTTCTCACATAGATCCAGTCGTAGGCTTGGAAAGAGAAAACATCAAGATAAGTGTTTGCCAATGCTACTAATTGTTTTCATTAAGAAATTATGTGCTTGCCTGAACTTTGAACGCATGCTGTTATTCGTATGAAATGTTTAACCACACACACTTGGTCCAAAGAAAAGAAAGCTGGTAAAATTGAGTCTGGTCCTCCAATATTTCATTACACTGTTTTTATACTCTGGAAAGCTCAAATGTGGATGATAGTTTTCATTTGTCAAATGAAAAAACAAATTTTACTTTAGACTCAAAGTCCCTGTATTCTTATATTATTATTTACATTATGTTTATTTGTATCTATTTATATATGATTGTATATTAATTTTATATATTTTATTCATATAATTCTTATATTCTTCTTCTATTACTCTGAATTCTTCCATACCCATGTGGAAGAGGCTGCCTAGGTCTGGAGAGAATATCCAGCTAGTCGTTATCTAGAGAAGATTAAGACTGTGTTTATGGGGAGGTCATTCTGACTTTATCATGCCAACATGTGCTCTCTGTAGAGGACTGTTTCAGAGTAAATTGGAAATTCCAGCAGTCCGAAAGCTATGTGAACTGAAACCTTTGGATCTTTTCTGGCCGCACTGTGCAGCTTGTGGGATCTTAGTTCCCTGACCAGGGATTGAACCCAGGCCCTCAGCAGTGAGAGCACAGAGTCCTAACCACTGGACCACCATGGAATTCCCCCTGGCTTGATCCAGACTTTATGGCCTAACCACTCACTAGAAACCTAGAGATATAATTTTTGTTACAATGGTTCTGAACTGATAAATTAGGTTGCCCATATGAAAATGGAATTTGATGCCGTATCAAAGAAGTCGAAAATATTTGCTAAATTAGACAATTCAGTACAGGGTAACAAACAAATCCTGACTTTTTTGTTGCATTATTTCAATGCTGGACAGCCATTAACTTACTGGTTTTTCTTATTCTGGCCCTCAGATCCCAAATTAGAATCATAGTAAAAGTAAAGGTAACACTACAGTATTGAGGATTCTTGCTTAAGAGTTCACAGAGTAGGTACCTGTCATCTGTGGATGTCTCCAAGCTTCTGAACCCCATTCTCATATTTTGGTAGTCTCAGACATTGTAAACCTTCCCAAGGTAAACTCTGAAAATTTTACATATTCCCCCTTTACATGAGCTGCATTTTCCACTAATCAGATGCATTTGTATGAGATTTTAAAACACTATGGTTCTGGTATGGGCAGTTCTGCAGTGTGATGATTGGAATTATTACTGTAAGCTCAATCTCGAATCTATTCCCTCATCCCTTCCAAAGGTTTTGTTACATTTCTAATATTTCTTAATAATCCCCTACTAGTTAAACTAACTAGAGTAGATACTGTTATCTGCAACCAAGTTTATATGTTGGAATAGAGAGCTGTAATTTAACAGTAGTACCTCTAGTAGCTATTGTTTCATTTTCCAGGAAACAAAAATATTGGAGACTCCTCCTTCCCTGTGGTAGCATTTTACCATGGACAAACAATACTGCTTGACTTCTACTGCCTATCCAGGACTGCATTACGCATTAGGAATAAGTGTTAAAATAACTGGGCAAGTCATTCCCCTCCTGAAGCATATACATCTTGAAATAATTTTAAGTAATGAATTGTTTCAAAGTAAGCTGATTTGCTGAAAACATGAAAATTGGAAGAAAATGTTGTCATTTGTTGCAACTGCCCCTTAAAAGAGATAGAGCAACTTTTATCACTTAGCTTTTTGTATTCTTACTTTGTAAAACATTCTCCACAATTTTCTTCCCTTACTAAACCTCTGAACACAACCTCTAATGGTTCAATGAAGGATTCATAGAGAATCTGAAGAAAGAGTTAACTGTGAAGTGATCAGAAAAATGAAAACGATGGACCAGGATACTAATTTAAACTTTAGTGGGCATGTGTGTTGCTTTAGAAAGAAAAAAAAAAAAACCTCATTCATAGAATCCTAAAATTTCATAGAGATAAGAAATCTACATAATCTTGTTCAACATCCTCATTTACAGGTAATTGATTCACCTATATTGTGGAGAGGAGGTTACAATGTATATTTATGTATTTCCTCATGCTGTGTGTCTTTGCCACTCCTCAAATGCCACTCTCAACTAAGCCTTCATGCTTCCCACTTTTCTATATCCAGTAAGCACACCCCCAGACACATATGGGTATGTGTGTATATATAACTTTGAAAAATGCATCTTATATTTTTCTTTCTATGACATCTATCACATTACACAATTAGTGGTTTCCAGGACCATTAAACTTTGCTTCTGGAACAATACACATAAATCTGTATATTTATACATAGAAACAAATTTAGTTGTGGTGGGTATAATGGAATGATATAAGGCTTAACTGGTCTTTTACTTAAAATTAACCTGTATCCGGTGATGATTTATGGGGAATACAGAGAATAGAATGTTATGTAGATGTTAATTGTAGAGTACAAGTCAGTAGCAGTGAGAAAGTGCATATATAGGAACCTAGTCTCTTAGCTCCAAAATACAACACTCCTTTCTTATCTACTCCTCCATAATACAAAATTATCTTGGGAAACCAAGAAGAGAACTCACAGAAACACAGCTAAAGTACATAGACAATTGAGATACAGCACCAGGGAAGACATAAAAAGTCCTTTAGTGAGTCAGACTTAAAGTTTATAGTCTTGCTTTTTCTTTAGTCTGTATTTCAATGGTCTTTCTATTTTTGTTAACTATAAGTGAAGGGGAAAAAGGTTTTACTGGAGGTCTGTTGACTAGCTGCTGACTCTGATATGCCGTAAGTGGTGCATTGAGATCCTTAGCTGTCAGGGGCTGAAGGAATGGGAAGTATTCTTAGATTTGCACAGACTATTCTCCAAAACTCTCACAAATACATATTTTGAACTAAATACATTTGCTTTCTCTATCAGCTAAATGATGCTATTTTTCCAGAAATAATATAGAATTTCAGAGTCAGTACGTATATTTTCTTTGTTGAACAAGATGGTCAATGAAGCAGTCACTGTGAAAGCCTCAGGAGAACAATTAAATCTCAGCAATTAAGTTGATGACTAAATTTGGCGGTAGAAAAATGTTAATGACATGCTTTCTGTAGCCCTTTCTGGAATGGCTCACTTCCCTTTTTCCTCCAATTTCTTTAATCAAAATGAATAGGCATAAATGATTAAAAATATCTTACAAGTGCCTAGAACTAGGACTTTGGCAGGTATAGCTAGAAGGAGTGGGAAAGCATATTCTCAGAAGGTCAGAGGTTCAAGCTCTTTTTTTTCTTTGTAAAAATATTTTAAAACAAGCAAAATGTATTCTCATGAAGATTTTTTTGAAATAATGAGTTTGAAAATAACATTAAACTCCATAGATTCTTGCTATTCCGGTTTGGTTAAGTTTTTACAGTATTTTATATGGGGAAGAGAAACTATTATTTGTGTTCAGTGACCTTGAACTTTTAAAATGAGGGCTGAAAGTGACTAGGAAAAGCAGGAAGCAGCAATGATAAATGAGTCTAAGCATAAATGTGGGCTTTTGTGGTTGAGTGAACTTCAATACAGTTTTTGATATGATAGATCTAAGTTACCCACATAAAAGTTCATGCAAGAGTTGTTTTCCTGGTATTGCCTTAAAACAATTAATGATGCAAATGTATCACCATTCATTTGTTCGTTTAACAAAACTTTGAATACCTGCAATGTGCTAGCGGTTCTGCTAGGTCTTGGTGCTACAGAGCAAATGCTCTACCTTCAAGAAATGCAGCTTATTAAGGAGTTAGAGTCATATTTTAAAACATTTATGTGAGTACTATGATAGAAATGCACACAGAGTATTCTGAGAACATGAAAGAGGGAAGCTCTTTTTATATGGGGGTCCCAGGCCACGCAAGGCTTTCTGGAGGATTTGACTCCTCACCGGTCACTTAAAAAATGTTCCTGGGCTACCCTGGATAGAAGATAGAGAAGGGCACTCAGGGCTTAGGGAACAAAAGCATGGAAATAACAAACCCTCTAGATGATTTGTTTGGTCTAAATATATTTACATAGAGATGGGGTTCTGTTGTTAGAATGTATTTGATATTGTAAGAATGTATTTGATATTGTAAGTTTGAATTTACTTTGAGAAATACAGGAGCAAACTTCAAATAGATGCTGTGTTAATTCAAAACCACTGTGTGGTTGAGTTTCTTAGGAAAAAGTTACGATCTTCAGAATATTTGGTTCTATCAAGAAGTTCTGGAGATTTTCTACAATCTCCCCCAAGCAAATTCTTCTTTGTAATAGACTTTCTACCTTTAGTCTACAATTTCCCGTGAAATAGTAGAAGCCTGTAGGCTTTCCACAAAAGCAAGATTTCTCAACCTCGGCACTACTGACATTTTAGTCTGGATAATTCTTTATGGGAGTGGGAAGTCATCCTGTGCATTACAGGATGTTTAGAAGCTTCCCTGGCCTTTACCCACTAGATACCAGTGGAAGACTTCCCTCCCCCCACAGTTGTCACAAACAAAATATTTCCAGACATTGTCAAATAGCCTCTGGGTAACAAAATCACCATTGGTTGAAAATCACTTCACTAACACAAGCTATTGCAACTTAGTTTTACTGCAGTAGTTTGGCAGCTCAAAAGTTTTACTTTTAGTAATAATAATGAAAAATAATATTAACAGATCATTCGGTGACTTGTACAGGGGGTATCCAGACACCAAATGCCAAACCACTCTAATAAAAGCCAAAAGTATACCAGACAGACTCTTATTACACAAAGTCCTATATTGATGTGGGTATCATTACCCCTGATGGCGACATTGTCATTTCATTCCTGAGCGCACAAAGCAGGCCCAGCTCCTCCATGACCTATGAGAAAATTGGAATGAGCAAATCTCCTTTTCACCTGAAGTAAGGCTACACTCTAACACAAGGTTCTCAACCTCATGTGCCCTTTAGAACCTTCTGAGGCTATTCCAATAATACTGAACCTTTGATTACTCTGCAATGTTCTGATTTAATTCTGATGCCTCAGTTACACCCAGAGGTTCTGATTTAATTGTATTTAATTGGTCTGAGGTGAGGCTTAAGTATTAGAGGTTTTAAAACCTCCCATGACATTCTAATGCACTGCAAGATTGAGAAGCTCTGTACCTTACCTTGGGCTACAAATCATTTTTTTTTTTTTTTAAGCTTAATTTTGTTTAGGGATGTCAGGAGGCAGTTAAATCTTAGTTCAGTTATGTGTGTGTGTGTGCATATATATATAAAATAAATCTATATAATTAGTCTTTATAAAGATCATACACCTAGTGTCTGCTTTAGATCTAGGAATTTAGTCTTAGGATCTAGAAATGTATCTTTAGAACAAGGAATTTAGCTTTTAACCCATTGTTTCTCAAACTTTGCACATTAGAATGACCTGACTTTTGTTTTTTAAAGTCCAGGCCACCCCCCAGACCAATTAAATCACAGTGTCTAGGGATGCTATACCACAGTTCACAGTTGTCTGTGAAGTTCTCCAAGTGATTCCAAAGAGTAGACATGTTTGGGAACCACTGCTCTAACCAGATCTGGAAAGGGATCTAATTATTCATGCCCAGTGGATTTAGATCATTGGTGCTCATCTTATCTGCACATTAGAATCACCTGGGGAACTTTTAACTCCTGAAGCCCAAATTACACCTTAAGTCTATTAAATCAGAATTGCATGGGGTAGGAGCCAGTCACCAGTAGTGATTCTAATATGCAGTCAAGCAGTGATTCTCAGACGTCAGCACACATCAAAACCATCTGCAGGGCTCAATAAAACACAGTGCTGGACTCCATACCTAAAATTTCTAATTCAAAAGGTCTATGTTGAGGCTCCTGAATTTGCATTTCTAACAAGTTCTTAGTTGCTGCTAATGTTGCTGCGGGTCAAGGGACCACACTTTGCAATCTAAAACACTGGTTTTGAAAAACAGCTTAATAAATGCAAAATGAAAAGTGACACATGGGGAATTAAGTTTAACTCCCAGGAATTTATTCAGTGCTGCCTGTTGTTGAATTGTTGTAGTAGACGTGATATTATTATTTAAAATCTCCATGAAGATATTAACTATAACTATTTAAATATTTTCTCCTGTTTCCTATACTAACTCTCTTCCCTTCAGGTAAGTTTTTCCCTTTTTATGTCTTGGTGCTTCTTTTTATTTCTCTCACCTATATGTGTAGATGAGATGAGGGTCAATAAGTATGAAATCTAAATTCATTTCATTAACCCAAATGACAGTACCTGTATACCTGGCAGTAAAGGCAATTTCTGATGACAGAACACTGATTGCAGAAGTTGTGGCTGCACAGAGGGGGAAATAAGCACCTGGGCAGAGCAGGCTTTCTCTTAAGGTATGCAGATTGTCTGTCCACCAAGTGCTAAAGGACTTACCCCTCACAGCAGCTCTAAGTTATGCAGATTCCTTGCCCCCTTTCTCTGGCCCCAGGACTCATTATGGGAATCTCAGGAGTCTGCCCTCCCACTTTAGAGTTACTTGTACAGCTTTAGCCAGATAACAAATGCCCAGGTCAACTACTCAGAAAACTCTGAAGGAAGGCACTGGCATTGCTATTCCATAGCCAATCATTTCCTGTTTCTGAAATAGTCTGCACAATGATACTCCAAAAAAAAAGAAAGAAAAATAACTAAACAATGTACTCAGAAACAAATCGGTGAATTAGGGAAGAAGATCAAACAAATTGTACAGGAATAAACTTCACAATTAAAGAAAGCAACCAGACGGGGAGAGAAAGAGAGAGAGGGAGAGAGAGAGGAGGAGGAGGAGGAGGAGGAGCAGGAGAAGGGGAGGGGGAGGGGGAGGGGGAGGTAGGGGAGGGGGAGGGAGAGCAGGAGGAGGAGGGAGGTGGTGATGTTTGACTTCTCTCTCTTTGACTGTTGACTTAGTGTACTTCATAGTTACATTGTCTGATTTAGGATGTGATTATTTTAATGCTAGATCATGTTGCTCTAAATTAAACAAGTGGGTGATTCCAGAATTGATTGATACCCTTTTCATGGTATTAATGTTCATTTCACTTCACTGCTTCATCTTCCTTCTCAACTTTCCTGATGCCACTGGGAATATATATCAGTTCATTATGGTGCCAAGTGGTAACATAGGAGTGTTTGTTCCACAGAAATACACAATCAAGGGCAGCTGAAGTCACAAAACGAAAGGAGCCATGATCAAGGTTGGTGTCCACAAGCTCTGTTTCTTCATGTATCTTTACAGTATGATTTTAGCTTTTGATAAATTATTAAAGCTTGAGAAGCTGTGGTTGAAATCAACTTACACTACAATGCACAACTGAGAGGCAGAGACTACTTAAATCATCCTTAGAGCTGTGACTATAGGAGTATCTTTTTGCCTCTTTGGACCAAAAAATATTTTTGCTCTATTTTTACCATACAAAATATTTAAAAAACAAACAAGCAAAAAGGTCCCACACACTAATGGAAAGAAGATCCTACAGAGCATGTACATGAAAGGATGGGACTCTTGGAGGCCATCTTGGAATTCTGCCTACCACCCAATCTCAATTTTTGCATATATGCAAAAATTCCACATGCCAAAGTCACCTGAACAAAGCTTTATGGAAGGTAGAGAAGTTAATCAGTCCTGGGGCTTTCCTCTTCCAGCAAGATAGCCAGTCAAGTCTCTCACAGATTCCTGCCTAAAACCAATGGTTGTACTGTGGAACACTGGACCTTTATATGCTATGATTTAATTTATGTACACTACTAACACATTTCTACTTTTTTGGTAGAAGTATATTTCTAGGTAACTGGCATTTCCTACTCAACAATGTACATGCTCTTGGCCTTGTCTAACTTTAACAAAGAGCTGTTTTATTCTAAATGGATTCCATATTAATGGATACCTTGTTGTCATTTAACACACTTGTCTTAACTTTTCCTTGTCAACTTTTCCTTGTACTTTTCCCATTTGTAATTTGTGACATGTACCCTTATGATTGCTATGTATTTGTAAATAATAAAATAGTATTTGTTAAAAAAAACCCAGAACCAATAGGATATATATACTATTGGTTCTGTTTCTCTGGAGAACCCTAACATAAAGCCCTGACTAACATGTAGACGAACCTTGAGTACCTGGTTAAGCAAAATAAACCAGTCATAAAATGACTAGTACTGTATGATTCCATTTATATGAGATATTTAGAGTATTCAAATTTATATAAACATAAAGTGACGTGGTGGTTGCAGCGGCTGCAAGGAGGGAGAAATAGGAAGTTGTTTAATGGTTATAGAGTTTCAGTTTTGCAAGACGAAAAAGTTCTGGAGATTGGTTACACAATAATGTTAATATACTTGGCACTACTGAACAGTACACTTAAAAATGGTTAAGATACATTTTATGTTATGCGTTTTTTACCACAATTAAAACAAAATGAAACAAAAACAAAAAACAGAAACAAGCTGTCAATACCTTCCTGGTTCTATTGGTTCCAAACAGAGTTAAAATTGGGAAATGTCTGCTATGGCTTCAATGATAAAGAGAAGAGCTGTAAGTCAGAATGGGCACCCGAATTGAGTTTGAATCAAAAATTTTCTAGCTGGTGTTAAAAATAGTAACAAGTAAACAAGTAGGCAGAAAGCCAAACGAATGGGATATTCTCCTACACACAGGATGCAAGGATGCCTGGAACATAGAAGCAAGGATTAATGTCTCTATTCTATCATCAGTGGCAAGTTCCTTATGGGATCTCGAATCTATTTAAGTCAACACAGGATATGTGAGAAAACTGAAGTGAGTTCAGAAAGAAACATCATAAAAACTAAAAATGTGTATTATAGGAATGTTAAGTGAAGGTAGAGGTTAAAAGTTTACCTATAAAAGTTAATAGAATCCAGATTTCTTGATGTATAGATGAGAAATCTAAGGGAAAGTTACTAGTTATTACAAGGAGGGCAGTTTCCAGCAATTATCTATTTCCTTAGAACACAGACCCCAAGGCGTGGACTTCAATTCAGTAAGAGACTTTTCTAGGAGTAAGAGCAACTGAACCCTGACAAAAAGAATGGGAGACTATCTGTATTGGCTGTGTGACAAATAGGTTTGTACCACAAACTTAGTAGTTTAAAACAACGTACATTTACCATTTATTATTTTACCATTTCTGTGGGTCTGGAGTCTGAGCATGGTCTAGCTGGGTCCTTTCCTCAAGGTCAAGGTGTTGGCTGGAGGTACAATCTCATGTTATCTTGGAGTCCTCTTCCAAGCTCACTGGCTATTGGCAGAATTCAGCTCCTTGCAGCTGAGGCCCATTCCCTGCCAATCTGTCCTCTCCACACCATGGCATTTTGCTTCTTCAAGGGAAACAGGAGGGAGTGTCCTGCTGTTTCTTACCTCTTAAGTCTCCCTGATTCATTCAGACCCACGCAGGATAATTCCTCTTTTGGTTAATTCAAAATAAACTGATTAAAGACCCTAATCACATGTGTAAAATCACTTCACTTTTGCCATATAATGTAACAAAGTCATGGGAGTAATATGCCATGATATTCACAGGCCCCACCCACACTAATAGGGAGAGGATTCTACAGGGCATGTACATGAAAGGGCAGGACTCTTGGAGACCATCTTGGAATTCTGGCTACCACACTATCTCAATTTTTGCATATCTGACCCCAAACTACATCACTTTTTATTTAATTACTGAGTATCACCCTAAATATGAGCTAGATGAAAATCCCATTTATTTCTATCAAAAATACTTGCAAAACACTTTCTCAAGAAGAAACCATGTGTGTGGGCCAGATCAGCATGAAGGTAGAATAATTAGCACATACGTAGAGTGGTTGAAGGAATGCCATATGACGATATCTGCTTTAAAATGTCTTCCCATGATTGAAATAAAACCTGACATCAACTTCAATAATGTCATTCTGTTGGATTTATCTCTAGATATAGCACAGTTAATAGTCAACAGGTCAAGGTCAAGGAGTTGGCTAGGATGTGTCAGAGAGAGGTGATTCAAATTCAATGTTGATGATACTCTTTTACAGGAACACTTCAGCACTTCCGGATTGACATTACAAATATCCATACATGTTTGTCTCCTAAAGTAATATTCATTAAAGAAGCAAATTAAAAATCCTATGTTGAAGTCAAAACCAAAATATCACTATAATCTTCCCTTTGCCAAATGGCCTCCTATACTGTTGGGATTATTTTCCTTCATGTTATTCTTATATTTCCTAATTACATTATAGATTGAAATGATGGAAATTACACCATTCTTTTTAGGAGTCTATTTTTTTGTTCCAAAGACATCAGTAGATGTGTTACATTTTCTTTTCCCCAAGGGGAAATTCCTTAACTTTGTATAATAAATAAGGTGTCTTTATTCATATATTTCAGAACTTCATCATGTTATATTGCTTTAACTCAGCCATATTCTTTCCCCCCCTCTAATAAAGAACATTGTGTAGTATTGACTAAAACATGACTCTTAAATATTTTCATATTTGTATAGCAGTAGAACATAGCATGATCCAGAGCACACATGAAATTCTCATCGGGAAAGAAAAGGCACATGTTTAAATAAACTATTACTTCCAAGATATGTAACAAGGCCCAATAAATTGTTGATTCAATATCCTAGCTGATTGTGCACGTGTTGTACATGCTATTTAAGGAAAGTGACCGCACCGTATAGATTTTTCTCTTAGTGTCTGTTAAAGTAATAACACAGGAAGCATGTTATTATAACCTACAAGAACCATAAAAACTAACCCTATAGCATTTTTATTACCAACTTATATCAAAGGCAATCTGGCACTCTTTTGCACATAATATTCTCCCATTAGTAAGCGGTCTTATATTACAGACATAAAATATTTGTAAGCATTTTAACTTGGCCAGGCTATGGCAGCTGTGTCACATTTGTTTTTCCGTATTTTAATATGAGCTTATTTGGATGAAATTGGAATTGCCTTCCTTTCCTCTAGATGACAGATCTGGTTTAGTGCCAGGCCACTTAGTGAGGCCTATCAAACAACACTCTATTATGTACAGTGGCATAATTTGAAAATCACAAGACCACTAACTCATAACACATGTTAATATGCCCAGTTAGTTCAAAATCTAGGCTTTTCCAGGTGATTTTATATTCCGTTTTAAAATGGTCTTTATTGCCCCCACTGTAAACCATTCATCTGATCATCTCTGAACTATTTTAACTTTTTGTTTCACATTTTTATGGGAATACACAGCTGTATATTACAACTAAACAAACAAACAGAAAAGAAGAAATCAAACTTTTAGCTAACCTTTGTGTTGCATCAACTTGCACTTGAGAAATCTATAAACAGGATTAGGGAATGAGATTTCCCTAATTGTGGCTTCCCCTCATTTTCCTACCACTGCTCCCCTACCAACCCCAGGGCTGTCCTGTTATCATTCAATGATGTAGGATCTCTCTAAGATCCTGGTAAGCTGGTAGCCTCTGCCACCCAAGGTATTTCCAATGATATCAACATAAGAGTCTGCCATAGGTGTCCTTTCTCAAACTCCTCTTAAAAGCTGAGAGGGTAAGACCACCTCAGAAAAGCATAATCAAATCCTCAAACCACCTTCTCCAGGGTTAGTGACCAACATAGGCTTTAAGCAATACTTTCTTGTCATGATTAATATGAAAGCTTCATCCATCTGTTGGGTAAGGATCACCCCCCTCCAACCCTAAATAGTAATTTAATCTTCCCTGCACATCTGTTTACAGCAGGAGAGATCTTCACTACCCTGAAGACCCCAGGAGACAAAAAAAAAAAAAAAATCCTGCTCTATAAGTTTTTCTGCTTTGCACTTTAATCTCTGCTTGACTATTCTGGATCTTATCTATTGGCTCAGCCCTCAACTAACCTTTATCCTAAACACTATGTAGCTCCAATTTTAAGTGATAAGTTACATGTACATATATATTGAGTACTTGTCCAAATTTTATGAATAATCATTAACTTCAATACTGGTCTATATTCATGGTTTTAGACTGCAAAATCTTTTAGGGCTGGAACTATAACTGAAAAAATATATAGCATCACAGGGCCTTGTGAGGTACCATCCAGGTTAGTAAATACTCAGAAAATAATTATCAATGAATGTTGAAAATGATGATTTAGTGCATTAGAGCAATCCATGAAGGTACCCCAGTGGGAAAGAGCTACATCTGAAGTGTAGTTAAGTCAGTAATGATAATACATTCCCCCTATAACTTTCTGGTAAAGGGGACAAATAGAATGTAACTGAAACAAAGGAATTAAAGACTGAAAAAAAGATATGGACAATAGCCCCAAAGAACAATGTTTTCATAGTTATTATCTGTTATGGGTTCTTAATGCAAGCCAAGATTTAGATATACATGTAAAGGTGTGGTGAAGTATCATTTAGTATTAGGTAACTAGACAAAAAAATTGAGTTTGTTATGCAAAGTGTTATTTTATTACTTGAGATTTAGATTCAGCTGAGAACATTGAAAAAGATGGTTGAAAGTACAGGACAACTGTTTTGACTGAATTTAACATTATTAGTCATTTTCTTTTTCTCCCTCCCTTAATTACTTGGTTTGTTTACATGTTTAGCATTGGATAGTCATGAAGGGGTTCAGAACAGGCCTCCCCAGTTTAAATTCCTTAAGGGAGAGGTAAAAGTTCCTTTTGAGCCCACAGGGTTTGACTGCTTTCAGCTCAAAATAATCCACATGCCAATGTGACACATCTTGGGGAGGCCTGTTCAGAACCCCTTTATGACTATTCATTCCAAGATGTGTCACATTGGCATGTGGATTATTTTGAGTTGAAGGCCACTGAGACCATTCGGGCTCAAGAGAAACTATCTCCTCCTTAAAGAATTGGGGGTTGGTTCTTTCCCAGAATGAGAATAATTACCAGAGATAAATTTTATGTCAGGTACCCATGTGTATGGCTGGGCAAACACCTAATTACTCAACATCTGCTCTTCTTCTCATCCTGTGAGTGACCTTACTGTCCTTGGAAGTCCCAGGTCCCTATCACTTTCCCTAGCTCAGGATGGCATAGACACCTCATTTTACCTTTCTGTCTTTGAGCCTTTCACGTATGTGGTGTTCCTTTACATACAAACTTCAATTTGATTTTCTCCTGTTAATCTGTCTCATGTCAATTTAATTCTTAGACCAGCCAGAAAAACCTAGAAGGAAAGAGGAAAATTTTTTCCCACGCTGACAGCATCACTAAATTCTATAATTAAACCTCGAAAAGCTTGTGATGGGTTCCATTGCCGTAAAAATACTTTAAAGAAAGATTTACCTGTATTCAAAAGAAGCTTTACTGCTATTTCATGATTAAAAAGAAAACAGCAAAGGATAAAATTCTACATTCATATAATAACCAAAAATATTGCTCTCAATGCCTATGAGAAGAAAAATGGGGCCAGATTACTTACTTTTCAGACATATGTTAGGTTGTTTAACCGGTAAAGGTTTGTTCTTTTTCCCTCTTGAAACAAATACAACTGAAGTGTGAACTCTTAGGGGTAAAAGTATGAAATAATAAGACACTTTTGTTTTCTTTATTACATAATCAGAATTTCCAGATTTCATCTTTTATTAATTCTATTTGTCCTTCTTTTAAAGCTCAGTGTTTTAAAATAATAATAAAGACAAACTATTTTTAGAGCTGCATACACTAGGTTTTCAGTCTTCTTTGATGACTTCTAAAAGCCTTTTGATGTGGACTCCAAAAAAAAAGGCATTTTCATCCTTAGAAATATGTTTTAAAACATTAAAACCTTGAGAATGGCAGAATTGGATATTCTCAGCTGCACTTCTGAAAAAAATATTGGTAGAATGATGAAGTCTTAAAGTAAAATTGTAGAAGCTGGATAACGAGTTGATTTAGTGTCAGAAGCAAATCAGCTGGCCAAATAGTAAAGAGGCCCTCTAGGAGCAGGATAGCTAGAAGCCAGTAGAGTTATTTAGGAGATGGGGAGAGAGGCCCACATGATGGGTTCATGGATGGCGAGCACATGGCACCTCCCCCCACTGCGCCTGTCCACTCAGCTTTGCCAAGTGTGGGCTCATGATTCAAACTGACAAGAACCTTGCTCCCTCCCTGATCCAGAAAGAAAGAGCCTTGTCAAGTTGAATATCCTGCTTGCTACATGGGAGCAGGGTTGCCAGGAACAATGGGGGGAACTCAAAATGTGCTCTCAATCAGCAAGAAGCCCTGGGTCCTGGCGTGACTATTTGCAGGGCAGCGAGAAGTGTAATTGAAGCTTAAATGTCATTGTTTTCATTTTGGAGGAAATGCTGATTTGTTTTTGTTGTTTGGCTTGTTTTGCTCTCTTTTGTTTGTTTGTTTCCTTCTGGACTTTGAAATTAAGTTTGTAATGTAAAATACTTACCTTTTTTTTTTTTTTTAAAGGAAAATAGAATAACTACTGAACAAACTCTCACCCAAAGAACAAAATCAATCTATCCAAGAAATGTACTCATTAAACTCCACTTAGACCAGGTGGAAGGGCCACTGGGGTGATGGGTATAAAGATTAATAAAATTTTTGGCCTGGAGGAAACCAACACAGCCTATAAGGATGATTGTGCATTTAGAAGATATATGAAGTTCATGAAATTTGAAGGCAAAAGGCTTCCTTTTGATGGCTGTTTTCCTCTACTTGCTCTGTGATCTTTGGCCAGTCATTTGACTTCTTCTGAACCCTATTTTCTTATCTGTAAAGTAGAGTCATGAATAACTAACTCACAGGGAAGGGGCAAGAATTAAATGAGATAATGTTTGAAAAATGCCTTTTGAATGTGTGAAGTGCTAAACAAATATTAGTGATCATTTGGTGAGAGGCAGGCAGGCGGGACTCATGGTTTCTAGCTTGTACTTGATTTTGCTCCATATTTTCAGAGATGAGGTCCCTTTCAGAACTCAGATTCTAATTTCCAATTGAGTATATTTCAAGAAAGAATTCAGTAAGTATGATGGATGGGAGGAATTGCCAAAAAATAAATAAATAAAGCCCTGAAGAATAAAAGATCAAGTCCAACTGGGGTAATAGCAAGAAGGCTTCTCAATTAGAGCTAAAATGTACTTAATGGAAATGGCAGAGTCTCACAATAGGATGCTTTATACTCATATAAATGCCTGAAACCCATGGTCTCTATTTGCTAGGATTTCCGTTAACAATTTCAATCCACGGTGTGTGAGCATTTCAAAGAGACTGGTTGTTGGTTACAAGTGAGGTAGCAGCATGCAATGCACTGGCCCCCAGAGCTGGCTTTGCCTTTCCATCCTTCTCCTGTAACAATCGAGGGAAGGAGAGCTTTACTTAGAAGCTGTACTTTCCACCAAATATAATTATTTCTTTCTTTGGTTTAATGTGAGAATATCTTCAAAATGAGAATGATTTCTATGAAAAGAAATTAAATTTCCTGTAAAGTAACAAGGAAAGGGTGAAAAAGAAGGTTGTAGCTCAGTAGAATATGATTTCGATAACCCAAGCAAGTTAATGTTGATGTTTGTGAGAAAAGGGCTGGGTCTGTGGCCGTACAGCATCAGAAATATCTGAATGCTGATTAAAGCCTATAATGGAAAATAATATGAAAAAGAATAGATTTATATATATATATATATATATATATATATATATATATATATATATATATGCAACTGAATGACTTTGCTGTACACCTGAAACAAACACAACATTGTAAATCAACTATACCTCAATTAAAAAATAAATAAATAAAGGGAAAAAAAAGAAAACTACTGAAGCAAGAGCTCTGATTAGAGATGAGAACCTGGAATGCTGCATTTAAAAGAAACTCAGACTAAGAATAAGATCTATGAAATTCCTTTCCCAGACAAATTTATTTTATGTAAGTATTTAAGAACTTGTGTCACCATCTGATATATCCATGATTCAACCTGTAAAGCATTTGCTTCTAATGAGAGAATCACTGAATATACGAGTACCAGGGATCCTGGTATGTCAGCATGTTACAGGCAATGTGGAAACCCTTTTCTATCCGTATAGGCTAAATCCTAAAGCACCTTGATTGTGACACTCAGCACACAATTACTGCATTAATCCATCCATGTGTTTCTCTGCCCACCTCTTGGCTCAAAGATCCTCAGAAATAAGACCAATCTTCATTTTTATATCAGAGCTCCTAACACAGTGTACGGTGAGTTACAGATGCTCAATAAATGCTCACTGAATAGAACCAAAAGTTTGATGCCAAGGAAACTTGTCTCATCATGAATCTTATAGGAGAGCCAACACCAAAGCAGCAGCTGCAGTTAGCAAGCACTGAGCCATTAATGGGAGATGACAAATGGTTGGTTTGGCTGGAATGTGGAGTTAAGGCTAGAAACAGAGCAGGGCAGGTCCACGAAGGAATGTACAGTCTGTATCTATTATAAACTCTAGTTCAAAGAAAAACACGGAGGAACAGAACAAAAACGACTTCAAAAAGTCAAGCACTCAGCAATATTTACTAAGCATCCACTGTCTGCCATGTACTTGGTTAGATACTCAGGATGCAGCAAAAAACTGAAAAGACATGCCTGCCCTTATGGAGCTAATGGTCACACACACATTAAGGTGTTATGGAGGAAGTGCAGAAGGGGCTATGAGAATGTGTAATAGGAAGGCCTGTGTGTGTGTGTGTGTGTGTGTGTGTGTGTGTGTGTGTGTGTGTGTATAACTGCGGTTACAGGATGGAGGTTGGGGGGGTTAATAGTAAGGAAGGTTTTTCTGAGAAAATGATATATGAACAGAATCCTGAAAGGATAAGTAGGCATTAACCAAGAGAAGAACATCTTAGGGAGATAAAAGAACATGTACGAAACCAGGAATTCCCTGGTGGTCCAATGCTTAGGACTCCGTACTTCCACTACAGGGGTCATGGGTCAATCTCTGGTCAGGGAACTAAGATCCTGCATGCCGGGTGGTGCAGACAAAGAAATAAAATGTACAAAACCCCTGAAGCGGCAAAAGAATTGTCACCTCAGAGGAAATTTAAAATATTTTAGATGAGTCATTAGTACAGTAACTCAATGCTTATTGGTTCCAAAACAGGTCACAATCATTTCCTGCTGCTGGCTGTTGGCAAATCTGTCTACCCTTAGCTACCAGAAAACCAGAAGCTCCAGGACGGCCTTAGCCTGCTCACTAAGTTCTGCAATGGTGACGTCTTTAACTACAATAGCCCCACTGGAGAAGTGACTTGATTGGCACCGCCATGGTCTGAGGATGGAGGAAAGGAAGGATTTGGGGGTATTCTCAATTAACAATAATACTATGTTTGGGGAAATGTTTATTGGACATGGGAGAGATTTATGTAGCCAAATTGTATTTTCCCTGAAAGTAATGATTTATACAACAGGTTCATAAAAATCAATCACTTGGAGAGGTCATATGGCCCTTCAATGTCAAGAGTGCGGGCACACCAGCAGCCAGAGCTGTATTTCTTGGCAACAACTCTTTTTGGTCCCACCAATTTTTTTGCCACAGTTATTAAACCAGTCTTGCCTCTTAATATTATCTGAGGAATCTAATCTTCTCTTCTGAATGAAAATTCTAGTAGAACTTCATCTTTTCTTATTGGTATGTAGTTTATCTCCACCAGATTATGTTAATCCTATCATTTTTCCAAGATGCTGAGTGTCATCAAGAAATTGGGATCCTTCAACAGCTTCACTCTCATCAGACAAAAGTTATTTGTATGCAATGTTTGTTCTTTGCTTAACAAAGGATCACTATACTCTCATTTTGATATATTATATATGGTACATGCAATGTTTACCCACTAGCTGTTTCAGCCTAGGGAGAATTTTTTGACCAACTAACAAACCCCAAAACAGTATTTATAATGTAAATACTGATATACCATTATTTATACTTCAGTTCAGTAGCAAAAAATGGTTCTATGATAAATAAACTCTGATTATCCAATCATTAGTCTCTTGTAGCCACCCTGACAAGTCATGCCGCAGGCAATACAATATCACTAATGAAATGAATTAATTTATCTTTTCCAAAGGGACATTGGGGAATTGGAAATGTATGTTTTATAGCAACACTCCAAATAGAAAATATATCTAATAATTCAACATTTTAGGCAGATATTTTCAAATCATCAAGTTTATTTTACTCAACAAATATTTATTGAGGGCTTTTTATGTTCCAGGTACTTTTCTAGGTGATGAGAGTAAATTCTACTGATGGGGGCAGCGGCGGGGAAAAAAGTAAGAAAAAAAAGACAAAGCATATCCAGATTCTGATCATTGCTATGAAGAGAAAGAGAAAAATAAAACCCAGGTTGACAGAATAAAGAGTGACCAGAAGGCTATATTTTATAAGGTGACCAGAAAACATTTTATGTTGTTACAGGCCTTTTTCTACTATAAAAGTCATGGTGATAAATTTACATCGGACCCCACGAAATTGCTTATAATCAACATTTTTCACCCACAAAAATGGCAATTTGATGTGGTTCAACCTAAAGGCTGATAACCCTGAGAACTAATGGCAAATAGAATTTTAAGAGCTAAGATTTTTATATTAAAGTTTTATTTCCAATGGACAATTGCTCTGAGGCTGAATTATCTGATACCCAGCATTTTTTTTCAGACCCTGAGACTAGAGACAAGAGGAGAACCCTCTCACTCCGCAGGTCAGCTAGAGTCTCAGCAGTATTTCCAGTCCATAAATAGACTTCTAAGGACAGGGGCCTGGTGGAGCTTCTGTAAACAATAGAGTACCAGAACACTAGCTGGAGGACTGCTGTGCCCTGGTGGAAACATAACATCTTCGGAGTCGGTGCTTCTTCAGACTTTGCTCTGCCAGCCATGCGATCTGCAACGTGACATTTAACCTCTCCTAGCTTCAGTGTTTTACCTTTTAAATGAGAATGATTAACTTACCTTGTATATAGGTTGGGTAATATACTAGGCACATTCAATTGGTGATAAGGCAAATTCAACTTTATATACTTGGGCTTCAAGAGTGGGGTAGAGAAAGAAAGAAAGAGAAAACAGCACTTTTAAAAGATGCAGGAGATTCCACCCACTTTGATATTCAAAGAACTTAGGTCTCAGTGTGAGTGAGCATTAGCTGAGAGGTGTGAACTCATGCTTTTGGTCTCAGGTCCTTTGCATCTCTTGTGGTGTAAGCATCTTGCCATTTTGAAATATTTTTTTATAGTGTTTCAAGATGAGCCTTTCTCTTTAAATACAAGCTATTTCATCTGTGAATCAAAGCAAGAAAAAACAATCTGTCCCAAAGCTGATGAAAAAACTGATTCCGGATTTATGAAGAGATGGAATTTCAGTCTCCATGGTGATGTTGTTTGTTGTAAGAGGTTTTCAGGAATAATTTTGATATTAATGAATCTGACTCTATAAGGTAACTTCAGAACCTAAATCCGCAGAAGATGCAGATCTAGTGTCTCCTAGGCAGTACCTGACCAACTGTTGGTGATCAAGTGGTTATTTTCTCCTTGGGGAGAAAAATGGGCTACTCATTCAGCTAGTGGATCCCGAGCTAGTGTATCTGGCTGCCACAATCTAAATTTCCACAGATAATATTCTCACTTGGTGCAACTTTGTACTTTTCAAGCTTGTTCTTGTATGTCATTGTGTTCTGACCAGCACAATGACTTATAAATGATATCTCATACACTGGAAAAATTGGAACAAATTCATACATTCAGCAAACATTTTTTGGTTGAATTAATTTAAAATTGATATTCTTTAGAAATCTTTTTAGTTTCATTGCAGGCCCCAATTTATAACCAAATATTTTGTCCTACAGAGAATAGATGGAAAAGCAAAAACTGTCCATCTCCTCTTCCTTTTCTGTGCTTCTTCTCTAGAAAAAAAAAAAAGCCACATAAATCACAATAAGGAGCAACTAGCAGGGCTATATCAGAGCTGGTATCACAGTTATTACAATACAAGGGACAATTCCAACTGATCAATACCCTTTCTGTTTGATTGGTGCCCATGCACCAATGTACATGTAACATTTATTACATATTTAAATATCACTCATGATAATAAGGACATTAAACTATTGTTATCATAAATTGGTTTCTACTTAGAAGTTTTATAGTAAAAAGTTAGTAAGTTATTTTTCCCAACTCACTTAAGAAAACTATTCTGTGCATTGTTAAGGATAAATAGCTTCTTTGTTGTTATAAGGAAGAAACATATAATTCTAAGAGTGCACATAAAAATCAAGTAGAAAAATGATTTTTCACATTTCTGTAGTTTTCATTGGTTTGCAGATTGTAGATTCAAATAGATCTGATAAACTAAAACATAGAACTAAACAAAACCTGTGTTACATTTTTATGTCTATAAACGTGATTCACAATCTTGGTGGCAGGAGAGAAAGTGTATATTTGAAGTAAGCCTTGAGAAAGAGATGGACTTCATAAAATAAGCAGCTTAGATAATAAAGCTCTTATTCATATAAGCTATCCAAGCGGTATTTATTTAAACAGTTAGATTGACAGCCTTGAGTATAGGAAATATATGCTGAGCATATATACTGAGCAATTTGAGAAAACCTTTCTCACACATTATGTCTGTAACATTTGGCAGAAATAACTTCCATTTGCAACTTTTCCAACTTTTCAAGAGTTGCAGTAGCTCATTTTCAAAGTGAGAACAAATTACGGTTCAAACTATCTGGGTTTTTTTTGGGGTCTTATTTGTTTTATTTTGTTTGTGGTTGTGTCATTGCTGCAAATGTATTCACAAGAAGTATTTTAGGCAGAGCAATGACTTCATCAATCAATATACTGACAGAAGAAATGATCTGTGTACAGGCTCCGAGGAGGTCTATAACTTTAGTTGGATGCCCCCTGTTCAGCTCTACCAAGAGCTCCCAAACCCTCTACCTTTGGGGACCATGAGCGGAGGATATCCTAGACCCGCCACACAATGCTGAGGACCACAAAGTGCTGTCAAGTGGACGGTAATGTCATGGGCATATTTTCTAATCCACAGTGTCTCTAGGAAGCACTAAACAGAGTTTGCTAACTGTGGTAGAGGTATCTGTGGGTCAAGGGCATGGAGAATTGAGGGGTGTAGGAAGAGGCCCTAGTAGGTTATATTCGAAAACAAGTGTCCCTGGTCTCACAAGTGTCATGGCTGAGCTGGACATCAAAAGACCCTAACCCATCATGTATGTATACCTGAGGAGTAGCAGACAAGCTGTTGGATTCTGCCAAAACAGCATCTCTAACACAGGCCAGACATTGAACGACAGGTAAGGGAATTTCCTGCAGCTGGACAAGGAGAATAGAGCCGAAGACCATCCCTGAGCTTGCAGAGCGGGGAATGTGCTTCTTCACTGCAGGAAACATTTCTTTGTTCATTAAGAAAGACGTATCAGAGGTATTTTTGAAAATAAGTCATTGGTTTATACATGCAAGCTTTACAAAGAGTATTTATTTAAACAAATTGTTTAAACACTCCACCAGCACACGGTGACTGAAACGGAACTTGAACTTAAAGATGCAGGGTGGTCTAATATTATGAGAGAAATGTGTTCCTGAAGACCTCACATAATTCAAAGCACACATGAGTTAAGATGAACTTTCCCACAGGAATAAATGTAAAGGTTGTGTTTTTGATATGCATAAATCTCCAGCCAATGTGGCTTAGGGGCATTTGACCTTGTTTTTTTCTCACAGTCATGTCATGCCTCACATTCTTTTTTTTCCTTTTTTTTTTAAAATTTTATTTGCCCAGTTATATGAAGTATGTGAATCAAAAAGTACCTTATTTTTCAGATAATAAATGATGGAGAGAGCATGGAGAAAAAGGAACCCTCCTACACTGTTGGTAGGAATGTAAATTGGTGCAGCCACTATGGAGAATAGTATGGAGGTTCCTTAAAAAACTAAAAATAGAGCTGCCATATGACCCAAAAATCCCACTCTTGGGCATATAACCAGAGAAAAACATAATTTGAAAAGATACACGCACCCCAATGTTCATAGCAGCACTATTTACAATAGCCAAGACATGGAACAACCTAAATGTCCATCGACAGATGAATGGATATATATATATATAGCATACAGTATATACCAATACATATATATTTATAAACAATGGAATATTACTCAGCCATAAAAAAGAATGAAATAATGCCATTTGCAGCAACATAGGTGGACCTAGAGACTATCATACTAAATGAAAGAGAAAGACAAATATCATATGATATCACTTATATGTGGAATCTGAAAAAATGATAGAAATGAACTTATTTACAAAACAGAAATAGACTCCCAGACTTAGAAAACAAATTTATGATTACCAAAAGGGAAGGGGAGAGAGGGATAAATTAGGAGTTTGGGATTAAAATATACACACTATTATATATAAAATAGATAACCAATAAGGACCTACTGTACAGCACAGGGAACTATACTCAATATCTTGTAATAACCTATAATGGAAGATAATTTTAAAAAGAATATATGTATTTATATATATATGTATAACTGAATCACTTTACTGTACACCTGAAACTGACACAACATTGTAAATCAACTATATTTCAATAAAAATGTTTAAAAAGTACTGTATTTTTCTCAACACTTTTTCTGAAACTACTCCAAGTATCCTCTCCAAAACTAAGAGCACAAGGTATTGTGGGGATTCTAGATCCTCTTCAAAGTGTTTATATCACATCTAAACATCTTTCCAAAGTTTTTCATATTTTCAGCAACAGCGTTAACACAACTTAAGAATTCGAGCAACATTGTTAGAGTATTAAAAATAAATGTTAATATTGATAATTCAAAAAATAAATACTACAATCATTATCAAAAAATTACTCAGAAAATGTCTGATATGGGTAGAGCATGACCAATGGTATTGCCTATTTTGTCTTTCAATTTGTCTGAAAGTGATCCTGCCATGTGACAACAGCACAAATACAGTTTATTATTAACTCCACCTGCCCCTTTAAAATTGCACAATTTTTGACTATTTTCCAAATTTGATGTATAAAATGAAACTAGTATTTTCCACACTTTTAGCAATCCACTTATTTCAAAATACACATCAAATGACCTATACTATAAAAACCATTCACTGACAGAGACTACGTGACAGATACTATGTTGAGTAATCTTTATCCTCCATTATTCCCATTTTAGAGATAAGAGAATTGAAGTACAGTTGGGTTAAATAACCTGGGAAGCTTTAACCTAAGTTTTTGTGGATTCCAGAACATGCCTCTATTCTGCCAATGTTTCTGAATGTAGTACAATCTGTGAAGGGTTTGATGGTGTTAAAAGAACTGATATTGGTGTGGTAGCAGTTAAAGCTAGGATTGTAGGGCACTGAGAAGAAGGTATGTGGTGAGAATACAAAGGCAGTAAGAGTCACCCTCTGGATGGAACTACTTGGCACCAAAAGTTAGGAGGAGAAAAACTCTGTGATTACAGGACACTTTGGGTTCAAGTGGAAGCTTTTATATTTTAGGAGAGATAGAGATCTGTATATTTATAGGTATATTCCTTTTACAGAAAGTAGGAAATATTTAGAAGGGATTTCTCTCGTGTTAACAGAGATATAGAAATCTCAAGACTCTAAATGTCAAAACAGGTTCAGCCATAAAGAAAGTTGTGAATTAGGCAAAGAGTGGGTTTTCTTTTAACCCTTTTTACTCACGTTCTTCTTCGAGGACTATCTCCCTAATAAAAATAATAATTATAATAGTTTTGCATATTAAAGTAAATAAATTTAATACATGTAAAACTCTAAGCAATGTTCTAAGTACTTTACATCAATTAACTCATTATGTTTCACAACACCTAAAATAGGATTCTCTCATAATCCCCATTATATAGTTGAGGAAACCATGGCACAGAGAGATCAAGTAATTTTCCCAAATTGCCCACTAGCAAAAATACTTGTCTTTTCTCTTCAGAATCCTCACTGTTTTTCATGACCCTCTTTCCTCTCTCCTTTCATATCTCTTTCACCCTTATCAAAACTTACGTGTCCTATGTCCCCAGAATCTATCTAACTATATAATTAATTGACTAGGTAGATTCATGCTAAATAATTTAATGCGTTCTATTTACAAGATAACATAGTTGTGGGCTTCCCTGGTGGCGCAGTGGTTGAGAATCTGCCTGCCAATGCAGGGGACATGGGTTCGAGCCCTGGTCTGGGAAGATCCCACATGCCGCGGAGCAACTAGGCCCGTGAGCCACAACTACTGAGCCTGCGCGTCTGGAGCCTGTGCTCCGCAACAAGAGAGGCCGCGACAGTGAGAGGCCCGCGCACCGCGATGAAGAGTGGCCCCCGCTCGCCGCAACCAGAGAAAGCCCTCGCACAGAAGCGAAGACCCAACACAGCCATAAATAAATAAATAAATAAATAAATAAATAAAAGATAACATAGTTGTATCAAATAAAAGGAGGAAATAAGTAAATAGTGGAGCTTTTTTCTATCAAAAATCACCGACTCACAGAAGTAAAAATCATTTTACACACCTCAAACAAAAGTTTATGTGTCTAGCACAGACACTGGGTTACAGAATCAAAGCACAATTTGTTTTAGATTTTTTTTTTTAATTAATTAATTAATTTATTTATTTTTGGCTATTGGGTCTTTGTTGCTGTGTGCAGGCTTTCTCTAGTTGCAGTGAGCGGGGGGTTACTCTTCATTGTGGCGCACGGGCTTCTCATTGCAGTGACCTCTCTTGCTGTGGAGCATGGGCTCTAGGCACGCGAGCTTCAGTAGTTGTGGCATGTGGGCTCAGTAGTTGTGGCTTGCAGGCTCTAGAGCGCAGGCTCAGTAGTTGTGGCACACGGGCTTAGCTGCTCCGAGGCATGTGGGATCTTCCTGGACCAGGGCTCGAACCCATGTCCCCTGCATTGGCAGGTGGATTCCTAACCACTGTGCCACCAGGGAAGCCCTCGATTTTTTTAATTTACAAAATAAGGAAGTGTCAATCGACAACAGGTACTATAACAATGCATTTAAAAATAAAAATGTAACCTAACATTTAGGTTATATGTCATCTCCATGTCATGACGATTTAAGGAAATAAAGGGAAGATGAAGAGTACAGATCAATAAAGGCACAGGAAGAAAAGGACAGATGCAATCAAACTCTACCTCGAGACTACAGCCTCTCCTTAAAGGCCCCAGATGCCTCGTGATATGTTCAAGATCTCATGTGTCAAATCTCTCCACCACCAGCCCTTCTCCAGCAGTATTAGCAGTCCTTCATCCCATGGTTAAGACCTTCAAGAGCAAAGACAATTTTCCCTGAAAGGACAAAGGAGTCAGAGGGCCAGATCTAAGTCCAAACCTCACCTTTCTTAGCTTGGTAAACATGCTTATCCTCCCTGGGGTAGGCAGGATAATGCCCTTCTCCCTCAAAGATGTCTATGTCATAACCATTAGAATTTATGAATATATTAGGATACGTGGCACAGGAGAATTAAGGTTGCAAGTGGAATTGTTTGCTAATCAGATGACCTTAAAATAGGAAGATTATCCTGGATTATCCAGGTGGGTGCAATGTAATCACAAGGGTCTTTAAAAGTAGAAGAGGGAATCAGAAAATAGACCCAGAGAGATGGCAGTATGAGAAGTACTCGGCCCAATGTTGCTGGTTTTGAAGACGGAGGAAAGGGACATGAGATAAAGAATGTGTGCAGTCTCTAGAACCTGGAAAAGGCAAGGAGATGGATTTTCCTCTAAAGCCTCCAAGAAAGAATGCAGCTCTGCCGATACCTTGATTTTAAGCCAATGGCAATAACCTTCTGAACTACAGAACTGTAAAATAATAAATTTGTGTTAAGTCACTATGTCTGTGGTAATTTGTTACAGCAGCCATAGAAAACTAATAAACTCCCAAAGCCTCAATTTTATTTTTCTTTTATAAAAGGAAGATACAGAAGATAACTTGTAATCTCGCAGAATTATTGTGGAGACAAAAAAGATACCATGAATGTGAAGAGAGTAATGTAAATTAGAAACACCATGTATGTAAATTAGAAACACCATGAATGTAAATTAGAAACACCATGAAATTTTTAGATATTATAACTCATAGGAGTATTAGTTCCTTTTGTTCTCAAAGTTTCTTTAAAGAATATGCAATTAAACTGATACACTTTCAATTGTGTATTTGGCATTAACTATGCTATCCTGTATATTATGAAGAAGTCATAACTTGGCATTTTTGATATGTTATAATATAACTTGAGTATGAGAATAAAGCATAAACTACAGTACTATGAGCAAAAACTCATATATTTGTTGGTAAATATGCCAAGCTATTTCATGCTTTGAGATGAACAAAATGGCACTGTGTGATTTAGTAAAAATTATCATCATAGTTTACAAAGCTAGAATGCAGAAAACTTCAGAAGTCAATGAAAAAGTCAGATTTTTCAAAATCTAAGTTTTTTGTGAGTTATTAATGATAACTCTAAACTTTGTTCTTATGTGCATATAAGAATTTATGCTTGTGGAAAAAAATTTTATTTTCATTATTACATCTGATCCTGACACCAGCCCTATAAAGAAATATTTTTAGATATGGAAATACTAAGACATACCTTTTTCTCCCCAAGGAAGCAAATGGCAGATCGACAATATCTCTATAAATGCTAGGTATTATTATCTACTAGTGGTTCTCCAAGTGTGATCTGGGGACCTTGGGGTCCCTGCCACCCTTTCAAGGAGTCTGCAAGATCAAAACTATATTCATAACAGTACTATTTAATACCAATATTACTTAATTTTTCAATCTCATTCTCTTGCAACCACAGAGTTTCCTTTTCTAATACGGTGAGTACTGAAAGATAAGACCCCCTTAAACAAAAGTTCTTTGGGGTCTTGAATAATTTTTAAGAGTAAGAAGTGGTTACAAGTTACCTGGGTCAATTCTCTGGGAAAACTGTTCAAGATAAAAGAGGTAAGGAAATGTGATAGCTAAAAATGTACTCTGATGGAAAGGAGCTAAGAGAAAGAAATACAGTTGAAAGATTCATTAAGATTCTTCTTTAAGGCCAGAGTATCATGAGGAAAGCTTGTGTAGCGGAGCAGCAGTTTACTCAATAGTACCCTTATGGCTCCAAAGATATGACACAAACTTTCCAAAAGTGCCTAATCTACCCCAGGGGAGCAGTTCACACCTCATTATGGGTCCACAATTGCAAATAAATGCACAATAATGACAGCAACAATCATATAGCAAAAATATGCCAGGATAAAAACAAAAACACAAATTTGTGCACAGAATTATTCCCAACCATAGAGCAACATTTGCTAATTACTAATATCCCATATTAACTATTTCATGTAGCCACTGGAATCTTGCTAAAAATTATTTTTGATTCATCCACTGATGATGACAGAATGAATCATTTTTGAAGTATTCGCCTTTGATTTCATTGCAATTCTCTGTCTCTTGCCAGTGAGTGAGTCCCACTGATTTATTGTATGAAGTATCTCACAACTGTCAATTCCTCTTTATTTTCAGTCCAGAGCTCCCTGACATGCTACTCTGACATATGCTTTCCAATTTCATATACATAGGTTTCAACATTTCCCTATTTTCATTCATTTAATTAAACATTATCTACCTATTACATTCCAGAAAGGCCTAAAAAAAATTAGTTTTTAGGCTCTGGAGACATGGTGAGGAATAAGACAAACAAAAATCTCTGCTCTCACAGAGCTTATATCCTGGTAGAGAAAGACAAATAATAAACAGATAAACAAATAAATAAAATATTTCCACATAATGATTAAAAACTAGGAAGAAAATGCAGCTGGGTAATGTTACAGAGAATGCCGAGGATGGTGTTTTAGATAAGATGGTCAGGAAGGTCCTCCACAGGGACTTGACATTAAGGTGAATCCTAAGTGAGAAGGAGAAAGCCGTGAGGATGAGTGAAAAATATTAAGACAGAGTGCATACCAAGAGCTAGGTAACTAAAGCCTGATAACCCTCTATAATTTCCAGAGAATGGAGAACATAAGGAAGGTGTGGCCAGAGCATATGGTGAGGTATGGGAGTTCTCGTAGAAGATGGGTGGGCAAGGGTAGGTCATACAGGACTGCTAAGTCATGGTAAGGAGATCGAATTCTATTCTAAGTTCGAAAGGAAGTGACTGACATGTTTTGAACATGCATTGCATGGAGAAAGGAATGTAGGGGGTCCAAGAGTGAAAACAGGGAGAGGAACTGGAACTCCATAGTCCAGGCAAGAGAGGACAGTAAATTGGATAAGGTAGTAGCTGGAAAGGTGGATGATTTGGGATATATGTTGGAAACAGAGCTTCCCTATCTTACTGATGAACTGGGTGTAAGTGTGAGTACAGTGGAAGAATTGGGCACGGCTCCTGTGATTTCTAGAAAATGGGTCCTAAACATTTGGTTACCGTCCAAGGCAAGTGCGCCCTTTGTATAAACCCTGAGAGTCCCTCTCTCTACTACAAAACCTCAACAGCAGTAAAACACATTTCCTCCTTATTTTTTTACACACAAAACTCATTCTCACCTTTGCTCAGAAGGTATTCAGTCTTCACTTCCCACTTTCTCTAGTGATGATCATTACAGCCCACGTTCATAGCTGTGTCTCCTTTTAGAAATTCAATCTTTTAATATCTGTTGCTTCATATGAGTGAACATTGGTTCCCAAGTATATAACAAGTAACTTTATAGCAAGCACCGTATCTTAAATTCTTTTGAAACCAGCACACCAACTAGCCACATTTGAGAAATAAACGCTTGCTGATTAATAATAAATGTTATTAGGGGCTTCCCTGGTGGCGCAGCGGTTGAGAATCTGCCTGCCAATGCAGGGAACACGGGTTGGAGCCCTGGTCTGGGAGGATCCCACATGCCGCGGAGCAACTGGGCCCCTGAGCCACAATTACTGAGCCTGCGCGTCTGGAGCCTGTGCTCTGCAACAAAAGAGACCGCGATAGTGAGAGGCCCGCGCACAGCGATGAAGAGTGGCCCCCGCTTGCCGCAGCTAGAGGAAGCCCTCGCACAGAAACGAAGACCCAACACAGCCATAAGTAAATAAATAAATAAATAAAATTTTAAAAAAAATGTTATTAAATACAAAATTCTGTTCTCTCAGATGTTAGACCACGTAGCCTTTGACACAGCTCTCTTTGTACTGCTTCTTGTTCTTCAGGCCTCAGCTCAAATGTTACTTCTTAGGAATGCTTTTTCTTACCACCCAAGTATAAGTGCCCACCACCCATGGCCACTGCTCACTTTATCATGTTTCCTTGACATGTTATATACTTCATAGCATTTATCTCTAATCTGATGCTATCACATTTACCTGCTGACTTGTTTGTTATCTATTTTCCTCATTAGACAGGTCATGTCATGGGAGCAGAACTTGTCTACTTGTTCACTCCTGGATCCCAGCACTCACCACAATGCCTGCCCTAGAGTACTATATATTGTGTCAGGTATTGTGCCAGATGTTAGGAATCAAGAAGTAAACAAAACGACAAAACTCACTGCCCTCATGGAGTTTAGATTCCAGTGGGAGAGACTGACAATAAAAAAGATTTTAATAAGTAAAACATGTAGTCTAGTAGATAGCGGTAAGTGTTAAGGTGGGAAAAAAAAATCAAGCCAGGAAAGGCAGACATGATCTATGATTGTAGAGGGAGTAGAGAAGTGTAGCAATCTTAAAATAGGCAAGGAAATCCTCAATGAGAAGGTAACATTTGAGTCAAAACCTGAAGAAAGTGAGTCTTACAGCTAGCTGGGGAAGGGTGCTCCAGCCAGAGGAAACAGCAAATGCAAGTTTCCTGAGGCTGGAATGCACCTAATGCTTTCTAGGAATGGCTCAATTTGCTAAAGGTCTAGAAGGTCATAAGCAAGATGGAAAGAGCTGGAAGGTGTGGTCAGAGAGGAAAAGTAAGGACAGAGGATGGGAACAGATCATTTAGGGTCTTTGAGGCCAATAAAATGATTTCAGCTTTTACTCTTAGTGAAATGGGAAATAACTGGGAGATTTTGCACAGAGAAGAAGAGCCACAAGGTGATTCATACTTTAACAGAATCATTCTGGCTGCTTCTTAACAATAAGAAAACAAAGGCAGAAGCAGAGAGATCTATTCAGAGCCTAGTGCAATGATTCAGGGGAGAGATGATGGTAGCTCCACATGGAAGAGTCGCAGTGAGTAGTCGCAGTGAGTGGTCCTTGATAAATATTTGTTAAACTAATGAACGGTTAAAGGTTTCTCACTCAACAGTGGTGGTTTACATTTTATTTAAACATATAAAGTAGCCCATTTGTAAAACTGAAAAAAAGGATATGGATAACAATTTTTGAAATTAGATAGATTCTTTTAAAATGTCCATAAGTGAACATTTCTACTTTTGTTAATGAAAATTCATAAAATATTTACTTATAGACAGGTTACATTTACTTTTACAAGACGAGCAAATGGATTATTCATCTGGTTTATTTACTCTTGAAGTACACATTTCCCTTTGAAAGTGGTTCTGACAAGATGGCTGCATTTGTAGAAAATTCAAGAAGAATGTCTTTATAAAGAGGGAAAAACAAATTGAAAAAGCTTGAGATCTGCCACTATTCTGTCTGCTTTGGACATAACAGAGATGATGAGTCTATCATTTAACATTCTAAATTAATAGTTTTATGAAAATGAAAATCCTTTTCTTGTATGTAGTAGATGTTTGTGATTTATTCTATTTTTTTATTTTTTATTTTTTTAGTGTTTTCATCTGACACATCCTAATTACCTCTTTTGGATGAGTGTTAATATATTTTCACAGTGCTACCTGGCTGGATGTCATCTTCAGACAAAGACAGAGATCAACTCTATGTTTATCAGTAAAACTGGTTTTGACTGATTCTGCAAGTCAAGTGTATGTTCTGGAGCCATCCTCAAAAAAAAAAAAAAAAAAAAAAAGAAAAAGAAAAAATCAGAGCATGTGAAATTTCTTTCTGTTTTTTATAGAAATTAATTAGCATGTTGAAATTGCCTTATTGTGCCTCTTTGCATTGGTTTACATTCAACTCCTTGTTTTCAAAACAGAAAAATCTGTGATTAGCTGGAGTTAAAAATCTAAACAAGAGATCCCCAAGCTCCAAATCATGTAAATGGTAATATTCGTGACAGTTTACAACTTCTTTCCCCCCCGTGGGAATATCCTGTGTGGTTTATTGCAAGCCATCAAAAGCAGAGCTCTCAAAAATTGCAATATGGTGTCTCAGTAGCTCTCACAAAACCTAGCTCAAGCTGATAGGTTGCAAAAAGCCAAAAACAAACAAAAGAAAACACACAGTATTTTGAAAATACATTGGTGTGCACAAATAACTCACAGCCTATAGATTCGGTGCTTATGCATGGCTTCAGGCAGCTTTGAAAATGCCTCAGGATGTTGTACTCATGGTATTGATTGAGAGTACATTTTGAAATCACCTAAAATTCATTGGCTTTTGCTATTGGTACACCAATCACTTTCTCTTTGGTGCACAGAGGCAATCTTGTTTACATTTCTAACAGATCTTGGTTACGTTCTGGCAGTAAGGACACTATTATGAACAGAACAGAAAAAAAAGATGTCCTGTGTTTGTCTCTGAATTTTCATGGAAGTTATTGGATTGCCATCTCTAGCACAGTTCATAAACAAACTTGGTGAACATCAAAGGCATTACAACCTGCTGAGCCCAGATTACACACCTCGAAAGTAAATGTTACCTCAGTGAAAAATCTTCTGAAATTTAAAATCAAGTAAAACTCACAATGTCCAAATGTTTGCTTTAGAACTCGGGCATTGTGTGTGAGAATGTTTTTTACAGTGATTGAATGATTAACCCTCTATTTATTCAGTTATTTATACCATCCCTAATTTGTTTGGCACAATTTTGTTTACTCACAATTGTTCTCACATGTATAGCCCTGCCACACATGCACTGGCCCCAGATATGGGAACTAGAACTACAAATGTCCCTTTTATTGCTTTTAACACGTGCTGTACTATTCATGTTAGAATACAGGTAATTTGTTCTTGAATGTGAGATTCAAAGATAACAGCACTAGCAGAAGTAGCCACTTAAAGCATGTTAGTTGCCTCACATGAAGACTTATTTCTAATTATTCCCAACTAACTCTGTTTTACTGATACACACACACACAAACATACACACACACATATTTGTGCTACAAAAATGATTGACTAACTTCAAAACAAAGGCAACACCAAAATGAGAAAGATTCTGCCAAGAAATCCTGTTTACTGTGTTTATTGGTGCCCCTCAAAAAAATTCCAAAGCATGTTTGTTCTACCCACTTTTGTGCTTCTACCAAGAAAACACATCTGTGAGAATAAGAATCTCTCCTATTGGGAATCAACAAAATCATGTCACATATTATCCTTAATTATATATCCAACACAGTTATTTGGGAGGGATTCCAAAAATCTGAAAGAATTTGAAAGAAAACATCTGTCATTAGGTTGTTCAAAGTGACTCCAATTGGACACCAGTGGTCTATTCTATGTAAATCTTCACTGCTAATATTCCCTGATAGTAAGTCTTCAGTCTCAGGCCATGCACACCTAGAATCATATCTCATCACCTCACTAGCCTGCTCCCTCAAGGAGAATTCATTGCTCCCTCATCTGTGACCTCATAGCAGCATTCACATACCTTCATCATGACCACTACCAGACTACATTACAAGTACACATCATGTGTGTTTCCTCAGAGAGTATGGACTTCTTGAGGGTAGGGCCATATATTACACATCTTTTATCCCTGGCACCTGGCATCATTCCTGGCATACAGCCAGTATCTGATATCAGTAAATGTTGAATAAATGAATGAATCTCAGCCCAAATCTGCTTTCTTAATATCTCACTGGAAAACTCTTAATATCTAAAAATGTGATGATCTTGACCCAAGGGATATTTTCAAAATGTGATTTCCAAGTAAAGAAGCTAAAATATGCTTATGTGCTAATATGCTTATCACAATTTTATAAAAATGATAATTTGTGCAAATGTATTTAAAATCAAATTAAATAGCAATACACTGCTATACACCTATTCACATGGCTAGAATAAATAAGACTGACAATACCTACTGGGAATCCCATACATTGCTGGTACAAATGCAAAATGGTACAACCACTGTAGAAAACAGTTTGGCAGTTTCTTACCAATTTTAACATATACTTATGATGTGATGCAAAACCCCACTCCTGCATTGTTACAAGAGAAATGAAAACTTATTCTCACCCAAAACTTGTATACTAATGATTAGAGCAGCCTTTCTCTAATCTTCAAAAACTAGAAACAACGTAAATGTCTTCCAAGTGGTGAATGGATAAACAAATTGTGGTACATTCATTCAATGGAATACTACTCAGTGATCTACATAACGATATGAATGAATTTCCAATGCATTATGTCGAATGAAAGAAGCAAGTCCCCAAAGGCAACATATTCTGTAATTTCCTTAATATGACTGTAGTTGTCTTCTATTACTGCATAACAAATTAACACAAATTCAGCAGCTTAAAACAATGTCCACTAATTAGCTCACACTTTCATATGTCAGAAGTTCACTGCTTAGGATCTCACAAAAACAAGGGCTGTATCCTTACCTAGAGGTTCTGGGGGAGAAGCAACATCCAAGTTCATTCAGGTGTTGGCAGAATTTAGTTCCTTATCATTGTAGCACTGGTGCTAGTTTCCCTGCTGCCCATCAGCTGGGGATCGTTCTCAGCTCCTAGAGTTCACAATTAGGTCCTTTCCACATGACTCCCTTCATCAACAAGCCAGCAACGTCACCCTGAATCTCCCTCCTGCTTCAAATCTCTGGTTTCCTTTTCTGTTACCAGCTGGCAAAAATTCTCTGCTTTTAAAGGGCTTGTGTAATTATATTTGACCCACCCATATAACGTAGCATAATCATGGGAGTTTTTATGACCAGAAGTGAATGCCATATTAAAATTGTATCTACCACAACAACTTTCTGAAAAAGGCAAAACTATAGGGAAAGAGAACAGACCTGTGGTTGCTGAGAGTTAGATGCAAGGGGAGGGGCTGACTACAAAGGAACAGTGAGAGAAAAATTTTTGGAGTGAATGTGTGTCTTGATTTAAGTGGTGGCTACACGACTATGATTTTCTCAATACTCATAGGACTGTACACCAAAAATAGAGAATTTTACTGTTTGTTAAATGAAAAATAAGTTGAAAAATAAAAATAAACCAAATTCAAAAAAGTATTTTTCTTCTAAGACTTAGCTTCCTTATATATCATCCTAAGTGAATCTAAACCTCAGTTCTTCCTGTTCTTGATTACCTTAGATACTGAAAACAGAATAATCTCTGGTAACATATTTGTATTTGGAAAACCTAGACACAAACTGGAAATGGTCAGAGTCTTTTATTTGCACATTAATTTTCTATTCCATCTCACAATTTTACTAGGAACTATTGTTCAACTTTCAAAGCTTCTGACGAAGCCTTTTCTCAGCTGCTCCAGCCACTGATTGCTTTCTCTGAACATCAAATATCACTTGATTTTGTATCATCACTTATTTCTTGTATTGGAACATAGACTTTTTCCCTATTTTGGGGAATTGTACCTTCAGAGTATAAATCCTAAAGTCATACTGACTACTCTCCCTTTCCAATGCCAATGTCCAACCAGTATGCAAGTCCTATCCACTCTGCCATGGACATAGGTCTGCATTCATTTCTCTCTCTTCTCTTCTCACTATACTCATTCATTCAGGAATTCATTGCTTCTTGATTGGGTCATTGTCTTAAATTCACAGTTACTTTCTATTTTCCATTTTCAAGCATTCCATTGATTAGTTTTTAACTTTTTCTGCTACCAATTTAAACTTTCCAAATAATTATCCCAATTATTTAATTTTCTTTTCCTGCCAGTAACTTCCCTCACACACTTTCCTTACTGAATAAATTCCAATCTCTCTAATCCTGGCATTTATGACTCTCTTAAGTCTGGCTGAAGTCTTCCTTTTTAGTTTATTCTTTTTCATATATCATACACAACCAAAATATTTTACTAAAATCATGCCCCAGTATTTTCACTATATCCATGCTGTTTCCTTAATCTGGTATAACGACTCTTCTATTGAAATCACCTACCATATTTTCATGCAAAGGCATGTTTCCCATGGACCAAATGTGGACCATGTGAGAAGAAGCTAGATTCAAGCCAGTCTGAAAAAAGTTTCCCAAAAGAGATTCCTGGCTTGGTGATCGAGCCTTATCAGTGATGTTGTATGTGGAGAAGAACTTCTACACTCAGGATTGAAGTTGTGAGCAGCTAGCCACCTAGAAACCTTGCCATATGAGATCATTGAAATTGGAGGATCTTGGCAGGATAGTCTCCAAATAAGCCACAAAGTCACCCTCTGGAAGAATCAGAATTAGGAATCTGGGGTGTCCTGTCTAAGAATAACATCGTTAGATTAAATTAGTGTCATCAAATATGATCTGTACTGTTTCTGATGCCTCCTTTTTCTCACTCCATCTGTGGAAGGATTAGAAACCTCATCCAGCAAGGGAAATAGATACAGGATGGAGGCCTTAAGGATAAGGAACAAAGATGAAGCCAACCATGCCCTTCCTCTCCTTTGTCTGATGCCTAAAGCAGCTCCATGCTGGAAAAGGGGAGAAGCTTTGATTTTATGTGAAATTCAGTAAATTTTTAGTATTACCCTGGATGGGACATTTTCATAATATCTATGAGAACTTGTTTCTACCAAAATTGACTAAGGGACTTATTATCTAAGAATGTCCAGAAAAAGTTATGGTATGCTTGAGACTTCATGCAAGCAGCAGAGAAAACAAGTCTGGAGAAGAGGTTTGAATAATTAAGGTAATGGTGGCAGAGAGTGGAGAGAGCAGGGAGAGGAGAGATAGAATATTATTCTGGTTGCACCCTATGGAGTCTCCCTCTTTCAAGGCACTAGTTATCTGCAGGAGTTGACAGGGCAATTAATTAAAGGAAGATACAGTGGAAGGTAATCATTCACAAGACTTTAAATTGCAATTTCATCTCTCCTTATCTTTCTATAAAACATGTTTGCTGATAATTATGTTTCTTTAATAAAGAATTGAAGGTGGAGAAAAGGAGAGTTGTGGAAGGTGAGGAACCAGGAATTAAATTCTCTGGAAGCATGTGAGAAGCCGTGAGAGGACTGTACCGTCTTTGTGCTCCTTCTACACACTTTGTGGGCACGTCTTGAGGGCGCAAGGCGAGTAAGACGCAGCTGTTCGAGGGAGTCTCCGTCAGCTGAGCTGTGCGAAGAAGGATAAAGGGCGCCCCCCAAAACGGAGGCTCCTTCAGGAAACTTCCCAGCGCCAACTTGGAAAAAACGCGCAAGGGACGACCAGGTGCACTGTAGGTCAGCGACTGCAGTGGCCAGTGACTCGATCCTTGCGGAACTGGATGGTGGGCAACATCCTTCATTTTACACCAGGCTCCTATGCCAGCTGCTGCTGAAGGGTGGAAGACGTTAACTACATGATGACCAGACTGTAACCATGACATAAGCTGCCACAATCCTGAGAATTGGCCTCAAAGAAATGGGAACAAACCAACCCTGGAACTGAAGATTAACTGTACTTAAAACAATCAAGGTGATGCTGGTCAGACCACTGCTGACCAATTTCAAGATGATTGTCAGAGCTGGCTGTGCTGTTTCTGCAGGTAGCCCCCTCCCTCCATCTATAAAAGCTCTTGCCCACTGGTTGTCACTGGGGGTAGGCAGTTGGCCCCCCCTGCCCCCCGCCCCAGTTGCCAGGATCCAAACTAAAGCAAACTTTCCTTTCCATCAACCTTGCCTCTTTATTGGCTTTTGAGCAGCGAGCAGCTGGACCCCATTTCTGGTTACAGTACTGTGTACTTGGCTTATGCATTAGGGAAAAGAGAACCACCCTGTCTTCAATCTAATCAGAGAAACAGGACTGACATATGAAACCTATAGAAACATGTATCCATGAATATAATAATTTAAAACCTGGCTTGAAAGGGAGGAATCAAGACTTCCCTGGTGGCCCAGTGGTTAGGAATCCACCAGCCAATGCAGGAGACATGGGTTCCATCCCTGGTCTGGGAAGATCCCACATGTCACAGGGCAGCTAAGCCCGTGCACCACAACTACTGAAGCCTGTGTGCTCTGGGGCCCACGTGACGCAATTACTGAGCCTGCATGCTGCAACTACTGAAGCCCACGTGCCTAGAGCCCGTGCTCCGCAAGAGAAGTCACTGCAATGAAAATCCCGTGGACTGCAACAAAGAGTAGCCCCCGCTCGCCGCAACTAGAGAAAATCTGCACACAGCAATGAAGGCCCAGCGCAGCCAAAAAAAAAAGGGAGGACTCATGCTGATGAATTGGAAAAGCGGTGGGTGGAATAAGAGCAGATTCCTGGAAGTTGAACTGAAACAATAAAGGACAGTATTATTTGGGAGAGCTGGAGCACAATAGAAAAAAGACAGTTTCTGCAGTAAATCTAGTAAATTAAATTGTTTCAAGTTTAAAAAAAAAAAAAAAGAATTTAAGGTGGAAAGAAAAGGTATTGACTACATTAAAGCGAATTTGGGGAGGCAATAATCTGCCTGGAAAGAATTGTGTTCTTGATGTTTACACAACTGAACAGGAAAATACAACTATATAAAAATGACCAAAATTCTCAACTGGAGATGGTGCTCATGATTGTTTGAAATGACTGAACACAACTTTTATGTTTACTTTTTCACGCAGAAGCAAGAAGTCTAAAATGTAATGTACCCTTTCTGTACTCTTGCATTATTTCAGTGATATTTATGTTTCTTCCTTTAGGCTTCCAGAGCCTTCCTATTACTGACCCAGAGAAACAAGAAAGGAACTAGTAAACCTTTTTTATCTTAACTCTTCCAATTAGCAAAACAAAGCATTTAAGCCCTTTATCTCTATGACTGAAATTGTGAACTCTTTAAAAAAATTTTTTTTCCAGAAAACACCTGAGAAGGGAGAAATCTTTTGTGAAGAGTTCAGTGGTACATTCTTATTGTCCCCTAAAACTTAAAAAATGCCTAATATTGGCCCTGAAAGAAAAACTGTTTTTGATATTTTGTAGTGCATAATAGTCTAGGCTAGGGAAACAGAAATTCAGACCCAGCACTTCTCAATTATCACGGTGTCTAATTGGTTTGCAAATATTAATTTCATTTTCTTCTGGTCACGGATCATGATTCATATTTTCTTACTACAGTTCTTGGAACTTCCTTTGTTCCACAAATATTTATTGAATCAATGTTACGTTGCAAGCACTTTGCTGGACATTCATATGCGTGTTGTGTAGTTAACTGGGTCTGACACTAAAGAGACTATGGATAATTAAAAAGCACTTATTTTTAGATTTCGTCTCCCAATCTAGTGTAGAACTGGTGTTACTCTCTGATACAAAGACTCTCCAGCCTGATTTCAGGTCAACTTTGAACCTCAAGGTTTTAGCTGTTGCTGGTGACTTCTTTCAAATACAAGTTGATTCCAGGAACTTAGAGCTGGATTGCAACTTCACTGTCCAAGAAAGAATCCATATAGGCTTTCCTGGCTTTCAAAGATCCTGTTAAATAACAATGTTTTTCATATTCTGATCTTGAATGAATTACCAAATTCAGATCTAAATGGTTACAAGCTTGGCCTCAGAGAGCTACGGGTGAAGAATTAAGGCTGGCATTGCAACAAAAAGAAAACATGCCTTGATAAATTCTCTTTCCTGTACCCAGAAACCCTTTTTGCTATATATATATATGGCTCCAGTGGGAGTAATTACAATGTGTCCAATGTCATCCTTGAACAAACTTTCTTTCTCCTATGCAAGAACTAGTCTTTACATGTTCCATAAGGCACCTGGCATATTGTGAACATTTAAGACGTGTTTAATGATGAAACAATGGCAACTAAGGATCTACAGCCTGGTTTCCTGTGGCTACTGTAATCTGAGTGGATCCCTGCCCTGACAAAGGAGGAAGAAAGTCACTGTGGTTCCTGTAGTATTATAGCCTATCATCCAATCTAGCCCATTTATTAGAGATTTCCACATGCTATTTTGCTTAGGAAACATTTGGAACACAATCAAGTTTTGAGAATAAAACAAGTGCATCCTATAAAAGCTCATAAGTATCTATAATTCGCTTGTTAAACCTTTTTGAATATGAAGAGATTTGCAAAGAATGATGGCATGTTGCGTCACGAATTGCAAGATCACTAGAATTTTCCTAGTGGGTATATAGTGGGAATCTGAGGGGATACATGAGATTAAACTTTTCTTTAATTACCACTATATATATATATATATATATATATATATATATATATATATATATATATATAGTTTGTGTTTGTTTTTGTTTTGTTTTGCTTTTTCTCACTTTATTTTTAAAAAAAATTTTTTAACATCTTTATTGGAGTATCATTGCTTTACAATGTTGTGTTAGTTTCTGCTGTATAACAAAGTGAATCAGTTATACATATACATATATCCCCATATCTCCTCCCTCTTGCGTCTCCCTCCCACCTTCCTTATCCCACCCCTCTAGGTGGTTACAAAGCACCGAGCTGATCTCCCAATATATTTTTAAGAGAAGTATTCTAGAAGTCTTATTGGCAAAATGGCTACCACGAAGCAATTCACAGAAACTATCTAATTCAAACTACCACATGATCATTTTTCTTCCATGGAAAAAAATATTTCCACTTTTAACTTGACACAAATAACTTAGACTCATGAACTCTTCCAGGTGGGAGAATATTAGAGATTCTCTAGCCCAAGTTTGGGACCTGGCATTTACAGATTATTTAGCTCAGCAAATGGTCATTATTAGATATTAAATACTGGTCTTAGATGCAGAAGTTCATATTCATATTTTTAAAAGCCAACACCAGCCAAACAATGAAATGATAAAAGAACCTAGAACAGATAAAACAAAGGAGGAAGAGAAGAGACCAAGAAAGCAACTCAGAAAGAAAAATAAAATTGCCAAAGACATGGCTCCAAAGCCAAAGAGAACACCCACCACCCCCCCGACCCCCTTTTAAGAAGATTTCACTTTATCTAAAGAGTAAAGCAAATGCTTTTAGATCCAAGGGTACCTGGTTCAAACCTCAGCAGGGGCATATTTCTCACAAACTAAAAAGGCACTCTCCCTATTAAAGGAAGTGACTTAATACAGTTATATGGACCATTACTGTACAAAATGGGGATTCACAAACTATTTTCTAAATGGGCTCTTTTTGTGCATGTACAGTAATTCTTACAGAAGCCTTTTACAAATGAAAAAAAAGGAAAAATTGGGGGGGAATCTAAGAACCCATGATTTGAGCCTTTAATAACTATTGGTGTATTAGAGACAGTCATCTACAGTAATACAGCAGATCAGGTCTTCCTGGCAATAGTCTGAAAAAGCATTCTAAGGATAAAAGCTTAATATTTGTGCAGACCTCAGATGCCTAGAAAAGATGAACAAAATACACCTTGAAGTTTGGTCTCAATATTGGACCTCAAAATGCATGGTCGCCATGGAACTTCATTTAAACAGGAAGTAGCACTCAAACCGTTCACCATAAAGACCTATTTCGTCTGAGATTTCTACAAGAAGACTTTGTTGAATAAATTTTTATGTGACACCATAATTTGACTGCTGCAAGTCTTCTTTAACAGTGAAACCACGGAAGGCTTGTGTAAACATTCTGTCTAATCCACCTTATGAAAGAACTCTGAAGAAACTTAGAAGCCTATTTCAACCATAAATTTATATTTGGAGAGCTACACTTCATCTAGGTTCAACATATTTGTGGTAATTTATATCACTCACCCTGGGAACATCATCAAGGATAGAATAATATCCAGAAGTTCAAAGAATGACATCAGAAGTCACTCTCTTCTCTCCGCCTCTTAGGTCTTCTTCTCTTTAGGTTGTTCCCTCCCTCAGACAGGCAACCCTCAGACAGGCAACCCTCTCCCCACGAGAAGGCTGCCAGATCCTCTAGGATTGCACACATCCTCACAAATCCATGTCCTATGAAAACAACTATCCCCTTCAACATTTCAAATCAAAATCCCCTCTCAAAAACTTGAGGGAGCCCCAATTACTGTTTGATTGAACTCACCTAGATTTAAATGATAAAATGTACAGGGGTTTCCTTTGATTTTAGCCAATGGAGACAACAGAAAACCATACCTATGAATTTCCTCTATGTTTGACCAAAAGAGTGACCAAAGGGCATTCTTTTGGTTTAAAATGTCACTTGCATAATAACTGACTCAACAAATTCTGACCTGGAATATATCCAGGAATACACATGTGTGCACATGTACCCAGACACACACAATAAAACTGTACAATTTTGGAAAATTAAGACTGAGGAATAATGTAGGGTGAGAATCTGGAAACAATTTTAACTCAATATAAAGCTATTGAGTTCTGCTAAAACTGTAATCTTGATAACGTGAAAAAAGATGAAGTATAGTCGATCCTCAATAGATATTGAGTAAGTGGATGAATGAAGTCATTAGACAGAATAAAAACAAGGTGAGTGGTGTGTCACAGGAGCTGACATTAAAAACTGTTTCAATGAAGACAAAGAAATAAAATCTAGGTAATTCTCTGGGCATATTAAAAGTGAAAGTGAGTTTGGGAAGCTAAAAAATGCCATGATAAAAAATTAAATTAGACATTAAAGAATATTCTCTGTTGGTTAATATTTAGTTAATGTTTGAAAATTTTGAAATTTTGGATCCATAAAATTATTCATACATCAATTTAGCAAATAAAACAACTATTTATTGAGCATATAATATATATCAGATACTGTGATAAGCACTTGGAATATAAAATGAAATTAGGTGTTGCTTATCAGGGTATCTCTAGTGAAAACAATAAGCAGGGAAAGATGGGAATCAGTAGAGTATGAAAACTCAAAAAAGATGGGTAGAATTGAGAGGTTAAGTCTGAAGCATACCAAGTGCTGAGTGAGGGGTCAGGGGTAACTTAGGAAAAATTAACCCATTAATTCTAAGAGAGAGTTGACCATGTTTCTTTCACAATAAGAAACTAATAGAGTGTGTCCATACATACAACAAGAGTGGGGTTGAGCACAGCATCTAGGAGCCAAATGAGGACAATGAGTGCCTGGACCAAGGGAGATGGAATAAGGTGCATAAATAGGACAGTGTTATCAAGAAAGGACCTCAGCATGGTGGGGCATTTTCCAGACAAATCTTAGTATTGTCCAGTGAAACCCAAAAAGTGTCTTCCAGATGGCTTGTCTAGCATGTCTGCTATTATATTTATTCTTTGATTTATGGGATTAATTAATGGTTTACTTAATAAACTCTGTTATTAATTTTTGCAAAACTCACTAAAAAAGGAGTCATGAAGTTTGGAGAATTGGTTTTCTAGTAGCCCATGGGACAGCCATTTTTTCTCTAAAGATCTTTGCTCTCATCAAAAGAAGTTAGGGTCTGGGTAGGGGAGAACAATGCTTTAAGTCAGCTAAATCAAGAGCTTGGAATCCAATTAACATTTAATTTCAGAATTCTAAATCATAGTGCAAAACACTTTAGCCAGAGCCTCACAGACCTCAACTGTATAATGGGGATAAGAGGCACCTCATAAGGTCATTGGGAAAATTAAATGAGATGCAATATGATAAACTGTAGTACAATGTACAGTACTCCCATTAGCATTTTTTTAAAATTGTTTTGGCTTGATTTCCTAACTATACACTAGAAACTCCCTGTGTTTGTCTTAGTATCAATAATTTTCATTTAAATGTCCTTGTAGTAATAGAAAATTTTTGGCAGTGAACTTCTCAAGTAGTTAAAGTCACTTGACCTTTACCCTCTTACTTTAAAAAAAATCTCTCAGGAGGTATGTTAAATGGCCCAGAAATACATTGCCTGTCATATCTTATTGCTTAATTAATGGCCAACTAAGATGGCCTGTATGGACTGCCCTGAAGTAATTGCTAACTGATCTTCTCCTTGAGGAAAAGAATTAACTTCACAACAGCAGCAGTGTCATAGAGCATTTACTGTATTTAGATTTCTACAACCCTTAGAAGAGACAGCATACAAGGGCTGGTTAACTGAGCATACAAACATCAGCTGAGAGATAAAAAGTGCTCTGTTGTTTACTGTGCCAGACAGGGAATCATACATTACTGGTTTCTGAAAACTGCTTTGTGAATCAAATAAAAAGCTACCAAATAAGCATTTTTATTTTAGCCATATTTGCGATAGAACTGGAAGTCACTGAATTCTTCTAATAATAATTCTTTTTAAAATGTTGTTTGAAATTGTTCCACTTGAAGATAAATGGAACTCTGGAGAATGGGATGCAGATATACATATTGTGAAAGTTCATTGATTCAAAATGGGTGATAGAAAGTATATTCCAAAATAAAGGAAAAACTGGTGATATTTTAAATTCTTTTTCTTTCAAGATAGTAATATGAACTGACTTGCTAATAAAATACCTGCAAATAATTCTGGATCTTTTATAATGATACAAAGTGTTTATGATTAAATATGAATATTGACCCTCTCAGAGACCCTAATCTACTCATCTCTAAAGAACTCAAATGACTAGCATTTAGAGAGTCATTACAGTGTTCTCAAAATAACATTTTCAGTATGTTCATGAAGCTTTGAAATTTTTAGCTTTAAAAACCTACTTTAAGCCACTTTGAGAAGGGAAAAGTATCCAGATGGATCCTTCCATCTGAAAGCAGCCATCCCGTCACCTGGGCTCTGGAGAAGGAAGAAAGGGAAAAAGGAGAGAGAAATAATTGGCAAGTAAAGATGTGAGATAAAAAAGATCAATGAAAGGAGAAAGGTGGAGAGAGGGCAGGCTAAGCAAGCCAGGATAATTTAGAGTTCCTCAGATACAGGAAAACTGAGTCAAAGCTGCCAGGATTAAGAAGCAGTGCCTTAGTGCTGCTTATAAATCAAAATGCTATACTTTTAAAATAAGATGATTTTTTAAAATTATTAAACTAATTCTTAACTTTATCTTGCAAAATGTCACTTTTCCCATTTCCTCCTGTTGATATCCCATTGTGGCAACACCAGATCTACTCCCAAGAGTAAATGGGTAACAAGAGTAGCATTGTGACCTGGAGTGTTACAGCCTTGTAGCAGTTAATCAGAGGCAACTGAATACATTTGTTTAGGATGCCACACATCCCTAGGGTGAGTATTTGTTTTATAGTCTTGGCTTCTTAACCCGCCCTTTATCCAAGTTGCCAAGAGTAACATCATTCAGTTTGTAACTCAATATTTCATCAACAATATTCATGTGTAGTAGACACACAGAAGACAGAAACCCTTGAAACTAAAAGGTGGGTGGAATAACAGGGCTGACGTGAAGCCCAGCGCTGAAGGGCAAAGGACCAATGAAAACAATCAGTGTCCTGTGTCAATTCTGTTTTTAGGTACCTTTGCCTTCCTGCTTGATGCATGGATTTTATATTACCCATAAGTTGCCATAACACTGAGATGTGAAATTGGGGGGATTTGAAATAAATGGAGCTAAATGGAAATTTTGGATGAAGAATCTCTGGTTTGTTCAGATCTGTTAAAGTAATAGGGGAAAGCACAAAAGGATCAAGGAAAAAAAGGCCCCAATCTTTGTTGGATGAGTGATAAAACAGCATTACTTGGGGAAAATTGGCCTGACCTTCACCTGCATGATGCTTCCGCTGCCTCAGTGATTCTTGCTTCGCTCTGATTAGGTAAAGATTGCCCCTTTCCCTGCAAGGAAAAGTCAAAGAACAAAAAGGGGAACAATTCTTGACTGAACTATAAAAGATTTATTTTTTTAATCACAGTTGGACTCATCCAAGACAGTTTCTAATCTTATTTTTTAGGCTTAAAAAAACAAAATAAAACAAAACAAAAAACCCCCTGCCTTTTAAAGGAAATTCTTTGGATCATTTTCTTTACAACCTCTAGTCTAGATCTCAACTCATATATCTTGGATGTATTTTTGTTAAAAAAGAAAGAAACTCTTCCCACTTGAAATGATAGCTTTTTCATTTCTTTTAGGCTCTCCGCTAAGTTCTGCCGGGGAAGGACGGGCAGAGAGGAAACACAAGGCCCCCTCAGCATCAGTTGGCGAGTCCCGCCAATGTTCCAAGTAAAGCTGAAACAATTTCCTACCTTCACGTCTTTGTAGATCCCCATGGAAAGCAGAGCTCCATGGAACTATAATATTAAGTTGCAGACTCTGTCTGTTCATATAGACCAGAGCTTTTCTGTGACATTATTGTCAAACAGCCCCCTGTGTGACTAATATTTTTAACAGCATGCTATTTAAAATTTGACAAGGATATAATAATTCATTCTTCAGATAGTCAACATGCTATGAGAGTAAGTCATGTCTTTAAAGTATCTTTCAAAGGGGCTATTAAAAGTAGGTTAAATTTTTCCCCCTATAGCATGCAATTTCATTTTGGCTCTACCACTTCAACCACATAAAATTAAATTTTGACTTGAGAGTGACCTACTGAAAATTCAATGGAAAAATAAGGGGAAAGATTTAAATTACTGATTCAAAGGTAACTAACATGTCTGTCTGCAATTTAGCATACAGTTTGCTAAGCCCTCTGAGAATCTTATGTTTCTGGTAGTCAGTATTTTCCTCTTAGGATTCAGATTATGTTTTTAATGGAAATGTTGTAAAATTTAATGGAATGTAATATCTTGTTGTGATATATAGACATAAGGTAACACAGGAAAGAATTATCCATACGTATTTTCTGCCACAATCCTCCTCTCCGCTCGTGGCCACCTTCTAACCCATGATCCAACCACCCAGACCAACTACACATCCTCTACAATAAACTCTGCTCTTTTAACTCCTATAAAGTTGTTACCTGCTGACTCATTGCTTTGAAATCCTTTTTTTTCCCCAACAATAGAAATGTATTCTAAATTATTATTAACAATATAATGATTTTGACGACTCCAATTTCAGAAGGGTATAAGGCAAGAGAAATTAGTATGATTATCTTAATAAGAGTAGAATGTTCAGTGCCTAAAGAAAGAAGGCTTGGAGACATTTACTGCAGAGCTATATATAGCATATTCCACTGAGGCCAATGGGAATCACAAAAGTATTGCGTGATTTCACAGACAGATTTTTGGTATCTTTTATTTTGAGTTGTTATAATTACTAAATGTATTTTCTTTAAAATCTTGTGTATATATGTGTGTGTGTATATATACACAAAAAGTTTATATATACAGTTGAACCCTTGAAAAGTGTGTGGGTTACGGGTGCCGACCCACCACACAGTCAAAAATCCCTGTGAAGCTTTACTGTAGGACCTCCATATCTGTGGTTCCGCATCTAAGGATTCGATAAACCATGAACTGTGTAGTACTGTAGTACATATATAGTGAAAAAAAATTGAGTATAAATGGACCCATGCCATTCAAACCCATGTTATTCAAAGATCACCTGTATAAAAAAGTATATATGTATATATATATATGCCAGCCAGGATAGGCTAGGTTGTACAGTGGTAACAAACAGCACTAAAATCTCAATAGTTTAACACAACCAAAATTAAATTTTTAATCAGGCAAGTCCACTGCAGCCTCCTGGGTCACTTTCTACAGCATCTGCATTCCACATGTTTACTTGTTGTCACAGTGTGCTTTGATCTCGTGGCACACGTAATTTCCACAATCATCTCCGCAGAAGACCAAGAAAAGAGTGCAAGTAATCAAAGGCTTCACCTAGGCCCCCTGCTCATATTTTATTGGCCAAAGCATGTCACGTGGCTAAAACCCACCATCAAGGGGACAAAGAAGTACAATATTCCTATGGGACCCATAGAAGATGAGAACCAGAGATTGGGGATCAGTACTACTGCCTACCACAAATGCAGAAAATGTTCACAATCAAATGCCTTGCTTTTCTTTTATCTCCAAATTACTCTCATCTTCACTCTATGGTATATAATTATTGCTGAGAGCAAAGTGTATTAAAAAGTGTATTAAAAAGCCAAAACTCCCAGTGTTCATCCACAGATACCGTTTTATTTTACCATTATGCAAACAAAGAAGAACGTCATCCTTCAAGATCTCAAATGTTTTGGGTATATATATATATATATATACACACACACACATATATAACATAACTTCGCAAAGCAGGAAGAGTATTAGAAAAAGCGAACCAAGTAAAAAGAATATGTTACAAAATCGCTCACAGGAAGAATAACCTAAGTGGAATATGAGATAAAATGCTTTAAAAACAGGTTAACATTTTTCTTTTCTATTCTTTTATCGTGGAAATATATAGCCTATACCTGTCAATTTTAACTGCTTGGCAATTCTTCCAAGGATTTACTCAGGCCATGCATTTAATGACAAATGTGTGGGCATCATCTGAGATGGGAATTGAGATGCTCAAAACTTCAGTCAGTATCTCCTATTGCTTTATACTCCATCAAAGATGATGCAAGCTGACTTCAAAGGGAGCTCGGTACTTGCATCAACTCTGCAGGGGTGTTGAGTAAAATGAGGAATGAAAAACAGGAACACCATTATGTTTTGAATTTCAAGTCCTAAATCATTATTTCCTAGCTGTGCATGAGGTTACGTAGACAGAAAATAAAATGACAACTGGTCATGTCACTGGGATGATGATATAGGAGGATCGGGAAGCTTCAGAAGAGGAATTTTTTTAAAGTCACATGAAAAAAAAAATCTCTCTTGTCTGGTGTTCAGATATTCCTAGGACATTTTTCAGTGATAGAGTGACACTCTGGTACCCCCATAATGCCCAGGTGCCTGCTGGGGATTGACCTGTTTCAGAACTCTTTTTTCAAGAGAAATAATGTGCTACCCCTGAGGATAATTAAATGTGAGGTATCCAAATAGTCACTTACATCTGCCATTGGGCCTCCATTTCTAAACAGAAATTTGTATGGCTATTTGTCAGTAATGGAGAACTCGTTATTAACATTAGAAAGCTAAAAGTATGCAATTTTATTTTAAAAACACATTTATTTTGCCTTTCTAATGTGTGTACAGAATACCGTTTCTCACTTGGTGCTATATTCATAGCATGGACTTAATGGCTTGAAAGAAATTCGGATGATCCATTCATTTAAGAAAAAGATCTTTGAAAGTGCCTAAGTATTTAGTTACAGTCAATATCTAAAATAATATCCATGCTGAAATGTGTGTGTGTGTGTGTATTTATATGTGTGCATATTTAGTGACAAAAGGCAAAATAATTTATAGGACTAATTCTGGGTGCATATTTAAACAAGACAATTCATATTTACTTGAAAAGCAAGAATGCCTCTGGATTTAGTTAAGTATCTCAGTATAGTAATATGTGATTTATAATGTTCCTGGAAGTGTTTTTTACAGCATTACTTTTGAAAAATAAATGAGGAAATTCTTAGCCAAGGCTGTACTTAAATTATGGTTTTATGATTTGTCATGAAGCACTAGAAAGTCACGAAAGGCAAAATGAAGCTGGAACTCATTGTGTTTCTCATAGTGTCATTAAAAGAGAAGCAGTCTTTACCATAAGAACATGGTCACTATTTTTGAACCAAACTTTTACATTAGTTGACCTTTAAAAATTCATTACATTCCACTCCCGCCACTGTTATTCAACATAGTTTTGGAAGTTCTGGCCACGGCAATCAGAGAAGAAAAAGAAATAAAAGGAATACAAATTGGAAAAGAAGAAGTAAAACTGTCACTGTTTGCAGATGACATATACATAGTGTTTCTATACATAGAAAATACATATTTCTATACATAGAAAATCCTAAAGATGCCACCAGAAAACTACTAGAACTAATCAATGAATTTGGTAAAGTTGCAGGATACAAAATTAATGCACAGGAATCTCTGGCATTCCTATACTATTAATGAAAAATCAGAAGGAGAAATTAAGGGAACAATCCCATTTACCGTCACAACAAAAAGATAAAATACCTAGGAGTAAACCTACCTAAGGAAGCAAAAGACTTGTACTCAGAAAACTATAAAACACTGATGAAAGAAATCAAAGATGACATAAACAGATGGAGAAATATACCATGTTGGAAGAATCAGTATTGCGAAAATGACTATACTACCCAAAGCAATCTACAGATTCAGTGCAATCCCTATCAAATTACCAATGGCAATTAGGACAAAAAATTTTACAATTCGTATGGAAACACAAAAGACCCCGAATAGCCAAAGCAATCTTGAGGAAAAAAAACAGAGCAGGAGGAATCAGGCTCCCTGACTTCAAACTATACACAAACCTACAGTAATCAAGAGAGTATGGTACTGGCACAAAAACAAAAATATAGATCAATGCAACAGGATAGAAAGCCCAGAGATAAACCCACACACATGTGGCCACCTAATTTATGACAAAGGAGGCAAGAGCATACAGTGGAGAAAAGACAGCCTCTTCAATAAGTGGTGCTGGGAAAACTGGACAGCTACATGTAAAAGAATGAAATTAGAACACTACCTAACACCATGCACAGAAATAAACTCCAAATGGATTAAAAACCTAAATGTAAGACCAGACACTATAAAACTCTTAGAGGAAAGCATAGGAAAAACACTCTTTGACATAAACCACAGCAGGATATTTTTTGACCCACGTCCTAGAGTAATGGAAATAAAAACAAAAATAAACAAATGGGACCTAATGAAACTTAAAAGCTTTTGCACAGCAAAGGAAACCATATACAAGATGAAAAGACAACCCTCAGAATGGGAGAAAATATTTGGAAATGAAACACTGGACAAAGGATCAATCTCCAAAATATACAAACAGCTCATGGAGCTCAATATCAAAAAAAAAAAAATTAATTAAAAAATGGGCAGAAGACCTAAATAGACATTTCACCAAAGAAGACATACAGATGGCCAAGAGGCACATGAAAGGATGCTCAACATCACTAATTATTAGAGAAATGCAAGTCAAAACTACAATGAGATATCACCTCACACCAGTCAGAATGGCCATTATCAAAAAATCTAGCCCACATGCAGCAGCAAAGACCCAACGTAGCCAAAAATAAATAAATTAATTTAAAAAAAATCTAGAAACAATAAATGCTGGAAAGGGTGTGGTGAAAAGGGAACCCTCCTGCACTTTTGGTGGGAGTGTAAATTTATACAACCACTATGGAGAACAGTATGGAGGTTACTTAAAAAACTAAAAATAGAACTATCATATGACCCAGCAATCCCACTACTGGGTGTATACCCTGAGAAAACCATAATTCAAAAAGAGACATGTACCACGATGTTCACTGCAGCTCTATTTACAATAGCCAGGACATGGAAGCAACCTAAGTGTCCATCGACAGATGAATGGATAAAGAAGATGTGGCACATATATACAGTGGAATATTACTCAGCCATGAAAAGAAATGAAATTGAGTTACTTGTAGTGAGGTGGATGGACCTTGAGTCTGTCATACTGAGTGAAGTAAGTCAGAAAAAGAAAAACAAATACCGTATGCTAACACATATATATGGAATCTAAAAAAAAAAAAATGGTACTGATGAACCTAGTGGCAGGGCAGGAATAAAGATGTAGACATAGAGAATGGACTTGAGGACATGGTGTTGGGGAGGGGGAAGCTGGGGCGAAGTGAGAGTAGCATCAACATATATACACTACCAAATGTAAAACAGTTGGTTGGTGGGAAGCAGCAGCATAGCACACGGAGATCAGCTCGGTGCTTTGCGATGACCTAGAGGGGTGGGATAGTGAGGGTGGGAGGGAGGCTCAAGAGAGAGGGAATATGGGAATATATGTATGCATATGGTTGATTCACTTTGTTGTAAAACAGAAACTAACACAGTATTGTGAAGCAATTTTACTCCAATAAAGATCTATTAAAAAAAATGAAAAAAAATTCATTACATGATAGCCATTTGTACATTCTACAGGTATGAAAACACACACACACACACACACACACACCACACACACACACACGTATAGAATCAAGTGATCATCTTGATGAAGCAGGATAAGAAATCTTGATAGTACTTCTTAGACTCATATATCATTTTTCCAGAGTGACTCTTGCCATGATTCCATTGAAGTATTTAGTGTTTTCTTCATTGATATTACTAAAAGGTCCCTTTTCACCATAGTTACTGACCTGTATCTTTTGCTCCTTATATACCTTTATTGTTATGAATATGACAGTTTTTAGGTCAGTGGTTTCCAAAGTAGGATACCTGTAACTTAGCATCTGTGCAACTCAACTTTTTTAGGTAAAAATATATATAAATAGAAATTCGACTTTATTATTTTTAGTTTTGTTTATACTTTATAAAATATATAGTATATTACATATAAAAGTACATGTATTTTAATCTTTTAAAATAACTATGTTGGGAGTACACACTTAAACATTTATAATGAAAAGAATGTAAAAATAAAAATGTTTAGATCACTAGTCCAGATATCAATAAGCTTTGCAAAGCTTAAAAAATAAGTATAATGATATATTTATTATACTTGAAATGACCAAATACCAGATAGATTTTCACATTAATACAGAACGTACTTAGATTGACAATGGAAAAATTACTGCCATCAAATATTGATATTTTTGTCAGAGGCTAATCATGATATCATTTAGGAACTATTCTAAGGGGCAAGGCCCACACTTTTCAGATATACTCGATTTTGTTTGATACAGTATTTATTTCCTAATGTAAAGTGCCTGATCTATGAAATTAGATTACAATTTTGATACAGGAAATTGGTTTTACATATAAAATTTCTGACTAATAATTTGAAAGTCAAGTACTTCTAAATATCACTAAGATCTTTCTGATTGACTACCTTCTGCCCCTATGTGTCAACAAAAGATGGTGAGTGTAGAGTAACTGTGTCATTGAAAGGGGGCTTTCCTAATCCAGAAATATTGGGATTTGGTATGTGCCACTTAACATTTCATCTTTGTACTGGCAAGATTTCATATAGCGTTACTCCAGCTTCATCTGTCAATGTTGATAGTAACAGAATGCTAAGAAATATTTTGAAACTAACATGCTATCCAGCTAGGTTTGTAACAGGTGATTTCCTTTGCACCTTCTAAGAGACTAGAAGATACAATTACTGAAATGCTTTGCTGTTGTAGGAATGGCATTGTTTGTTTCTCCTTTTTAAAAAAATCAACTACCTTAATAAAATTCAAAAACCTCTTTATCCTAATACTTCCAGTGATAAAATTTTAAGAATTCCTGTATTGTCAGAGGAGCTTCCTCGTTCCCAAAATACCGCAATAGCTTTATCCAATGCCCCCCTCCTCCGCTTCCTTCTTGCTCTCGTTCTTCTTCTTCTTCTTGTTCTCCTACTTCTCCTTCTCCTTCTTTCTCTCTCTCCCTCCTGACCCTCCTTCCTATCTCTCCCTCTTTCTTCTCTTTCAGTTACTGGCTTTCTCAATCAGAATACAGGATATGGGATATAAGACAACCTTTCACCTTCCAACATTTTCTTCTTGAAGCTATAGTCTCTTTTCTCTGAGAAATTTCTTTTAAATGATAAGATATGTTGACTTTTTTTATTTAGAGCAATAGTCTTAAGTTTTAAAAGCACTGACATTTCCATTTTTCTATTAGGTATATTCTCCTGCCCCAAAATGAAGAAATAAATTTTAAAAATATGTTTTCTAGGGAATTCCCTGATGGTCCAATGGTTAGGACTCCATGCTTTCACTGACAAGGGCCTGGGTTCAATCCCTGGTTGGGGAACTACGATCCCACAAACTGCACGGTGCTCACGCCCCCCCCCCCAAAATATATATATATTCTACAATGAGTACTGGAGTTTGATCAATCATCAAAGTAAGAGCTTATTAACCTTGCTGCCCCTATCCACCCCCACCTTCCAAGACCCTTCCATGGAGACAGAAACGATCCCCATGCAATTTGGGCATTAACTTAACAGATACTTATCGAGAACCTACTGTGTTCCTGGCACTATTCTGTCTATAAGAGGTATACCAGTGAAAAAAATAAAAAGACAAAAACCCTCTCCCGCACTGCTACTGCAATCTATTTGATACGAGAGCAGCTCCCCATAAAAATCTATACCTTAAATGCCGGAAAATATTCAAACACCACAGCTATGTTTCATTATTGCTTAAGATGACCAGTGTCAGAGACTACCATATAATCCATTTGAGATCCTAAAGCTTAACTTAGCTTTTCTACACTCTATGTAGCTTGGCGTTTAGACTGAGAATTGGCTCGTGTCTTGGCAGTAATACTACCACTAAGCTTCTAGCCTGCCTCACAGGTTACAATTTAATAAGAAAAATAAATGACAGCAGATGTTATACAGTTACATTAGGAGAATTGCACACATCTAGTTCTAATCAAGCCATTTTTCACCCAGCTGAAGGTAAGAGAAGTTACTTTTAAAGGGTTCTGAATCAATGGGAAAATATTGGCTGAAGCAATGACCCCATCGGAGATAACCTGACTACTCCTGGGGGAAAACATTTTCTAAAAGTTCCCACAATTTGATATACTATTCTTGAAAAATAGTGTGAGTTATAAAAGGATATATTCTGGTTGGTATGAAGAGGGATGGAACTTCTTTATATATTATTTCATTTTCATGCATTTATTTAATAACCATCCTTTGAGCACATTATAGGAAAGAATTGTTGTGAGCGGTAACGCTCAGGGTCCTTGAGGTCCACAGAACTTAATATCTACTTGGAAAGAGACCTTATAGACCCAGGGAAAGTTAGATAATAAAATAAAACCAATCAAGCAAGATTAGAAGACAAAGTCTGATGAAGTTGCCAATCTTGGATACGAAGCTATGTGACCTTGGGAAAGTTAATCTCTCTGATTAAGAGAACAATTGTTACCATCATAGGTTCAAAAGAAGCAGCTGTCATTATTGGATTATGAGACCTGTTTGCTCTTAATTATATAATCACCCTGAGCTGGTATGAACAGGCTTTTCTCAGATCCCTGTACCACCTCAAGTTGGCTGTTCCAAAATGAAAATTTATTTTTTCTTTCTTCTCTTCCTTCACTTGCTTCCATGGAGTGTTACTTTGTGCTTGTTATGAGTGGGGCAAATGCAGGGAGTACCATTATTCATCCAGCGTGGCATTCCCTGTGCCAGCATCCAATTCTCTTGCTACCCCTGACTGTCAGGGCACCCACTGATTGTGCATGGAATCTCCAGCCTTCTTGCCTAACAATCACTGTTTGTAATAGACAATTCAAACAACAGATGCAGACTCTGATGCTCTATTTTCAACCCACTACATTGAAGAAAACCCACAGTGGTGGATCTCTAGTAGAGAGGAGATTGAATAGGTTATGTATGTAACAAACCAAGGTTATCACTATAGCAGGATAATATCCTGTGAAACCACCCCCATTCCCTCCCTACCCCAAATTTCTTGTATCAGCATCAATATAGAAACAATCAATTGAGGAAACTCTTAGGTTGTTATTTTTACGTTCATAGTCAGCTCGGTTCCTTTCAAATGTTATTTTGACACAGAATGGACAAGAAAGGAAAACCTTTCATAGTTCAAGTCTTTCAGCTTCTCAGATTTTTCAGAACTCAGTTCTCATCTATAACTGACTGGATTATAGATGCCAAAAAGAACTGGCCTTTATCAAGTCATTCCCAAACTTACCTTCTCCCTATGGGATATGGAGATAATATGACAAACCCTTTCATTTGTCCCCTGCCCCTCCTCACAACACATGTTGTTTCCATATGGATGCCCAACTCAACTATATTTCCCCACCTCCCTCGTGACTAGGTATGGACAAAAGATTCATTTCTCACCAGTGAAATGTGAAAAGAAAAGTGAGGTGTGCAACTTCTGCTTAAAAGGCACTAGCCCTGGACATGCTGCTCCTTTTTCCTTGCCATTTGGATGAAAATAAATGAAGATGGCTGGAGTAATCTTTGAAGTCATATGTAGAAGATAGATTTCTAGAGCTTCGAATGTAGCCCAGTGACTAGCATGCTTGGCTGTTCATGAGAATCACTTGGGAAGTTTATAAAATGAACCAGTGGCTGACCTTCAACCACAGGATTCTGATTTAATTATTTGGTTTGGGGCCCAGGAACTATTATTATTATGTTGTTGTTGTTACAGATCTCCTGGTGTTTCTAAGGTGACAACACTGAAGGAGCCCAGTGCAGTAAATGGTTACTACCTGATTTGCCCTTCCCAGCTCATCCTTTCCCTTAAGATGGAGACTCTACTGCCCTCAAACACAAGACTCCTCAAATTTACGTCTAAGAAGTGACGATTTTCCACTTATTCAGCTTAATTGAGATAGAGAGAGTCTATGGAAAGGAATCAGAGTTATCCATTTAAAGCAAACAAAACAAAGAAACTTACTTGCCTCTCCCAAGTCTCTGCTTCCACTCCTGCCCAAGCAGTCAGAAAGATCCCTTAAAATGATAAATAAGATCATGTCAAAGCCCTGCAGTGGCTCTCCATTTTAATCAGAATAAAAGCCAAAGTTTTTACAATGTCTTACCAGACCTCACACACTATGGTCCCTCTGAGCTCAACACCTACTTCTCTTCCCTTTGCTCACTCAGCTCCAGGTCTACTGGCTTTTTTGTGGTTCCTGGAACACGTCACATACTCTTCACCTCAGGGCCATTACATAGACTCTACCTCGGTCTAGAATACTCTTTTCTAAATAACCAAGTGGCTAATTTCCTCACTTCCTTCAAGTACTTGCTCAAATGTCAACTTTTCAATGAGGTTTACTTTGGCCATTAAAATTGCAATTTTCCCACCCCTCCACACTCTCAAATTTCCTTTTGCTACTCTCTTTTTGTTTTCACTTGGAAATTATTACATTGTTACAAACTACACAATTTCTTATTTATGATGCTTACTCTCATTGTCATTTTACCCCCACTAGAATGGAAGCTCCATAAGGATAAGGGTTTTTTGTTGTCTAACTTGTTCATTCCTATATCCCAAACCCCTAGAACAACATAGTGTAAGTACTCAAAAATTGAATGAATGGATGAATGAACTAAAATATCTAAATTATGCTAGAAGAGATTTATTGAATATCTACTATGGAGAGACCAAAGAAATCGAAATTGTTTCTGTCCCCAAGGATTTCAAAGAAGGGTACACAAATTTGATTTTGGATATAAAGAGCATGGTGTCAATATTGTGTGATTTGCAGACTTCCAAGCAGAACTCTCACTCCAAAACACTTTTTTATGCACACACCTGTGGACGCACACACTCACACATACACACAAACATACACATTGTCTTAATGCTTTATGTTTCCATTGGATTCCAAAGACATAGGCCTTTGTAAGCTGATGCTTAAAAGAAATTATAATTGATAGAAGAGAGTGAAGTGCTAGTAAAAGTGGAATCAGTGAATGATAACTCTGGGAATGGAAGAGGCTGAATCTCAGGAAAAGGAAGACCAAGGTCTAGAGAAAATTTGTTTGCTTCACAATATTGCCTAGAAATGACCCTGATTAAGCAATCAGTTGACACTATTTTAGTCAACTGAAGAAGGTTAGAAATCTGCTATAGCAAAGTGCCCACATAGTAGGGACTCAATAAATATTTACTTTAAATAAATGGATGAATGAAGAGTAAGCAGCATGATTTATGATTGTCTTTTCATCATTTACCTTTCCCTATAAAATAAGGTCTTCTTATTTAGATTAATATGCTCACTTTCAGATTAATATGCTCTTCCTCTCCCCACAAAATGGCTGTGAGGTAAAAGGATAAAACAAATGTTTCGGCATAAAAACTATGTGAGATATCTTTTGAAATCTGTGCAGTATCTTCCATCTGTACCTGCTGTGCATAATTTCAGAATCCACTGCTTTCATCAAGTAAAGAAAACCCATTTGCTCTTTCATCTGTGCATCATATCACACTAATTTTCATCAAAATCAGCCAAACCTTTATGAGCTACTAGTTCCCAGGCTTCCTGGAAGACTCCCCTGTCTGCTTCTGGTATAAGCAGAGTTAGGCCCTGAAGTCTGAACTGTGGAAAATTTCGGTTGTTTCTGTAAGCTATGGTAAGTCCTGTGTTTATATCAGGAAAATTGACTTATTGATCATTGATCATTATTTTCCTAAAGAGAGGCTCATGAATTTCACATGCTCATGCCTTTTTTTGTCTTTAATGTCTTTATTCCAAACCTGACATCTTCTGTTTGCATCAGGGAGACCTAATCTTAAGTACAAAGAAATAGGTTCTTTACAAAGTATAACTTGTGCTTCTTGAGGTTCTATCAGTCAGGGGTTACTATGATAGGTAGGTCATATTACTGAAAAAATAAATACATTTATCCAAGTATGCATACCCCATATTTTTTAGGAAATTCTCACTCTCCCTTCAAAAATCCCCATTCATTTATTTGTGGAGTTCCTCAAGAGCTGTCTCCTATGTCTCAGCTGGCATTATGATCTGTTCTTGCTTAAATTCAAACACTGATCCATGATCTGTTGCCAAGGATGCTGAAAGTGACAAAGCTGCTCCAGAAGTTGGTGATGATTGCCAAGGTCTACATCAAAGCTGCCAATATTTATTGCTGAGAGTACTGCGTCTACAAAGTGAAAATAGCTATGGTTTGGGCACAGAGTCCCATCACTAAGAAAGCCTTGGACACCAAGTCCCAGGGCCAAAGAAGCTACTAATAAACCAATCTTATGCCAAGCCCACATTATGTATTCTATAACTTTTCTTGTTCTGAAACAATGACAGGTTTCATGCCAAAGTAACATCAATCACTTTTTCCCTCCTTTTAAATTTCAGTGCATTAAATGCTTTGAGTTTCATGCTCCCAAAATGTTAAAAAGTTTATAGTTACAGCCTCTGTTCATTACGGTTCTGGCTAACGTGACTTCGTGGTCAAAGGTATGTATATTGTGGAAAAAAGAAATAGATGAGGAAACCAACTGGGGTAGTCAGTAAAGGAAGACAGTGTAAACTAAATACCTTAATTTTTCACTGCCTTCCATGACAAATCCATTGTATGCTTGGTCTCTTTCTTCCCACAGTATGAATTCCTTCTAAAGGGACTTCACAAATCCCTGAAAAGTTTAACGCCCTGGCAGTTCTGCCCTCAAGTCTCCTCAGTTACTCCTATATGCATTAATTCATAAGAGATAAGATACCATCACACCACCTCCTCTCCACTATGTAAAAAAGGCTTTACATTCTACAGATTTCACTTATAGAGTCTCAATCAAATACGGGATTATTATATGGCAGCTACAGTGACAAAAAAAAATTCTTAGGCATAATTTAATATTGGTTGTACATTGGGAATTATAATTTAACTATCCTTCACAAAAAGAGAACAGTCCTATCGGTGCCATCATCTTCAAGTTAAAAAGAATAGACTTTAGTGCATTCTTATTGGTAAAGTGAAGGAAACGTACAGAAATCAGAACACTAAGAAAGAAAACTGTGGATTTGGAGAGGAGAGAATGGGAGATCAAGCTTAACATAACAGGTATTCCAGAGTGAAAAAAAAAAAAAAAGGGAGACACACAAAATAATTAATGATGTAATAAAAGAAAACATTCCCAAGCTGAAGAAATACTTCATCCTGTAGATTAAAAGCTATCAATAAGTTTAAAATGAATGATTTAGAATCAAGTGTACTTTCATAAAAGTACAAATGCCTGAGCTCAATCCCTGAAGATTCTGATCAGCTGGGACTGAGGTGGTACCTCGATAACTGTACTTTAAATATTCCTCAGATGTGATTCTGATAAACAACCCTAGGTTGAAAATGATTCTTCAAAGCATACTCTTTATAGATAAGAATACATATCTAGATAGTTTCTCAAGGAAATAAAAGAAGTAGAGGAAAGAGTGATGGGGGAGGAAAGAAAGAAAGGAAGGAAGGAAAGAAGGAAGGAAGGAAGGAAGGAAGGGGGGAAGGGAGGGAGGGAAGAAGAAAGAAAGAAAGGAAGATGTTTTAAAAATCAGGATGAGAGTAGGTAAGGGTGGTTTTAAATTAGTGAAACCCTTATCTATTTTAATATGAGGTTAATAGATATTGTACAAGATAAATAAATAGCAATATAGTCATATCATTTAGAGAATAAAACTGATCACTTTAAAACAGTTACCACTGTTATAAGTGGCTTCCTCTGCAGACTAAGACTTTTGATGTGAAGAAGGGTAGGCAAATATAAGACCGTACACAATATTTTTTATTCCCATGCATTATTTTCAAATACAATGATAAAGCTTAAAAATAACAACATTTGTTATTTATAATAATTACTAACATTTATTGAATATTTATTATTTCCATGTTACTACTATACTAAACATTTTAACTGCATTATGTAATTAAATATTACTTTTATGTAATTTAAAAACCCTATGAAGTAGGTAAAATTATACCTATTTTCCACTGGAAGAAACTGAGGCTTAACAAAGTTAAGTAACTTGTCTAAGATCACAGAACTGGCAAGGGATACATGTGTCTAACTTCCAAGTCCACACTCTCAACTGCTTTGACAAACTCTAAAGAAGAACATAAATACAATTATTACAAAAGAGACTCTAAATAGAGTATACATTTATCAATTGATTCAATATACAATAATTCATATTTTAACATTTAGATCCCCTGTAGCTATTACAAAAATTTCTCTATGAAACTTGGATCAAAAAAAATCAGTTTTCTTTTCTAAATCAATTAAATCTTTTCCAAGACCCCACCTGCAAGGATGGAAGAAATTCAGTAATAATCATGCTTGAAAGGGCCCTCCTTTCTTTCTAGGGTTGTGGCAGAATTATAAGACGGCGCTCATTTTGGTGAGGGGACGTGGGGCTCGCGGTCCACCGTGGTGGCCATCACGGCCATTGTTCTTTCTGATATCCAGATTCGAGGACTCTTGTCTGGGCTAACTCAGACATAACCCACAGTGATTTACCTGAGTGACTACAGACTCCCTGGTGTCAGGGCCAGACTGCTTTCACTAGCAAACCTAGTCAAACCTCCTGTTGGAACCTCCTGGCAAATTTTCCTCACCTACTCTGCTCCAAGTTCAGTCATTCCTCAGCATCCTTCTTGGGATCTAGAAGGTCTAGTTCTGCTTTTTCCATCCCTAGGATCCCCTTTTACCAGACAATCCTGCTTAAACGTTATCTCACTGAGAGATATTTTCTGATATTCTTAATGACTTTGAATCAAGATAACCCCAAATGTTGAAATGTTGTCTATCTTTAGATAAAAGGTTGAAAAGGGAATCTCTGCAGCTGTGAGAACAAAATACAGATGAGTGTCTCGAGTGTCTCAATAAACTATTCTGCCTGAATAAAACTAAAAGGAAAGTTAAGCTCAACTGTATTACTGACCTTTCTAAGAATAATAAGCTCTAAGGGGATATTTATAAGTATGTATATATAGATATGGATATAGATACACACACTCATATATATACATATGTATTCACACACACACACACACACACACACACACACATTTCAAACTTAGGCCAAAATAGAAAGAATAGCATAATGAACCTCTAGGACCCATCACTCAACTTCCAACAATTATCCACTTATGGTTTCAACTATATGCCACTCATCTCCCCACCTGGAATTACTGAAAAGTACCCAGAAATCCTAGTATTTCATCTATGTTTTATTATGCATCTCTAAAACATAGTCTATTTTCATTAACTTTACCACAAAACATTATCATACCTTTAAAAAATACTCATTTCTTAATATGGTGAAATATTCAGTCAATGAAATTGAATTTTTAAGAACATTAAGCTAAAGCAATAAGTTATCAAGAATTCCTTCCAGAGTTAATGTATTAATGCTCATGATGATTTTCCATAATTATTAAGAACTTCTTTCTTATCAACATATTCATCTTATTTTAAGAGTATTTTGAGAAAATAAGCTTTTACTTCAATTTTACACTTTTAGAACTAATATGCTGACTACTAGCTTTCACTTTGTTCAAGTTGTATTCATTTTCTTAACAAAAGTAACACAGTAATGAACACTTTAGGGAAGGCGTCATTTTTGCGTTTCTCTATACAGTCTGAAAGTTGCAGCAACATTATTGAGAGACTGTCAAATTTCAAACACCGGCTTTTCTTTGGAAAAACAAAAATTTAGGTGATTTTGCCTTCTTGATTTGTTTAGTGCAAAGAGCTTACTTCCTCATCTCTTCTTCTCTGCTGGCCTCCTCTGTTCCCCCATCTAGCAAAAAAAAAAAAAAAAAAACAAACCCAACCCTAGCTATTAATCTCTGACATTAAGTATGAAGAAATGTAGAAAACTGGTTCTTCAAGAGGAACCAAATATTACACTAAAATTAACATATAACGAACTGAATTATGGAGTAAATATCTATCCAAACATTCCCCTAGGACAGGATTTGGCAAACTCCAACCTACTGGCCAAATCCAACCCAAGGCCTGTTTTTGTTTTACACATCTCACCAGCTATGAATGGTTTTTACATTTCCAAATGGTTGAAACACAATTGAAAGAAGAATAATATTTTGTGACATGTGAAATTGTATGGAATTTAAACTTGCCCATCAGTAAAATTTTATTGGCACAGAGTCATACTCTTTCATGTATATATTGTCTAGGAGTGCCTTTGTACTGTAATGACACAGTTATAGTTGCAACAGAGCTGAGATGCCCTTAGAACCTACATTATTTACTACCTGGACCTTTGAAGGAAACATTGCCATCCCCTGCTTTAGGACAATGAAAACTTTCTAAGCATCAATTTTTAGCAATTGTTAATGAAAAATAAACACTGTCCAGTTATAGAGCTCTTACTGACATCATCACCATCCCTAGGCAAAAAACTTACCAAAGGTTACAATGCAAACAGAATCACAGATATTTATGCGTGTACGTGCATCCACACAAAATACTAAGAAGACAAATGCATTAAGCAAATAGTTCATATTTGTTTTGCTGATATTTAGATATGTACTGGATATGCTTCAAGTCTGCTGGGTTGGGGACATTATCTCCCACAGTTTTGTTATTTTCAGTAAAGAAACAATTGCATCTGTAGGAAGAAAAGTATACCCTGTTACAGCTGTATCAACAGAATATTCTTTTGTTTTGGAATGCAGCTGACATTGCATGTCAAGTTTTACATACTTGGCCAATGATGCAAAATATGACCTCCATTGCCCATGAGCATAAGTTTGGAAGACTTCCCCTGAACAAGTTTTCTTTGGGAGGAAGGAGGCTGGAGGGTATAATTATGGTTCTTTAACTTATGGTTCTATAATTTATTTAGTTTACTTAATTTATGATTCTATAAAGTATTTTATTAAACACAATAGTGTTCAATCTTCTAAACATATTTTTCTTATATGGAATTATGTGAACACTATAGATTTGTTTAAATTAAGTACTAATCACTACCCATGCTCAGTGTGAGGGAAAACGTCTGAGAATTGTTATCTGTTGAACTAAGAATATTTCTCTATGTAACCACTTATCCAAACAAGCATTGTATTAGCTTTTAGCATTCATAAATTCTCTTAGTGAAAAGTAAATAATAATAATAATAATAATAATAATAATAATAATAATAATAATAATAATAATAATGTTTCCGTGTTTCAAATGTGTTCTTAAATAATTCCACCTAAGCCTCCTGAACTCCCCAGGTCTGGAAACATTTGCCACCAATAAAATCACTTTCAGCTGGTTAATCTAATGATCTTGGTTTATGCTAGCAAACGCCTTGTCATTTTATGTTTTTATAAAAAGAACATACTAAATTTTGAAGGCTTATTTTACTCTATCATAGTTAGCCTATAGTATATCAACAAGCAGAAAAGCTACAGTGTCTGACTTCTAGAAGAATTTAACAAAATTCGTATGCATTTACAATGGGAGGCTGACATGCACTTGTCTAAATAAATAGCCATGGCTGAGTAATATTCCATTGCATATATGTGCCACATATTCTTTATCCATTCATCTGTTGATGGACACTTAGGTTGCTTCCATGTCCTGGCAATTGTAAATAGTGCTGCAATGAACATTGTGGTTCATGACTCTTTTTGAATTACGGTTTTCTCAGGATATATGCCCAGTAGTGGGATTGCTGGGTCATATTGTATTTCTATTTTTAGTTTTTTAAAGAACCTCCATACTGTTCTCCATAGTGGCTGTATCAATCTACATTCCCACCAACAGTGCAAGAGGGTTCCCTTTTTGCTACACCCTCTCCAGCATTTATTGTTTGTAGATTTTTTGATGCTGGGCATTCTGACCGGTGTGAGGTGATACCTCATTGTAGTTTTGATTTGCATTTCTCTAATGATTAGTGATGTTGAGCATCCTTTCATGTGTTTGTTGGCAATCTGTATATCGTCTTTGGAGAAATGTCTATTTAGGTCTTCTGCCCATTTTTGGATTGGGTTGTTTGCTTTTTTTGGTATTGAGCTGCATGAGCTGCTTGTATATTTTGGGGATTAATCTTTTGTCCGTTGTTTCGTTTGCAAATATTTTCTTCTGTTCTGATGGTTGTCTTTTCGTCTTGTTTATGGTTTCCTTTGCTGTGCAAAAGCTTTTAAGTTTCATTAGGTCCCATTTGTTTATTTTTGTTTTTATTTCCATTTCTCTAGGAGGTGGGTCAAAAAGGATCTTGCTGTGATTTATGTCATAGAGAGTTATTTGTAGTGAGGTGGATAGACCTAGAGTCTGTCATACAGAGGGAAGTAAGTCAGAAAGAGAAAAACAAATACTGTATGCTAACATATATATATGGAATCTAAGGGAAAAAAATGTTTCTGATGAACCTAGGGCAGGACAGGAATCAAGATGCAGACATAGAGAATGGACTTGAGGACACGGGTAGGGGGAAAGGTAAGCTGGGATGAAGTGAGAGAGTGGCATTGACATATATACACTACCAAATGTAAAATAGATAGCTAGTGGGAAGCAGCTACATAGCACAGGGAGATCAGCTCAGTGCTTTGTGACCACATAGAAGGGTGGGATAGGGAGGGTGGGAGGGAGACGCAAGAGGGAGGGGATATGGGGATATATATATACATATAGCTGTTATACAGCAGAAACTAACACAACATTGTAAAGCAATTATGCTCCAATAAAGATGTTAAAAAAAAGTAGCCATGGCTTGATACACATTCACTGTGAAGAGGTACTAAGACCGAGGCATTCAGAGAGCCACATCCTCTACACAAGCATTAACAAGCTCAAGGACAGACTTAACTTCACCCATAGTTCCTGGAAAGAACAATGACCTTAACTGATTTATTACTGTAGGTATTAAAATATTTCCTTAGTAATAGATCTAAATTACAGGACAGTGGATGAAACACATTTTACATGGTGTTTCACGTCTTGCATCTATTGAAATTGCCCGATGTAGCTTCTGCTTACCCTGAAAATCAAGAGACCATTGTGAGATATTAAATAAATCCTTTCCCTGTTGAAACAATACAGTTTTACATGACAAATACACGTGAAAGAAAAAAGACGAGTAATGCAGCTTCAAGTGACACTGAACTTACCACTAAATCCTGCTAATCACAGGGGGACTCTAAACATGTAATTTCGCCTTAGATTTCCCCTTTCTCTCTACAGGAAACATCCCTGGGATGCACCAGATCCCACTTGCCATTTCTTCTTTTTGTGGCCACAAATAGATCCCCAAAATATGTTGTTCATTAGAAGAAACACGTCCAAGTTCTTACTAACTTACATAGACATCTAAAGACATCACTTGTGCTCTTCTCTTTAAAAAAAAAAAAAAAAAAAAGTTAAAGAATAACATGTCCAGGATCTCTGAAATAGTCTTCACAGCACTTAAATCTTTCCACTTACTCTGAACGAAATGCCTTTACAAATGTAAGTGCCAATGATTCATCACCTTAAATTATTGTTCTGAAAGATCAGTCCAAAGAATATTAGAAGTGTTTTCAACTCATTGCACTAGAGACAAAAAAAGCGCAAATATCTCTCTGTTCTCTGACTTTGTGTTCAAGAGAATCCCATTGACAGGATACTGGAAGCAGTTATTTGGATGCATGTTGCAAATCTCCCATCTCTGAGTTTATGATGGATGTCAGTGAAGTTTGTGGCTGGGTAACAGTAGTCCTACATCAAGGAGATTTACGGGGAGATGAATTTAGTATTATTCATGAACCACTTAACAAGCTTCAGCCAAGGATACAATATGGCCTTTGTTTATAGTCCCAGGAGGTCCGAAGAGGGATTTTGAAAATTGAAGAGATTTTTTTGATAAATGGTAGAGCATCTTGAGGTGGCCCTGAAAGCTAGAAGTGTATTTTCCTGTTAACTTGAAGAGTCCTACATTTCATCCTAACTTCCCTGTTTCCTCAATAAAAAATTATCAGATAGTCTGCTGGTATTTTATTTTGCTATTGTTCTGCTACATTAAATAACCAAGAGGGACACATTTTATAGAAAAATGTTCATTTCACTCTCTATTACAGGAAGTTGGAGCATCTTAACAGGCTATCCAGACTATTTGAACAGAAATGAAGCAACATATGCTTGAAACTGTCTTTTATATTATATTCTTTATGTTTATGACCTACATTCTTCTCAAGGAATTGTTATTTATGGCAATTTATGTGTATAATAGTTCCAACTTAAACCAAGAACTTCAGTTCTGCAGCTAACTGAAAGGTTTGGGAATCAGACGATTGGATTGGTGTGGCTTGGTTGAATTAAATTAGGAAAAAGATTCCACCAGTCTTATTAGTGTGAGAGGGAGTAGTGAGATAATTGATAGAACTGTTAACTAAAGGCAGTAGTTGATATATTTAGACAGAACATTTTTAATATTTTGGAATGTCACTGATTTTCTGAGCAATTTGCAACCCAAAAAAATGCCTTCAGAATGTGACCATATTAACAAGCTAGAAATAAAGATAATCTTATTTCAATAAAAGCATAGGACATGACAATGATTTCACCTTACCTAATTCTTTTTTTTTAAAGGTATTCAATTTATATCCTTTATTTATTTATTTTTAAATTAATTAATTAATTAATTTATTTTTATGGCTGTGTTGGGTCTTCGTTTCTGTGCGAGGGCTTTCTCTAGTTGCGGTGAGTGGGGGCCACTCTTCATCGCGGTGCGCAGGCCTCTCACTGTCGCGGCCTCTCTTGTTGCGGAGCACAAGCTCCAGACGCGCAGGCTCAGTAGTTGTGGCTCACGGGCCCAGTTGCTCCGCGGCATGTGGGATCCTCCCAGACCAGGGCTCGAACCCGTGTCCCCTGCATTGGCAGGCAGATTCTCAACCACTGTGCCACCAGGGAAGCCCTCACCTTACCTAATTCTTAAAAATGATTCCAGAAGTATGTCTATGCAATCCATTTTAAGGCCACTTTGCATGAGGTCTTGAAGTGCTGGAGTCTACAGATTGCAGTTTAAAAAGTATATCGTTGGGGATGGTAACCTCATTGGAACTGTGTGGTTTCTAGGCTCTCTTTTATATCTCATGCTCTTTATGCAGAGCGCTTTATGTCACTTGAAACGCCCATCCTTCCTTCCAATTTCTATTACTCCAGTCAAACTGCAAGACCAAGGGCCTCAGATTTCCTGTTGGCTAAAGTGTCTAATATGACTCCAGTGTGGAAGCAACTCACAAAATCATCCAGTTCAAGTCCATTATTTGTTAGAATCAGACAAGGGCAAGCTAATACTTGCAAAACATCCCACTATTTGTGAGGTGACAGAAAACTTCTTTATATAAGAGTTTCTTCCTCTATCTCTTATTAACTCCCAGAAATGTCTGACAAAGGTTTAAGGGCCCTCTGACATAGTCAGCAAAGCTACTAAATCAATGTACCTGGAAAAAATACATTTTTTAGAAGACATATCATCTCTTATCTACTTTGATTTTAAACTGCAATATTAAAGTATAGAAATTGAAATATGGAGTGGCTGTCGGAAAAAATGTGACGCCACCATAAACAATCTACTAGCTAGATACAGAAAAAATACCACTTTTAATAATTCAGCACACACCAAAAAAACACGCTAAAATTATTTGAAGGTTAACACATAAAAGCTGAGGCAGAGAGAGGAGGGAGAAAGAAGGCTTACTCAAGAATTCTATTAATCCTCACTAATGTTGCTTTGCCTCCAGGCACTAATTCTTCAGGAGAATGCCAAGATGCTAGATATTACTTTGGGTTTCCTGAGCAAGGAGCTGCTTTTTACAGTTTGATACAGCAATGTTTGTGTCATCAAGGCTAACAAGTAAACAGGGGCTAATGTTTGCAAAGCAGAAAGTCTATCTGGAGTTCATAAAAGATATTTTGTTGACACCTCAAATAAACCAGGTAGCTGGTCAAATAATTATCATGGTCTTCCTTAATTGTTGAATCAATTGCTATTGATACATGAAACTAGACATTTGAGGGGGGAGACTGCATTTTTAAACAGAAGCCAATCTTTAGGAACATGTTCCTTTGTTAGCTCCTCGGGCCAGTGGCTTGTCAGCCCAGCTTGTGCAGTGGAAATGGTGCATTTCTTCAGTTTAGTTACTGGCATTTAGTTACCCATCTCCACATTTTTGACATCCTGTTAATTCAAATCTTCAAACTAATAACTTACATTGTGCAAAGCAAGAGTGCTTAAAAGTAAAGGTGGGGCTTCCCTGGTGGCACAGTGGTTGAGAATCTGCCTGCCAATGCAGGGCACACGGGTTCGGGCCCTGGTCTGGGAAGATCCCACATGCCGCGGAGCAACTGGGCCCGTGAGCCACAACTACTGAGCCTGCGCGTCTGGAGCCTGTGCTCCGCAACAAGAGAGGCCGCGATAGTGAGAGGCCCGCGCACCGCGATGAAGAGTGGCCCCCGCTTGCCGCAACTAAAGCCCTCGCACAGAAATGAAGACCCAACACAGCCAAAAATAAATAAATAAAAATTAAAAAAAAAAAAAAAAGTAAAGGTACCGGCAGTTTTCAGATAAAGGGAGCAAACTTCTTTTTAAGAATCTCTACAGGTGCTTATCTAAATCTGTCAAGGCAGTGATTATAACACATAAATATGACAGGGTTCACTGATAAAGGTGTGGTGTTGTCAGTGACTGCAAACACAGGCACCCAACATGAAGAATATCTGTGCCTGATATTATGTTTATATTCAAATTTAAGCATATTCATATAATCACTTCCCCAGCAGAATCAGAGATAGTTTCAAAAGGGGCAAAGCAGTTGGCCCTCTTTCGCTGCAAAACTTTAGCTGCTTCTGCATTAGAAACAAGCGATTTTGTTTCCAAATTTACACTTTTTATTTAAGTAAATGTCTCTTTACTTATATAGATATTAGAGAGAATCAGTTCCAAGACCTTGAATACGTTGTACGTTTTCACATTGAAATTCGTATAGAAATGTACTAGGGCATATGTATTGCCGGTGTCAATCCCCACTTAGCATCTTTCGCCTCTCGCCTCCCTCTAGAAGTCCTACCAACTTCAAAAGTTGTGCTCTGGCTTAGGGTTCAGGCTGCACACAGATCACTGTGTGTGTTCCAGGCAGAAGCTGAGGAGAAACGGAAGCAAAGAGGAGAGAGCAGAGCAATAATTCTGTCCAATTCAGATGGAATCAAATGCTGTCTACTAACAAAACTTCTAACCCCAGCAATGTATTCACTTTTATTTTCCCCTTGATTCCGTATTCATTTAAGAGTGATGACTGCTGGACTCTGAAAAAGGTATTCAGAGAATTTTTTTAAAAAAGAAAAAGAAAACCTGGCCCCTGCCTTCAAGGAGCTTGTATGGAAACACCTGCATGCAAATGGCTCCAATCATAATATAGTGCTTACTATGGTCCATGTTTTATATAAATTATTTTAACCCGCTTATCAAGTCTATAGCGTAGGTATTATTATGATCTCCATTTTATATATGAAGAAATGGAGCATAGAGAGATTAAGTAATTTGTCTGAACTCACACAGCTGGTAAATGAAAGACACAGGAAATCTAGCCCCGGCGTTCAGGTTCTAACCCTTCATACCGCACTGTCACTTACTTAACCTACAACAGAAAAACAGGGGAGAAAGAAATGCAGGTGGGGGGTGAAGGAAGCTGGAAGAAGGGTGGGGAGGTGATGGCAGAGAAGGCAGAAAGGACATTTAGCTGGATGTGATCAAACCACCACTTAAGAGGAAAAAGGAGACATGAGTTAAAACTTCAAATTTGACTAATGGTCCCTGGAAATAGACACAGAAGATTTCTAAACAATTTTGAAAAAGAATTTTGTTTTCATATAGTTTCCTCTGCTTGTATATATGTGTTTGTTAACCCTTCCCTTTGTATCAGTTTTTTAGCAACCTGAAAAGTTGCAGTATATCTCTCAGAAAAGAAAAAGGCTGAATCATAATTCAGTTTATCTAGAAAATGTTACTGTGCTCCCAACATACATATATTACATCTCCATAGCAATGGTTATTTTAGAGGTTAAACACTTTCATGAAACAGGGGGAAACTCCTACTTATCTAAATTTAAATTTAATGAAATTTAGCTAAAAGAAGTGTTTTATTCTTTTTTGTTGTTTTTCTTTAGTTTGGTCAAAACTGCCTCACAGTCTATAGTTGTGATTTGCACAGGTTAGGAAATCTGAAATCCTTTTGCTTTGGAAAACACACAGAAAGCACAGAAAACGGGAGAAAATATATATATTTGGTAAAGAATATTTCTATAACATTCCATGTAGACAGACTGAAGGGATGGCGTTTGATAGAAATCACTCTACAAATTACAATTTTGAGTTGGAGGCGTGTTACACTCATTGTCATAGGCAAATTGGCCTCTCCCCTTTCCCTTCCTTCCTCCACAACAAATTTCTGTTAACTAGAAGGTGGCCATTTCGAGAAATGCTATATTGAGTTGTAGGATAGTAAGAAATGTCGTGTAGCTGATCTACTGTGAAGGGAGCAGCTTAACAGCAAATTTAACTGATAATTCCTAGTTTTTGGTAGGCTCATTAGTGTTAACAGTGTGGAATTTAAGAAACACTGTTCTAATCAGTACAGCTGTAGGTTAGGCAATAGACGTTATGGTCTCCAGAAGTTGAACCCCAGATAGCTCTTAGAACTGGAGCCTATGTCTTATTTCACTGTCCTAAACCACTAGAAAGAATAATAGCCACAGCATGTTCATGTTTAATTTCACTGTCATAAAAGTATTTGGAGAAAAAAAAATCTTTTAAGAGCACTTTTGGATTTTCATTAATATGTTTCACAATCCCTTGAGAAATTTCTAGCAAAGCAGCCAATGAGAACGTAATACTAACAAGGTTTGGGTTTGAATGAAGTATGTTTTTGTGTGCTTTTTGTTCAGGTGTCTACAATGTCACGAGGAAACCATTCATAATGTATGTTCTACTTTGTCAGATTTTGATAAAATTGTCCTATACATCTCAATTTTATTTTCTAGAACACAATCATAATTTTCCCCACTATTTGTGGACGAAGTAGAATCTCAGGATTCAACCCAACAGTCACTTAATTCTACTTTGAGATAATGAAAATAATATAAAAATAAAAATCAACCCCATATTCTGCAGCTACATGAAGTGTGAAGATTTAAGTATTCTAGTGACAGCCTGTAACAAGAATAGAAAGTGGCATACCATTCATCAAGTTATTTAATATGTTCTAAAAAGGTGGAATTGGTGGAAAACACAGATATTTCCACTATATTCTCTAGACAGTAATGTCTGCAGGTATTCTTCTGAAGCCTTCGTGCTGAGGACTCTTTTGTCCAAAGAATTTTAAGAAGGTCTCCTGTGAGCCCTTTTCATTAATCACCAGCATCGTCTACGCGGGAGTTTCCCGAAAGGGGTGGAGGAGAGCCTTGTGTTGATAGACCTTCAGAAACAGACGACAAGAGCACCCCCAGCCCGAGACAGGGTCATGTAGAGTGGAAATATGAGCTCCTAACCCTTGACCCCTCTGCCTCTTTATTTTGATTCCTTGAACAATGCACGGTTGGCAGGCACAAGCAGTGGCCAGTTCGTCTCTCTTTTGTTAGGCTTGGGAAAAACTCAGGGTAGCTCGCTGTGACTCCCACCTAAGGGCTTGCCTGGTTTTTATTTAGAAAGAATTACAACTCACACCATATTTTTTCAAACCATGGTTTTTAAAATGACCCCCACGGTAACACATTTTTCAAATTTCCACAGTCAAATGAACTTGTTACAAAGCACCATTACTTAATGAATAGGATTTTTTGGGTGCATCTACTCAGATATTTACAGATTTAGCTGTTTTTGCCCCTGTACTTAATGTCCTAATCACTTTGTGAAGTGATTTCACAAATGTTAGTAATCCCAGAACCTGGAAGGAAGACAGGAAGAACCACTACGACAATTTAGAAACAAAGTTAACATTATCCATGTATGTTTTTACAGTCTTGGAGAAATAAAAATTATAACGATTTCTCAAAGAACTGCTTATTCAATTATGACCCTATAGTCAAAAAACTTAAATAGATTTTTTTTTCTAAAAACACAGCTTATTCTCATTTAATGCTAAAATAATCTGGTCTCTTTACATTTGATAGATTCCAGGATTCTAAAAGCTTATATATTTGTTGCCCCAATCAAGTAAGTTGCCTTGGGCTTTTGTCCAAAGAAAATAAAAAATGTAGCATACAAAGAAGCTGTGGAGTAAATGACACATTGTTCTGGTTCCAACAATTCAAAGAAGAATAAGCAGAGAGTTAGCAGTCGACTAACATTTTGGTACATAATAGCAGAAAAAAATCCAGATTTTCTATTTTTCCTACAGAAACATTTATCCCCACACCCCTCTGTCTTTTTTATCTTCCTCTACCTCTTCCTCCTGTTCCCACACAAACAAAAATATTGGACTCAACTTTACCATTTTCAGTTGGAATTGTTTACTGGTGAGTGTTTACAACCTGCAATTTGCTTAAACTTTTAAAAAAGTTAGTTGGGGCTATTCTGGAGCCGGTGCGAGCAAATCTAGTGTCAAAAGCAGTCAAAGTCGTTCCATTTGTTCAGTTTCAATTCAGGTTCAAACACAAGCACCTAAGTTGAATATTTTAATTATGAGGTTGAAATTTTAATTATTACCTTAGCATTTAATGAGACTTTAAGATAGACTTTACAATAGTGTTGTTTGTTTTTAGGCTACTCCAAAAATGTTAAATCACTACTTTCTCAGTTAAGTATACAACCCCAAAATTATTTAAATGCGATACTTTTCTTCTCTTTGGGATGCACAACTCCTTGCCCCAGCCTCCTGGAAAAATGAAAGAATGCTTTATGCAATTACTCAGTAATGGAAAACAAACCTTGTCTATCAAAATAGTTTTCAATGTATTATGCTATTTTTCACCTCAATTAGATACTTAAAAAAAAAATGGTGTAAAGAATCTGGTTTGGGGAAGAAAATTATGACTGCTGAAGGCAGTTAGAAACATGGACCCAGAACTACAGTCAAAATTAGGAGAATGGACTTGGAGATTTTACAGAGAAGAAAGAAAAGATGTTAAGACATATGATTGTGAATAATATCCTTTTATTTTTTAAGAAACCGTAATATTAAAGATAAACCAGGGCTTCTCTGGTGGCGCAGTGGTTAAGAATCTGCCTGCCAATGCAGGGGACACGGGTTCGAGCCCTGGTCTGGGAAGATCCCACATGCCGCAGAGCAGCTGGGCCCGTGAGCCACAATTACTGAGCCTACGCGTCTGGAGCCTGTGCTCCGCCAACAAGAGAGGCCGCGATAGTGAGAGGCCCGCGCACCGCAACGAAGAGTGGCCCCCGCTCGCCGCAACTAGAGAAAGCCCTCGCACAGAAACGAAGACCCAACACAGCCATAAATAAATAAATTTTTTAAAAAAAAGACTTACTGCCTGTTAAAAAAAATAAAATAAAATAAAAATTATTAAAAAAAAAAAGATAAACCATTGGTTTTTTTCCAGGTACTGCAGTACCTTTACTTTTAAAACATGTTTTCTATATTGATATACTACTTCCCCTATTATAATCACAAAGCATTCATAAATTCAGACTTTTCTTAAAAAGATGTCAACATCATTGCAATTTTTAAACAGATCCATTTTCCAGTTAAATAAGTTGAGTTAAAGATTGCCTTCTATCTTATCTTTGCTTTTTATCCCATCTCCTACCTTTCATTAGAGACCTCCTTCTCTCAATTATTACTTCTTTTCCATTTACCTTCAAGTCTTTCTCCTCCCTCTCATTGGCCAAAGATGGGTCCCCATGACCATTTATAAATGCTTGCACCTCTCCAATGTAAAATCAAACAAACAACAACAACAAAAATACCACACGATTTCTTTTCTCACTCCAGCTTCTACCGTACTACTTTCCTTTCCTTTACAGCTAAAATTCTAGAAACTGGTGTCTGTATTTCCATACACCACTTCATTTGCACCCATGACAAGCAGGTTTCTGTCTCTACTAAGCCACAGAAATTTGCATCACTAGAAACTCCCTGCTGCTAAATCTAGCCTAAATCCCAAATCTTACTTACCTCTGCAGCATTTGACACTGACAACCACTTCTCTGGACTCCTCTCACAACACACTCTCCTAAGCTTTTTCCTCCTCCTTCTTTCAAACTTCATATTTTTGAAACCATTCCAAACAAAGTTGCAAGAATAGATTCAACTATTTGTAATATTTTTCCACTTTTGTACTTTCTCTTTTTTCTTGATAGATGATAGATAGATAAATAGATAGTTAAGGAGATATGCTAGGTTTTTTCCTGAGTCTTTTCAGCATAAGTTACATGCTTCACTTCTCTTTACTCCATGTCCCTTTTGTAAGTGTTTCCTAAAAACAATATTCTCTTACATAGCCACAGTATAATTATCAAATTCAAGAAATTTAATATTGATACAAAATTTTATCTAATACAGTCCATTTTCCTAATGTCTTTTACAGCTTTTTTGACACAGAATTTTTTGACAAATTGCACAATGCATTTATATGCTTTTTTGAATCTATTTAATCTTGAGAGTTCCTCAATCTTTCTTTGACTTTCAAGTCGTAGACATTTTTAAAGAACAAAGGTCAATTGTTTTATAGAATGCTTTTCACCCTGAGTTCTCTGGTGTTTTTTTCTATTTTAAATCCAACTTTTAAATATTTGGGGCTGGAATACTGTATAAGGAATATTCTATGCCTTTCAGAGTATCAAATCTGGTGGACCATGATGTTCATTTCTCCTTATTACTGATGTTAATATGGATCATTTGGTTAAACCTTTGTCCAATATCTCCACCATATGTTTGTTATTTCTCCTTTGGTAATGTAAAAAAAATTAAATCAACAGAAACCTCAATTAAATAGAGTTGGGAGATCAGAAGGGGGACCTCTCATGCCCTGCAATGGTAACAGAGTCCAACAGGAAGAAAAAAGACTCCTTTTCTTTCCTGGTAAAGACTTAGCCAATGAAAAGCCATGGACTCTTTATTTACTATAGCTCACCCAAGTTCCTTTTCCCCTCTATAAAAGAGTTCTCCTTCCCTTGCCATTCAGAAACATGTATATGGCTCACCATGGTTGCAGATCCTGAATTGCAATTTTCTGCTGATCCCAAATAAACCCATTTTTGCTAAAAAATATCTGGCAGTCTATTTGTTTCAGGTCAAATTTTGGTGGCCCATACAGGATCAGAGAAGACCCCCAAAGGCTCTAGGGCTGGTGAGCAAACAGGTGTGGTATCCACTAGTGAACCCATTGTTACCCACTGCTTTCTCATTGACCCTGGAGTTTGAAGGTACATCTATATCCTGGATCCAAGCTCACACACTTTTTGAAGGTACATCTATATCCTGGATCCAAGCGCACACACTTTTTGTATTCAAAGCTCTCCAGGTTTTATCTAGAATCGATTTTAAGGATTTGTCTTATTGGTTAAGATCTTGTTCTGTATTCAAGTACTCATTTGGCACTTTGGTCTGATTTTGAGATCAGACTCTTTCAACCAAAGCTGGCTGAAAATGTCTTCAGTGCATTCCTTCAGGAACAGGGGCCACTTCACTGAAACTGTGCCATTTTTCAGCCTTCAGCCTATTCCTTTGGAAGGGGCCATTCTCTGGAAATCGGCTGAAAAAGGCTTTGGCCTGGCTTCTCCAAGAACAAGCTGTTTCCTTAGAATTAGCTGGTGTTTAAGCTTGGAAGCTGATTGGATTAAGCTGTTTGAGCTGTAAGCTGTCTGAGCTGTTTGAAAATTGTTTTTTTACTCTAAAGGAACACTTCTGACAAATGACATCTCAGTTATCTAAATATTTTGAGGGTGTCCCCCAACAGGGACTCCAACTGAATTTACATTTAAAAACCTTAGATCTTCCTCATGCTCATTTACAACTAAATGGACCTACCTGACCAAAGGAGAACTTTTGAAATCCCCAAACTTATTTTCCTTAAAACTGAATTGGACTACAATTGCTCAGAAATTTCCAGAACTGAGTAGAACGTTTATTTTGATTGTTATTTTGAGGCTCCCAAGGTTATCAGGAGTCTAAAATTGGCTCTTTGTAAATTAAGATTTTAAGATTAACTGAGATAAAAGAAAGATAAAATGGCTCCCAAAGCCTCAGGTTCTTCTTCCTTGCCTTCCTTTTCTCAGGCTCTGCCTCCAGCGCCATCTCTCTCCTTCCCCTCTACACCACCTATACTCTCAATACCCCAATACTAGTCCTCTCGCCAAACTTCCCCTTCTCTCTGAAACTCTCTCCACTTCCTTTTCCTCTGAATTTGCCAGAACCTGTCCTTTTAAAATTAAGCCTTCTGAAGATCCAGAGGCTAAACCCTTCATTTCTTATGTTTCCTGGACTAAAATTGAACAGTGAGCCACAGTCAAAGATTTTCCCAAAGTAACTGAAGATCCTCACAGATTTGCTAAAGACTTTAATATAGTCATTCAGACTTATCAACCTAGTTTCTCTGACTTATATCTGCTAGTTCATGTGCTGGTCAGTGGAGGCCAGGCCCAGCACTGGAATGAAGATCACTAGGTGGGAAAATCTTGAAGGGTCTCTAGAATTACAACTGTGAGACCAGCCTGCTAACTTATTATACGATCTGGCTCAAGCAATTGCTAAGTGATTTCATTGAGCAACTCCTAGAGCTTTTCTAAAACCTGTTGACTGAAACAAAAATTAGGCTTGCACACAAAAATCTGAGGAATCTGTTCATGAATGTTGCAACTGACTTCAGATCATTTTTAAAGAAAATTTTGGTTTTCCTTCAGATGTTGATTTCACTCAGGTAGCTTTTGACTCTATGTTTATTAATGGACTAAACTAGGACCTTTCCCTTCTAGTAAAAAGGACCAGGATGGAATGGGAAACTATGTCCACTTTAGATTTAGTTAATCTGGCTAACCAACTCTCTCACATTCCAGACAAGTCACCTCAAAGGAAGACCACCAAATTCTTAATCTTCAACTTCAGCAAATAAAGGGTCCCAAACAAAACCAAAAATCTCCTAGTTACTGCTATTATTGCAAAAGCCAGGATATTAGAAAAGACATTGTTACAAATTCTAGTGCTTTAAGCACTTTCAGCTCTCTAATCAGCCTTTCCAAAGTCCTCCCAACTCTCAAAGACAAGGCGCCAAGGAACTACAGGTGCTCCTCCCAATCTTCCCTCTTAATTGGTTTGGAGAAACACTTCTCCAGATTGGGGATTAACCTCTTCCAGTCCTGACACCTGAGCCACACTCTTGGCGCTCAGCCCCTTGCCTGTAAAGCAGCCCTTGCCTCAGAGTACTAAAGCACTTCAAATAGTGGGGCCCTGTAATGAACCTCAAGAGGTTCCTGTCTCTGAATCTATTCCCATGTGTTATGCCCCTTGGGAGATACACACCATTTTCTCCTTAGTTCCTCTACCCCTACCCAGCTATTAGGTTGAGACATCTTAGAGAAGTATCATGCCAGAATTTCTTTCTCCCCCCTCTCCAAAAAAGAAATAATTCTAGAATTTAACAGTAATCAAAGTAACCCATCAGGTGAATTAAATAACACTAGTTTAATTTGTTATATCTCTGACAGTACTAGAGCTGATTCTGGAAACACTGATTGTTTACCACTATTGAATCAACTACCATCCTCCTGATGGACAAAATCACCAACCCCTGTTTGCAAAATTCACAGCGCACCTCCCATCAAGATTCAAATAGATCCCTCAAAACCTCTTCCCAAGATTAATCAGTATCATATAAGTAAAGAAGTTTTTCAAGGCATAAAGCCCATAATAAAAGATGTAAGGCTTAAAGTTTCATTATCCATTGCACTAGCCCCTGTAACACTCCCATTTTACCTGCAAGAAAACCTGAGGGCCCAGAATGGAGGTTTGTCCAGGACCTCCAAGCAATAAACAACATTGTTATCCCATAACACCCCATTGTTCCTAACCCTCATACATATGTTACTAATATCCATTCCCACTGGAAGTAAATTCTTTATTGTAATTGATTTATGCAGCACATTCTTTAGTATTTTATTTGGTGAAACTAGCCAATACCTTTATGTCTTCTCTTGGGAAGAAAAACAATTCATCTGCACAGTAATGTCTCAGGGTTTTACTGAAAGTCCTTCCTATTTCCCTCAAATCCTGAAGGCTGATCTGGATGGTAAAAAGTTCCTTAGAGGTTCTACTTTGTTGCAATATGTGGGTGATTTGCTTCTTTGCTCTCCTTTTCAAGCCTCTTTATAGGAAGACAGCATCTACTTGCTAAAGGTTTTAGCCTTAAAGGGACATAATGTTGCCAAAAAAACTGCCGTTGACCCAAACCCAGGTTTGATATTTAGGGCACTGAATATCAAAATGAGGGTTACACCTAAATCCAGATAGACTTCACAGTGTCCTAAGTTTCCCAAAATCCAAAACTAAGTGCCAACTGTAAGGTTTTCACAGGCTAGTTGGGTACTGCTGAAATTGAATTCCAAATTTCTCTCTTATGGCCAAACCTCTATGTTTTACTAAACAATAACAAACTTGACCCAATTTTATGGGAAGAACTGGATGACATAATCTTCAAGGCCTCAAAGGAGAGTTTGATGAACCCACCTGCCATTGGGCATTCTGATTATCCGATTCCCTTTTTCCTTGTTGTATATGAAAAGGAAGGGAATGCCCTTGAGGTACTCACCCCAAATCACTGGGACCAAAATCAACCCATAGGCTATTATAACCAGCAACTGGGCCAGGGCCTTAGAGCCATTATGGCCACTGCCCTTTTGGTTAAGACAACTGAGAAAATTGTTTAGGGACCCCCACCCCCAACTACTTTTGTACCTCATTCAGCTGTCTCACCTCCAATGAAGTCCTTTTGTTAACTGCTCCTCATATTACTCTTTTACGTTGTAATAATAAACTGGCTACTTTTCTCCCCTCTGTCACTGATAAAGTCCCTCATGACTGCTTAAAGCCGACAGACCACCTCCTGACTCCTCATGATGATTTACAGGAAAGTCCTGTAAGTAACGCTGACTTCTCATGTTTCACTGATGGCTCTTACTCAAAAGGTGACAATGGCAAATATTGTGCTGGGTATGCTTTTGCTAATCCTTTTGATGTTGTTGAAGCAGCATCTTTACCTATGACTACTTCAGCCCAACAGGCTGAATTGTACACTCTTACAGGGACTTGTACTTTAGCTAAGGACAAAATTGCTGTTAATTATACTGATAGTAAGTATGTTTTCTGAGTAGCTCTTGATTTTGCAATGCTACAGAAGCAACATAGCTTCCTTACTTCCAGTGAAAATAAAATTTAAAACCCCCCCCAAAATGGCCCCTATGCTCAGTAATTATTGGATTCAATATTTTTACCTGTCCCTTTTAGCTATGATTTAGATTCCAGGGCATTCTAAACTTGACTCTTTGGAAGCTAAAAGAAACCATCTTGCTGACATTTCCACAAGTAATGCTGCCTTTAAAGGGACCAACAGCAGCCAAACCTCTGTTATGGTCCAAAGGGATATTTCCACAAATAATATCTCAGAAAAACTGGCTAGATAAGCCCATCAACTGGTCTCAGAAAAGAAAAAACAAGATTGGAAATTCAACAGCTGTTGGTTTGATAAAAAGAGGAAGTTCTGGTTTGGACCAAATAACAACTCAGTCCTACCAGAGACTCTAAAATCACCACTCCTCACCACTGTGCATGCATTAAACCATTGGCCTACTGACAAAATGATAGCTTTCATGAATCAGAACTGGTGGGGAAGCATTACCAGGGCTGGAAAAAGTGCCTATTTCATTGTCCCACTTATCTGAAGCACAATCCAGAGACACTTGTTCATACTGCTTTCATACATTTTAAACTTTTTAGTGGACCACTTGAATTCAGGCAAATGGATTTCATACAACTTCCTCCATCTCATGAATATAAATGTTTTAGTCATGGTCTGCGTATGTTCACACTGGAGCGAAGACTCCCCTTGTAGATAGGCTACTGCCTCTTCTGTGGCCAAAGTCCCTTTGGTTAAGATTATCCCACCTGGGGAACTCCTCTCAAAGTTCATAGTGATTAAGCAACCCATTTTACTGGCCAGGTACTTTCACAAGTCTGTGCTGTTTGACAGTGACAACATTGTCACTGCACTTCCCACCCCCAGTCCTCTGATTTAGGTGAAGACATTAATGGCATTATTAAGACTCAATTGGCAAAATTTGTAGAGGCCATCCAAATACCAAAGCATTGCTGTTGGTCCTCCTAAATCCACCTCTTTTGGAACTCAAAATCTATCACCCTTTGAGATATTCACAGTGTGCCCAAAACACTTGTCTACTGCTTCTTTTGACCCACAACTGATAAAAGGAGAGACACTCCAATATCGCAAAGACAAAAGACAAAATTTAAAGAATATTGCTTCTATTAAAAATAATCATGTTTTGGTAAAGCAATTTTTTCACAGTGTGCTCTCAGCAGATGAAGACCTTAAGCATCCCACCTTGCAACCTGGAGATTTTGTCCAGTGGAAAAGACACCTCCAGAAGAACACTCTTCAAACTCACTGAAGAGGCCCTTATCAGGTACTGCTAACCAACCCTTGTGCCGCCAAACTGCAAGGAATAGACTCTTGGATTCACATGACACACCTAAAGAAAGTGCAGACACTGGCTAGACCTGCGCATCATCTGGTGACCTGAAAGTAAAGATTTCCCAGAATTGAGGCAGATGACATCTGATGACACAGCTTTCCCAAGATACTGAAGCTGGTTTGTTGGAACTTTTTTGCCAAACCTTTGATGATGACATAATGCTTCAGATGATCTCCAGTGTCTATGATCTTGATAACATATGAAGTTTGGATCAAAATTCCTGAGAGCTCTCCCTCCTACCACTCCCTGTTACTCAAATGTAACCTCAAATAAGTTTCCAATTTGTGCCCTTTCCCTTCAATATGAGGCACTACACTCAGGAGAGGTCCTTCTTTGCATTGAGGGACAAAAATATCACTAAAACTAGAAAAGCTGACTCTTGATCAGTGATGCTTTCAGAGAAAGATCCTGATCAAAATGGGGATATGTAAAAAATTAATAAACAGAAACCTCAATTAGATTTGGGCTACCAGAAGGGGGAGCTCTTACTCCCTGTGACAATTGCATAGCCCAACAGAAGAAGAAAGACTCCTTTTCTAGCAAGAACTCAGCCCATGAAAAGCCACGGACTCTGTTTACAATAGCCCTCCCAACTTTCTTTTCCCTCCTATAAAAGTGATCTCCTTCCCTTGCCTTGCAGGGATTTGCACATGGCTTACCATGGTTGCACACCCTGAATTGCAATTCTCTGCTGATCCCAAATAAACCCATCTTTACTAGAGAAATATTTGGCAGTTTATCTGCTTCAGGTCAACAGTAATTATAGTCAAATGCCATTATTCACAGTAGTTATGTTCTATTAAGTTGCTGCAAACACTGAATTATGAGATACTGAGCATTGTTCCCAGAGGAAACCCTGGATTAGGTTCCCGTGTGCCTCTAGTCACACGTTTATCAACCAATCAATACCTAATCTTGTTTTATGTGGGGGTTTTTTTGTTTAAAGACAGGTAATTTTATATTGTCAATCCATTAACATTAAACTTATAGCCAACCTTATTGCAACTCATGCCTGAAGAAGCTTATCTAACACATAATTTTTTTTTCCATAAAGCACATCACAGAGTTCTCATGCTTAGGAACACCAGAAAGGACATCATTACTGTGCTTTGAAACTATTTTAAACAGCAGAAATCCAACAAACAATCAAATTAACCAATGAAAAGCACAAAAATGCAAAAACCTGACACTAAAGATGCTTATTTACAGTATGAGAGCTGAAATGAGAATGCACATCAAGTGGCTCAGGTTTTCCATCCCTTTGTGCATATCCACAAATGACTGAGAATTTGGGGTACAAATGAATTTTTGGGAACAGGTGAATTCACAAATACAGAATTTGTAATCAATCAATGTAATAAGTAATTTCTGGGAAGATATTTAATATGTAACTGTTCTGCACCTCATTTAACCTCTCCCACACCAAATTTATTATCCGTTTATTCTTGTCTTAATCAGTTTTTACAGTGATGGTTGCAAAATGGCGATTCTATCATTCTTTCTATATTTATTAGTCAGCACCTCACTGTAAAGAACAAGTTTCCCTTCTCTATCTATCCATCGATCGATCTATCTGTTTAGCATCTATCTATCGGCTATTATCAGCAGAGACTCATGGAATCAAATTTTATTTAATAAGTTCTAATACATTTCTATTGTTTGAGCCTAGGGGAGTCCTTTCATGTTGGTTCCTGGATCCTTGTGACATTTCATATTTTTCAGTACTTATTTCTGGTACCACAGATATTTTAGGCTCATCTTGAATCTTCTATTACTTCCCTTGTCTTGGAATCAACCATCTTTCCAAGGGATTCTGGTTTATTTCTGTGCGGAATGCATCCTCACCACCCCCTCCCTCTGATGCCCTTTCTCAGTCTCTTTCACGACTAATCTTCCTCTGCCAGCTCCTACATGCAGGGGTCTTTAAGTTTCTGCTCTAGGCCTCTTCTCTTTTCACCTAAATAATTTCATCACTACCATGGCTACACCTCTCTCTTGAGCATCAGAGCTACCCACCTAATTTCAAAGGGACTTTTGCTGCCCTGGTTACATTTGGAATTAGTATAGTTAGTTTCTGAAATATCATAGACAGTCAATTAATGAATAATTTTATGACAATGGGATAGGGATTGTCACCCCAAATTGTGTTTTACTCTGTGCATCTTCTACTTTTGACAGCTATTCTCTAGCCTTCAGTATATCTGACTTTATGTAATAATTCATCATGTCAGAATGGGTTCCTACTGTGATCCCTTTCTTATCTCTAGAATTATTTTTACTAGAAATTTTTAACATACATTTTTCATCAAGATCGACAAAAAGCGTTGTGAACAGGATACAAGTTCAATTCAAATTTCAGGTGAATAACTTTTTAAGAAACTATGTCCCAAATAAGTTTTAAAATTCCATTGTTTATCTGAAATTCACATTTAACCGGGTGTCCTATATTTTTTATTACTAAATCTGGCAGCCTTATCAATAGACTATAAATGTTTCATAGAAAATAACCTGTGAAGTGATGTAAGGTCTTCTCCTATTATCTGGAAATAAAAGTAAAATTGTGTTGAAAACTAATCAAATGTTATTATGGAAAAGAACAAGAAAAAAAAAGATTCTATTTTCCTGACTAGTGTACTTTAGACATTTCATGGGTATGCCTTTGAAATATATTGATAATTTAATTTAAACTGAAAAGGTTTTTAAAAATACATACAAGTAAATTTAAACACTGTTGTAGCAATGTTCATCACTCTCAGTGGTGAGATGAGTGGGTTGTGCTACATGATGTAAAGCAGACTAAGATTTGTGGGGGATGTGAGGTAACAGGTGCAGGATCGCCTCAAGTTAGTATCAGTGCCCCAAGTCAGCACTCTCACAGGGGAGAGCTTTGTTTCCCAAGTATATAAAAAGGACCGGACAGAGCAAAAAACTCTTCTAGGTAAATGGCAAAACCATGCTGAAAGACAAAACAGGGAAGAATACAAACAATGAATGTAATTTAATTCCTTCAATACATAACCCAAAACTCTAGTATTTGAATTTTTGCAGTAAAAATAAAAATGGCTGAGCTAGAAGTGGAATCGCTGGTGAGGATTAATAGTGTGATACCGTAATTAGTTCATTTGTTATAGTATCAAAGTGGAGAGAAATAGCCAATTAATTCAAATGTGACTAAGATTTTAGGGGTCATATTAGAATTGGGAATTTCAGCACAACCTTATCAAACTCTACTTTTTACTGGAATGTGCTTGAGTGGAATTTACACGAACAGATTTCAGCTTTAAAGGTGTCAACTTCAGTGTCCAGTTTAAATGGTGAATATTCTAAAGCTTTCAGTTTGCTAGGTATGGGTTACTTCCATTCTCTCTTGATAAGTTGACTAGACCCTGAAACTTTGTACGGCTTAGAGTAATGGGTAGAAAAATTTAAGGGTCATATTATTACATGATATTCAATTCCAGTTTATAACAAAGAAGAAAGAAAAATAAAGAAAGGATAAAGAATAGAAGAAAAACCTCTAAGAATATGATTCTCTCAACATATACATAACTTGAAAGTTGTTATGGATAACAATTTGTTGGGACAGGGATTCTCTATGACTTAATAGAAATTAATTTCTAGCCTTGTAAGTTTAACTTAACTAATCACTTATTTAGCACCTACTGTGTGCCTGAGTATGCACTGTTTTCCTATTGTGGACACAAAGACTAATAAGATATGGTGAGGACCCCAAGAAGCCCATTGACTATTGAAGGGAAGCCATAGTCCTGTGTTGGTAAATGAAGCAGAGCTTTTGTAGATACTTCTACTCAATAAAATCTGAAGTTGTACATGAATTTTAGTATTTAAAAAGGTGTGCTTAGATTTCCTCTTTCAAGATATTCCTTGGTCCAGGACTAGCCTATAGTAAGTAGAAAGAAAAGTGGTCGGTAGAATTTACTCCTTGGTTTCTTTATTAAAAGATAAAGGATTGAGCTTTCATATGTAGGTAAGTCATGCTTGACAATTCCAAAAGAGATTAATGGAAACCTGGATCCTATAAATCATTAAAATGTTTTCCAGTTTGAGAGGTTGTGACACATGGCAACAATGTAGAAGATCTGGTAATGAAGAGTCTTACATATTTAGTGCTTTCTTTAGGATTTGATTATTTAGCTCACACTTTCTATAACAAAGTTCTTGATGAGGAATTACTAATCAGTGGCATGAAGTTTCAGTTAAGCAAGATGAATAAGCTCTAGAGATCTTCTATATAATAGCATTGTATCTGTAGTCAACAGTCATGTATTGTATACTTAAGAATTTGTTAAAAGGGTAGATCTCACATTGTGTTCTTACCACAATAAAAGAACAGAACAGAAAAGAAAAGAACTATAGATTAACTCCTCACAGATTTTTGCCGCTTGATGGTATTCAGAACATAAATATCTAAAATGACAGCCAAATGAATACTCTGAAAAAAAAAAAATCTTGAGATACCAGGATACAAGTTAAATTTGAATGAATTAAGACAGAGAAATGTCTAAATTGCCAAGGTATTCACTCCACATAGGGCCTCCAAGACTAATTTTTTCTTTACTCAATCTCAGTAAACCCTGGGGGAAGACGCAAATTAGAATAAGCTGTTCACAGTTACCATCTATGCCATTAGATCTTTTCCACAAATAGCCTGATGTGTCTCTTAGCTGATGCGACTTTTGTCTGCGTATAAAAGCCTTGTCAGAAGCCAGTAAATAACAGTACTTGCTGCATCTCTTCTAAATATGTTCTAAAGCATAGGATCCATATTGATACACAACTGCGAGTAAAGTAATTTCAATTTTTAATTAGTAAAATATTGGCCTTCCATTTTCATCCTAATTCTCAATCCTGTGGAAATTCAAAATTCAAACTCTGGGGGAGAAATAAGTAAGACTGTGATTCAGGTAACATTTTCAGGAAAATAAAGTTCATTCTCTTTATAAAGTTTTTAAAATATGCTTTAGCATTTCCAGCTAAATATAGCCAAGAAGAAAATGTCTCCCAGTAGGTAAGGAAGTGACAGGTGTGGTGTACGGCTCTAGGACTGCGAGTTTGGCTGCTTTCTTCCCTAATCGTAGGAGATGGACTCTTTTCCATAGAGGAAATATGCTCTATGAGAGTCAGCCATCATCTTAGAAATATTCAGTAAGTGCAGCCACAAGCATTGTTGTGAGGATTAAGGGAATAATCATTTAGTTTCTCAACATGTAAACACAAATTTCAGTGGAAGGATTTTCTCAAACTTCGTTTCAGTTTCAGGATGTGAAACAGTGACAGGAAACATGCCCAGAGTTTTCCCCTTTTTTTTTGGCCTTCTCATTATTAGAGAGGTTTTAATTGTGGCCATGTGGTTCATATTGAATCTGACAAGTCATGTAGCGATTAAAAATTGGAATGCTTTGACAGCAGGGTGAGCATGAAGATCAGTTGCCATGTAACTCCCCATGATGGGGAGAGCCTGGCAAGTGACTAGGGTCTGGTCAGGGGGGAGTCTTCAGCATCAGCGCACAAGGTGGAGAAGACTGACAAGTCTCACCAAGACAGCACCTGGGGATGGCAGATGCACAGACCGGTTCCACTACTGGCTAGTCTTTCCCTTGTGTTGTTTCCTTGTAACAGCAAAATGGAAACTGAGTTTCTGCAGCCTCCGAGTTGTAGATTTTAGGACTGGCCTGGAAATCAAATGAGGGCCTTAAATACAGCCTCACATTTTAAAAATATATATTTACATATACATACACTTTCTGGTAAAAAGACATTACATTGTTAAAGCTATCATGGCTGTTAAGAGAATTTAAGGGTGAGAGGGCCCATAGTGTTCTAATTCCTGTTCGTTTTTATTAAACATCAAGCGATCATTAAGATCATTGTTTTATCAGTTTTCTCTGCTTTTAGTAGAAATTGAAATTTATTTTTGCTTTCATCTAATGTATGTCATTGCTAATGACATGGTGATATTTTGCTGTGCTGATTGATTTTCAGGGCCTTTAGAAAGTATCTAGCTGAAAACTTCAGGTTTAAAATGAATGTTATTTATAAGGAGAAGAGAACCGTCCCACAAGTGTTTATATTCACGCATGTGTGAATAAATTTGTTTCCAGTTAGCATTCAAATTTTTTTTAATTGGGACTAATTTTTCCTACGAGTGGTTAAATCCATGGAGGACAAAACAAAGAAACCAAAGTGGAAAGTTCAAAGAAGGAAAAAATAAACTTATGAAGGAAAAAAGTAAATATTATTTACTGAATTAGAATCTGTATCACATATAAAGCAAACTTTGTTGACTTGATTTTTAGTTGTATGCAATGTGAGGAACACTGCCAAATGTACAACCTACAACTTTTTAATATATTAGGTTTGGGATAAAAATCTCTTGAAGTTGTATCTCATTGAAACAGCATTATAAGAAACATTACTTAGGCTAAGTTGACAATTTGAAAAAAGTAATTTTTTATCATTTTGTTTTATCAGTTTTCAGAATAGTAAGATGATGCCTAACCAACCATCAATAGTAATTAGTTATGCATGTTTGTGTATGTATTTTAGGTATCATTATGAGCGCACAGATATATTTTTTAAAGTACTTCATTCCTTTTTATTGCTGAATAATGTTCCATTTTCTGGATATACCACTTTTGTTTATCCATTCACGTATTGGTAGTTGTTTGAATTATTTCTGCTTTTCAGCTATTATGAATAATACTGCTATGAAATCCATGTACAAGTTATTGCATGGACTTATACTTTCATTTATCTAGGGTACATAACTATTCATGGAATTCCTGAGTCATATGATAACTCTATGTTCAACATTTTGAGTAAATGCCAAACTGTTTTCCAAAGTGGCTTCCCACTTTACATCCCCACTAGCAATGAATTAGGTTTCCAATTTTCCAGTTTCTTCACACCCTTGCAAATACAGCTGAATGTTGAATAACATGGGTTTGAACTGCTCAGGTCTACTTTTACGTGGATGTTTTTCAATAAATCTACAGTTGTCCCTCCATATCCACAGGTTCTGGATCCAAGCATTCAACTAACTGCTGATCATGTGTTATGTTTATGATTCATGGTTGATTGAATCCACAGATGCAGAACCCAAGTATACAGAGGGCATGAGCATTCACAAAGTTTGCTATCCATGGCAAGTCCTGGAACAAATCCCCCACAGATACAGAGCAATGATTGTACTTGCTATTGTCTGCCATTTTTATTAAAGTCATTTTCTTTATAAGTGATATCTCTGTGGTTTTGTTTTGCCTTTCCCAAATGATTAATGATGTCGAGGGTCTTTTTTTGCACTTATTAACAATTCATATATCTTCTTTACAGAAATGTCTATTAAAATCTTCGGCCCACTTTTATAATGGTGTTTTTTTTATTATTGAGTTGTAAGATTTTTTTATATATTCTGATTACAAGTCCTTATTAGATGTATGATTTTCATATATTTTCTCCTCTGTGGGTTGTCTTTTCAGTTTCTTAATGATGTCATTTGAGGCACAAAAATTTCAATTTTGATGAAGTCCAGTTTATTGATTTTTCCTTTTATTACTTTGTTTGCTTGTATTGGTGTTGAATCTAAGAAATTATTGCCTAACCTCAGTTCATAAAGAAGTACTCCTGCATTTTCTTCTAAAAGTTTTATAGTTTTAGTTCTTACATTTAGGTAAAGAATGAGTCATTTCTCCAAGGAACCCTGAACTCTGGTTTCTTTCAGTGGCTAACAATATTTAGAGACCACAACCTGGGTGCTAGGGGTGCACATTGCTGCAAAGTTTTCATGGCTTTTTTTCAGTGGACAAAGCCAGGAAATAAATAAATAATATATATGAATTTGAATTAATACTGATATTTTAAATTTAAGGTTATATAGATTTATTTAGCTTCTATGATTTTGCAATTTTATTTTTGTTCTCTATCTCAGAAATTTTTATTTTATTTATTCTGAAATATACCTATAATAATTTCAAAATTTAAATATGAATATTACCATTAAAATTAAGAATATTGAATAAAGTTTAAGATTTTTTTAAAAATTCTTTGAATATAATATACCAAAGGTATCCACTTAAAGTATTGTATTTCAAAGTCACCTGAAATAATTCTCTTCTCTAAATGATTATTCCTACGATTGATAAAAAGTTATGTTCATTTGTTTCAATTATTTTTCAATTTTTAGGAAATTTTCACATTTAATTCAGTGTTTCAATCATGTTAAACAGTTACAGAGCTCCATAACAAGGTGCAACACAAAAATCTTGTTTCCATCTCTGTCTCATTCATTCTGTTTTTTTGCTCCCCCTAAAAGTAACCATTGTTATTAACTTTGGAGGGATTTTTTCTATTATATATTTTTGAAAAATATAAGCAAGTAATACATATAAATATTCATATTTCCACCACTTTCTTAGATACAAGTTAGCATACTTGCTTTTTTTCACTTAACAATAGCAGTTGGATAAATGTCTGTATCAGTAGATAGATATCTTCCTCCTTCATTTTGTAAGGTTCTCCTATATGTGGATGTACCAAGAGTGTCCTATGAAGTGATATCTGGGTTTATTCCATTCTTTGGTATAATAAACACTACCACTATAAATAGCACAGTCACCAGTTTGTATTTTTACCAGTATATCTTTGGAATATATTCTCAGACGTGGGATTGCTGAATACAGCAGACATAGTCTGTGCTCCTTCACTGTCTCCCTTCTTCCCAATTCTGTGCACTCCTTCCCCAGTATCCCTGAGTCTTTGCTTCTTATGGCCTGCAGCTGTAACTGGAGAATTGCCCTCGGGGTACTAGAGGAGGTACCTAGGAATACCTAGAAATTTACCTCCTTCCAGGGTGGCTTTAGCAAAGGATAGACTGGTGCCAAAGTGTGAAAGCCCAAGTACCCCTGTGAAATTAGGCAGAAGCTTTACTCTGAAAATGTTGCCTGAAATTAAACTCTTCCTTGCCATCACTCTTTTAGCAGTGTCTCCTAGGAGCACTTACCTAATTACCCATTTGTACATGAAAACTTATTGCAGGATCTGCTTTTGGAGAAATAGACCCAAGATTCTGTGTATATGTAACTTTGCTAGACATTACCAAATTTCCTTCTGTAAGGGGTGTATAATTTTGCATTCCTGCCAGCAATGTACAAGAGTACCCGTTTAACAGACCTTCACCAATGGAACGTGTTGGCAAATTTAATTTGCAATTTTCAAAATAGGTAAGCCATTTCACATAATTAGAAGTTGTGATCTTAAAAAAAGTTAAGATATATTTACATCTTCTATTAGATGTTAGCCTATCTTGATAAAATACAATAGTGAATGAATGAATTGTTTAGCACCGAAAGAGAAACAGGCTTCAAATTCAATCAATTAATCCACAGCGTTTAGTGAGCACCTATAAAGTATCTAAACTTGAAGAATAGTAACCATCAATAAATTATAATAGAGTACAGTTGTTAAGGCTAAAAACTTTGTAAATACTTGGGGTTTTTTTTCAATCATATATCTTGAACAAATAGGAAATTTGGATTTGTAAATAAGAGACTGTTAAATAGCTTTTACTTCAGAACTACTTGCAAAAGCATCAGCTATCATTCAACAAATAAACCAAATGATTTAGAAAGCAGAGCTCACCGAATTTGCAGCCACAGATAAAAAGATCAAGATACCAATAGATAAAACTAGTGAGACAAATATATTAACATTTGGTTCATTCTATAGAATCATTGTTACCAGCCAAGGCAGATATCAATGCTTTAAAAGGAAATTCATATTATATCTTTAGAAACAAAAGGAGAAACTAAGTACTAAGATAATAATTCAACATAATAACATAGACAAAATAGTCATACTCCTAAGAACCACAAGTTTTTTACACTCAAACCACAATCTAGTATAAATGTTAACTCCTTTTTTTATTCAACAAATGTTTATTGGATATTACTAAGTACCAGGCATGAATTTAGGTGCTCAGAATACCATTAGCACACAAAACAGAGATTCTAGGGAGACAGGCAATAAAAAATTGTCATAACAAGTCAACTAGGTAGCATGTTAGGTATCGATAAGTGCTAAGAAAAAAACAAAGTGAGGCAAGGGGGATTTGGATTACGGGGTCAAAGTTTGAGATTTTAAATATGGTTGTCATGGCAGGCCTCATTGAGAATAAGACATCTGAGCAGGCTTGAAGGAGGTGCAAGTGTTAACCGTGTGGCTACCTGGGTGAGAAGCCTTGCAGGCAGAGGGAACACCTGGTGTCCATGCCCTGAGGCAGCAAGGTGAGTGGTGTGCTTGAGTAATAGCCAGAAGGCCACTGTGACTGTAACAGATTAAGAGGGCGAGGAGATGAGGTCATAGACCTAAGAGAAGGTAGGCTCTTTAAGGACGGTGTAAACCATTGTAAGTACTTAGCCATTTGTGATGAGTGCAAAAGAGATATTACAAGGTTCTGAACAGAGGGATGACAGCATCTGAGTTAAGTTTTAGCAGCTCACTCTGAAATGTGTTAACAGAATGTAGGGGAGGAGAGAGGCAAAGACAGAAGCAAGGAGAATAATGAAGAGGCTGCCCGATATCTGGGAGAGATGGTGGTAACTGGCACCAATGAGGAAGCTATGGGGGAGGTGAAACACTTTGATTCTGGATAAAGTTTAAGATAGAGGCGACATATTTCCTACCCAGTTAGGTGTGGAATGAGAAGGAATGAGAGGAATTAAAGATGATCCCAAAAGTTTTTGTTTGATCAACTAGAAGAATGGAGTTGCCACAAGTGAGATGGGAAAGGCTACCTACTGGTAGAACAGTTTTGAGGGAGGGGATAAGTATATCAGCTTTGGGCAAAGTGCAAACCTGACTTTCATGTTAAAATAATGCATAGCCTTTGAGATTAAAGTTTAAATTAAAGTTTCCTTTAAACCAGGGGCTGTGACAGCTTTTGGAATCCCGCAAAATTCCTAGTACAGGACATTGCATACAAAAGATGTAAAATGAGTATTTGTTGAATGAACTAGATGCATTCATTAAAAGTGAAGCTCGTGTAGGAAATGGTATTAGACATCTTTTCATTTTAATAGGTGACAATTAAATTTACGAAGAATTTCGATTCTCCAAAGAGTGAGAACTGTATCAATGCACAATTTGAACATAGGCTGTCGTGCAAAGAATTAATGTTTGGATATTCATGCATTTATATTTTTCCATATTTTAGCACCTATAGCTAAACTTTCCTTAAAAAAGATATAAAGGATTTAGTCTCTAGAAAGTTTACTGCAATATTGACTGACAATGAAAGAGTTAAACTGAACTTTAGATATATGTTCGTGGCAACATAATCTCTTGATATATTAGTAGGTCAATAGTTCAGCCAAGAAGAGGACTCTAACTTGAGCAGACACTAATTAAAAGAATCAATTCTTATCCAACTACATATGTCCAATCATATTAACACATTTCTAGATTTCTTACTCAGTGGACTAGTCAAGATTAAAGGATTTGCTAATACGAAGGAACAGAGTATGCTTCCAAACTGACTGAGCAGATTTGTGAACAAATTAGTTCATTTAAAATTGACAGTGAAAGATTGATTTTGCACAGAATGAGTTACCTCAGGTATTCATCATTTCCTCTGTCTCTGCACACAAGACAGAGATCCATTTCCTTCACTTTCTGATTGTAATAGGGCTGCTGACTGAGCACCTTTATTTTATGGTTCTGATTGCAGCCTGTCATTCTTTTTAATTCACACATATTTTAGTCTCTTAGGCAGACCTTTAGAAATAACTTTCTTAAAAGCCTCAGTAAAATGACTGGTTACATGTTGCTCAATTCAACCATACAATAAATTATAATGCAGGGGAAAGTTCTAATTGCCCAAAAGATCCACTTACTCATAAGGCTATTTGACTCATTATTCAAATGCAGGGGCAAGCAGGAAATTCAGATGCAGAAACGCTTTTTCAAAGTTGAAGGTCAATACTCTACAACTCAGACAAAATCTAAGATGTTTGATACTTAATATACATTTAGTATATATTAGTAAATATTCAGTAGATAAATATTTTATGAAGAGTGGTAGAAACTTTAGACAAAAAATGGAACCAAGAATGCTAAAGTGGTTAAGGAATTCATATTTTAAGTCCAAGAAAACAAAAGCAAAACCTTGGGGAAGGAGAAAAAAATTAGAACATAACAATGACAACACAAACACGATTTAGGAAACAATAAGAATTAAGTTAAAACAAAATCCAAAGAAAAGTGTGGGAACTCATGCTATGTTATTTACAAAAACCTATTTATAGACCAGATATCAGAAACATAAATTATGGTCAGGTGACATACTTAGGGGGTAAAATTTTCAGGACTTTATCAGTTAAACTTGAGATGGTGGGAGAGTAGAGTAGAGGTCTAGGTTAAATATTGGAGGTGGAAGAGTTGGGTAACTTGGTCCATGACAATGTCCATTCATTAAAGTGTGGTAAAAAAGAAAAAAAAAATGTGGTGATATGATGGAGAAATGAGAGAAGGAATGATTTTGATTTTGGATATCTGAAATATCTATGGGAAATCATATGGAGATATCTACAATGGATTTGGATAGGTAGATCTGTGTTCACAAGTTATATGTAAATGAAATATTACTTCTATTTTGCCGATGAAATGGAAGATCAGAGAGGATTCAATTTTCCACAAAGTATCACAGTCAACCAACACTGGTATCAGATTATGTGACTTTAGATCAAATGTTCATTTGTACATAATAAGAGGTGTGTTTGTGTGTATGCGTGCGTATGTGTGCATGGGTGTGTGTGTGAATCTATGTGTTTAAAACAACACAGATTATAGCTAAGGAAAACCAAAGGAAACCTTGGGGGATTTCATGTTCACTCTTGGTTCTAAGTTGCTGTTTTCACTAAATTCTCAGTTTTGTTGCATTTTAACACCCATGCCCTGTTTGATTTGCTCTCTTTCTGGCTGCACAGGGAATTCTACTCCCATCACCAAGTCAACAAACCTATCTATAGCTGCACCCATATATGTTGTCTATCTTCCTGTCATAAGCACATAATAAAAAATAAAATCTTCATGGCCGAAGGCCATGTCCACCTCATCTATACTAAATTCCAACCCCCTCCCCTAAAGAAGGTCCTCAATCCTGTAGTTAGTTTTCTTTTTCCCAAACTTTTTTTTCACTATCAGATTGGTTTCTTTTATTAGCATAAAAATAAAAGATTAATAATAGCAATATTTCCTCTATTAATTGCCATCAAAAGTAATTCCTAATAATGATGATCAAAATTTAGAAAGTCTCCAAAACTCACATCCCCCTCCAGCTTGCCCATTGTTGCATGAACCCACTTTAAGTTTTTGTCCCCTCCTGCACTCAACGCTCTTGTTAAGGTCTTTAAGGACCTCCACATGCTAAAACTAACAGTCAATGTTCAGTCCTCAACTTATTTGATGGTATTTGGCAGAGCTGATAAGTTAGGCTTTCTTGAAACCCTTCCTTTCCTTGGCTAGCTGGACACCAGTCTTTCCTGGCTCTCCTTCTCCCTATTTGGCTGCTCCTTCTGTTTCATTTGCTGATTTCTACTTGTCTATCCAACCCTAAATGTCATAGAGTGCCCCAAGGCTCTATCCCCAGAACTCTTTTCTTCTCTGTCTACGCTCTGTCTCTTGGTCATCTCAGATGTCTCATGCCTTTTAATCCCATCTATATGTTAATATATCTCAAACGTATCTCAGCAGCCCAGACCCTTCTCAAACTGCAGACTTTTTTTTTTTTTTTAACTGCCTACTCTCATCTCTATTTGGTTGTCTACTAGGCATCTCAAATGCAATATGTCCAAACTCAAGCTCTTCATTTCCAAGCTCCCAAAACTGCCTTCTTACCGACTTCCCATCTCCATAAATGGTACCTCCATTTTTCCACAACCCAAACCAAAACTCTTAGTGTTTTTCTTACCTCCTCTCTTTGTTAATACCAAATCATGAGCAAATCTTACGACTGTTTTTTAAAAAAGTTTAAATTTCACCGTCTCTAGCTCCCGTCCCTTGTTCAAGACACATTATGACTCACTGGACTGTTGGTATAGCCTCTGAACTGGTCTCACTATTTCCATTCTCACCTCCACAGATATTCTCCACATTACTGCCAGAATAACCTTGCAAAACACAAATTAGATTATGTTACTCATGGCTCAAAAGCCCCCAGTGCCTTCTACTGTCACTTGGAGTAAAATCTGGAGTACTTACAATGGATTACAAGCCCTGAGGTGATTTGGTCCCCTGTAATTGTCTTGACTTCAGTGACCAACATTCTACTTTTTGCTTATTCCTTTCACACTGGAGTCCTTGCTGTAACTGGAACATGCCAAGCATGATTTACTTCAGGGCCTTTGCTTGTGCTATTCTCATAACAAGGATGCTTTTTATCCATAAACCCTCATGATTCCTCACTTATTTCAGGTACTGCTCAAATGTTACCTCTATTCATTAGATTCCAGATTTGGCTACGTAATGTTACAAAGGTCAAAATAGCAGTCAAGGTCCTCTACTCCAGTATCTGTCTCTGTTATCATATTGTGAACTCCTTGAGGATAAGAAATCATGCCTTATCTTTATATCACAGGGTCTCTATTAGTCAGGACCCAGATGCAACTGATAAAAACTCATTTCAAATTACTTAAGTAAAGAAAAAGTTTTTAAAGCCAGATGGGTGATGGGGTAGGATTTCTCAAGAGCAATGAGACTACATCCTCCCTCTCCTTGATCATTTCCAATGGAAAGAGAGTTCCTTCTGGTCGTTCTCATGGAAGAAGCTGGCTTTTCTATCTTTTCTGAGAAACACTTGGTCATATTCTTACAGGCTTGAAGTTTCCTTTATACTCTCCATATATTAATAATGTTTTTCTTCTCTCTAGATTAAAAGGTGAGGAGAAAATGTGACTCTCAAGAAAGTCACTCTAAGATCTGTAGATAAACTTGTGGAAGAAAAATCAATTCATAAGCTTGTAATAAATCAAAGATGTAATTCTTATGGGAAATATTTATCTACTAATAGTCTTAACTTGTTGTTTAATATTGGTCAAAAGACCTGACTCATGAAACCCATCTCAAATTGGATAATGAAGTTTTGATTGGATGTCATCACTGCCAATCATTTTTAACTTAAAAGGCATTATGAGAGAGCTAAAATATCCCTCTTCCTTTGAAGTAGAAGCCCAGTCTGCCTGCCAAAAAGTATGCATGAGTGTTGGGGACAAGGGGTAGTGAGTCCTGCTTGCAAATACTAAAAAAGTAGGAACTCTCACAGGTGACACACTGTACCTAGAGTATAACATCTTAGTGTTGTAGTATTATTTCAAACAGGCAATATTGGGCAGCCATGTAACACTTTCACTGGTCTATTAGAACAATGATGCCCTGAAATTTCTGCCTTGTTGCTTATTTTTAAAGAAAAAAATCAAGTTTAGCCTGGAGAAAGATCTCACCCTTCGACTTTACAAAGCATTATTACAGCTTCTTGCAATTCTCAACCCTGTCACCCCTTTCTCATTGGCTCAGATAGGTTTAGAGCCCAACCAGAAGCCAGTCACTGTGGCCCGGAGGAGGAACTGCTGATTAGATAAACCAATCAGGGTCCACCCAGGAAGCATGGCTGGGTCAATCCTACCCAGAGCATGGGGGCAGCAAGGAAAAAAGAGTGAGTTCTCCAACAGACAATTACATTGTTTTAACCAGAAAAGGAGAGAGTATACTCTAAATGTAGGGTCCTACATGTTCATTACAGATTTCATTGAGAATTTTACAGATAGATGTGTACGGTTCAATTTTGTGTAAAAAAAAACAAAACAAAACTATATTTAGAGACACAGAGATGTCTGCCCAAAACAGAAGAAGGACTTGAAGTCAGGCAGCACAATGCTAGTAGTGGTTACCTTTTGGGAGGGGATTACAAACTGAGGGTGGAGGTGATTCCGCCAAAGGATGATGGCTCACAGTTAACTTTATGTACATATGTGTTGTTTGAATTTTGTAAAAAAGAATAAAGTCATAATTTATGTGCTAAGACAATTTTTAATTAGAAAAAAATACATATCCCTTATGACAGAAATTTATAGCTTTGCCAAATGAACACTCTCCCTAAACAAGACAGGCAATATTGACAGAATGTCATTCCATTCATACTTCATGAACCCCACCATGGATAAAAATAACTGGCTTTTCAAATAGTTTTAATTTGTTTGAGTTATATTTATTTTGTGTGATAAGCCAAATAGAACCATTTTTAGTAGATTAGCATGTATCTTGTGGAATTTCATAAGTAGAAAACAACAAAAAAGAAAAATATGTATTTGCCTAACGATTTCCTACTTTACAAAAATTGTCACTTTGTTCTCTGAAATTGTATTTACTTATTCATTTTCACATGAGGAAATCACATGGGTCATAATTGTCACACCTTCTCGGATACTAATAAGCTTAGGGCTTAGCAAAACACTAAGAATTGCTAATACTGTTCTTGTTGTGGTGTTTCTTACTAAAATAAATCCATAATGGGCCACCATGATCCACCATAAATACCTCTGTAATCTTCCCTTTGCTTTTTGATTTGTTGACAGTTTGATTTGGTGTATGTGTGTGTATGTGTGTGTGCGTGTGTGTGTGTGTGTGGACAATAATTATTAAATACATATAAGCATTTATTTACTCATTTGTCAAAACTTTATTGGTGGTGTATTTATGAGAAACAGGGGACCTGAGAGTTGTCAAGTCAGCCTTAGGTGGGGGTAAGGATGGAGAGGAGATTCAGGAGAGGCTTCACAGAAGAACTTCTGCTTGGCAGACTGATGGCGTTCAGGACACACTACTCCCAACTATGACACCTTGGCATATAAAATTTTTCAATTGGAAGGAGTTTGCGAAAATAGTAAAAGCAGGAAAGTCACTTTGACCTTCGTACCATCCTTCTCATCTGAAACAGGTCATAAAGCTCTTATGTGAGAGGGCACTCCCTGTACCTGGAAGAAAGGAGTGTCTTCATCTCCAAAGACAAAGAGATGCTGAGAAGAATCCTAACAAATAGACCTTGTTAAATTTCTCCCCAGTTTACTTCCCTTACCTCATACTCCTTAACCTATCAAATTTCTACATGATTGCTCACTTGTCATCAAACCTAGCATGACAATACTCAATCTTAACTATCTCTTCAGGTCTTCAGTTCCTTATGAAATCTTCCATGTCACATAAAATTTATATTAAGTAAATCTGTACACCTTTTTCCTGTGAATCTTTGTCGGTCTGATTTTCAGACCCAGCCATGGACCCTAAGAAAGTCAAGGAAAACTTTTTCTTTCCCTACACAGGCAATAGGGTAAGAGTACATTCTAGGCCTAGGGAACAGTAAGTACACCAAACAGAGTTATAAACAGCACAGTAGAACTGAGAAACTACAAATAATCCAGTACTAACAAAGTGGAAGGGGAGGAGCTTACTAGGCCCAAGGTGGAGCTGCTCTTGTCCTCGGTGCAGGTCAGTAAAGTAAACTGGAACTTAGATAACTTTCGTGTCCCTGTACATTTCACTTGACCAGAAACACAGGATATACAATCAGCCAATCCCCAAACGTCAAGTCCACACTGGGCTCCGTACTTTATTTCCAAACAAGGTGGACTACGTAGCCCCAGACAATCAGATATTTTCTATTTGCCTCTTCCTTGTTCTTTATTCTTTATCCAATAAAAGCTTTTTGCCTCCCACCTCATTTTGCAGTTCTCCGAAAGGAGACTGTCCACTTTGTGAAGTGTTAAATAAGTTTTGTTTGTATCAGCTAAATTGTCTTCTTTAATCCTTTTTTAACATCACCAGGTAGGCAAAATTTACTATACCATTGTAAAGACGTTTTCAGGGATACTGCAAGGATATTAAATAGGGGAGAGGGATAATGAAACGTGTTTTAGGGAGAAAACTCTAGTTTAGAGCCTACGTGAAATCGAATTAAAGGCGATAAAGACAAAAGGAAGGACCAGTTGAGAAGCCACTGTACAATCCTAATGACAAATGATGGCTTGAACTAAGTGGCCCTGGGAACAGCAACAAGGGCATAGATTTGAGTGTATTTGGGAGATTTGAAGATCAATTAGATGTGGGACGGTGAGAGCAGGAAGACTCAAGGATGGGCTTCAGAGAGCTTATAAGCCTTCCCCCGGGAAGGTAAATGCATATGATTATATGCATTTTCCTGGGGGTGGGGAATAACTTATAGCTTTTATCAGATCTCTAACTGGGTTCATAACTGAGATAAAGTTCAAACTACTACACTCTGCTATTATCATACTCACACTTGATTTAAAGACTCAAGTCTTTGTACAATTGTTTCTTAGGGTAAGGTTTACAGATTTAGACTATAAAAACATAGAATGAGATACAGGATTTAGCAAACATAAATTTACATTTAACTGAGCATCCCGTCCTTTATTTGGCATCCCTTCTGAAAGACATTCAAGCTGTGAAATAACATTTCTCTACGAAGATACCTTACATTTCTCATTATCTGGGTGCAAAGTTCCTTCAACTCAAATTCCATTACTCATTCAACAAATATTGATTGGCTGTTACCCTGTCCAGACTGAGTCCACTTAGTGAATAAATAGTAGTCCCTTTCCCTTGGGAGCTTACAATGTCATTGGGAAGATGATATTTTTTTTTGAAAAGTAGATTAAAGAATTACTGAATACAGAGGTAGAAAAGAAACTTATCATTACTGGGGGGTTGGGGGGAGGGACAAATTAGAATGTTGGGATTGACATATACACACTACTATATATAAAGTAGATAACTAATAAGGACCTACTGTATGGCACAGGGAACTCTTCTCAATACTCTGTAATGGCCTGTATGGGAAAAGAATCTAGAAAAGAGTGTATATACGTATATGTATAACTGATTCACTTTGCTACACCTGAAACCAACACAACATTGTTAATCAATTATATCTCAATAAAAATTTTAAAGAAAAGAATTACTGCATAATTAATTATAACTAATAAGTGCTAAGAGACAAGGAGGGAGCAGTGATGGAGAGCAATGTGACATTTCACTCAGATGGGAAGGAAGCCAAACCAGGTGGAAGACAGGGAGGAAAGTGGTCCAAGCAGAGGGATGAGTTCGCTGGAGAGACTGGAGATGGGAAAGAACCACTGAGATTGGAAACAAGAACGATTTCATGTGGTCAAAGGGGAGAGTGGAAGCACAGTAAACTACATGATTTACAGGACCCAGTACAAAATGAACATGTGACCCCTTGTTCAAAAAGCAGAAAAATGTGTCATTAAAGTTCCTAAAATATAAGATCTTTTCCTTTGTTCCACTGTCTCTTTTGATTTGTCACAGTGGATTTTTGTTTTGTTTTGTTTTGTTTTACATGTTATTTAATATCATTCTAAGTCTAAAAAATAAAAAAAAAGTTAAAATTTTAAATCATTTCCATAATGTTTTCCATTTATCATCTTTATATTGGACAATGCCACTTTTAAGTGTGAATATAAGAACATTTACCTCATATGCAGAATCACTGGAATTGCATGATTTGTGTTTCATAGCTCGTACGTACATATGTATTTCATTCTTACCAAAAGAGTAAAAATGCGCACAAAACTAACTCCACTGTTTTTATTTGACTTCTGATACAAACACATTCTACCAACACTCTCCACCTTCAGTTTACTGATGGATAAGGAGGAAGGAGGAAATGGAAAAGGGACTATGGGCTGCTCTCTTTCCCTTCCCATCCCTACCATCCCTTTCAGTGTAAGTGATCAGCTAATAAGGGAAGTAAGAGTAAGAAAGGACATGATAGGATTGCTTGATCCTTTGTGTTTCTTAGGATGCTATTGCCTTCTTTCTGCACTGGAAGATGGCCTCTGGGGGCTGTCAGCACCATCCTCTTACCCATATATATATACAGCGCACTTACCTTGTAGTTGCTTTGACATACTCGTGAATCCAGTGGAATTTGGCGCTGATAGGGCGTAGCGAACTGGGGCATAGAGGAACGGTGGGCCCACACATGACACTCATTCCTTCTGTTTGTGGGCGTGCTCTGTTGTCTCATTGGACTTCACTTACAAAACACAAATTCAAAGGCAAAATTAAGAATTTCAGAATGGCAACAATGAAGCATTAAATCAAGCATGAGGTCCTGTGTGTCACAGGCCCATGAAGCCAGCCCTACATGGGAGGAGATAAAAATTGAGAAGTGGGCAGGGATCACACCATGCCTTCATGTTATGGCCTCTGGAATTTACTTGGTGCCTGTACTTTTCTCATAGCTCTCCCTAACCCCCAAATTCTCTCTCTTCTGTATGAAAACCTATACATGATTTAAATTTAACATGCCTTGTCTTAAATGTATTCCATTTATTCCAACACAATTTATACCTTTCCAACTATTAATGAAGCCTTGAACTTAAATGAAAAACAATCAAAATCCAAATTTTCCTTTATTTCAATAACTGATGTATAGGACTGTCACAAAGAATAATAATGAAATGACAACAATAATAACATATTAGGAATTGAGGGATCAGTAATGAAGGGCAAATATTTTATGCGGTAGTTTGCAGTGAAAACTGTTTAGAAGCAGACACCATGACTCTCCAAGAACTCTTTCACAGTTGAATTCTGCCATTTCACAGGACCGTTGGCCCTGGGGTGAGCCCTCTTAACCTGTTTTCTGACACCCATTAATGCATTTCCTCATTTCCGTGATTGAAGTACTGCATGCACTGATCACTGATTTCTAAAGTTGGGTGTGAATGTCTGATGAATTTTAAAGAGAAACCTCTAACACTTCTTTCCGTTCTAGCCTAAATTCAGTTTGCAGGGCAGTCCCCTGTATCACTTGCTGCCCGTGTCCTATTGCATCAGAACTAGGGAAAAGATGGAGGCAGGGGACAGGAGAAAGAAAACAAAGCAAACTTGTAGGCAAAAGGCACTCTTGCTATCAGTATTGTCTCTTAGATTATAGTTAAGTGAAGCCCCCAAAAATCTCTGTGATGGTATTTTTTCTTTTTCATTTTAAAAAATTTTTTATTCTTATAGTACAAGCACCACTGAATTGCATTATAGTTCTGCTCTGGTCTGTCCTCTTCCTGCACTTTAGGAAGCTGGTTGTCACTAAGGGCTCATGAGACACCTGTACAGTGTTCACTGGGGATCACGGAATTCTCCATGCTCACAGCCTTGGGCAATGATATGAATGCCTGAGCTTGGAAACTGGCATCGGTTGAGAATAGCAACAAAATGTTGAGCGTGGCTTTTGCTTCAGGTACTTTCTGCCTTTGAAAAGGGTCCTCTCGTTTCCCCCAAAATAATTTTCAAAATTCCCTATAGAATATTTATTTTTAAAACTTGTATTTTCAACACTTTTATTTTTCAGAACTGATCTATAAATACTGTTTATACTATAATTTTTTTGTTCTGAGAGCACATGTTACCAAGTCAACATAATAAAAGGATGCATTACATTCTTCTCTTTGATGATTTAAGAAAAGTACCTGTAATATATAAGGAAAATAGTGTCCCAATGTGAGATTATCTAATCATTCCTTAATTCATCAAACTTTTTTTTTTTAGTATCTACCATATATTAGGGACTATACTAGGTACTAAAGTCCATATACACATCCTATACAATCCACGGTATGATACTATTGACATAAACAAAAAAATGACAGCAATATTTTCTTTGCATAAGATTGAATAAGCTGGGATTTCTTCCAGATTGCCTTCTGCCATTGAGTTGATCCTGCCTTATTTAGTATGCCTTTCTCCTCTGGACCAAAGTCCCAGATACATGGCTGCCTGACTCTCTTTTCCTTCCCCCTCTGCTTCCCATTTTCTCCCAGGTAGACAAGTTCTTTAAGTTATCCTAAACCAGAGAATTCTGCTCAGCAACAGTAAGCCTACTGGCTTTGCTGTCTGGAGCCTAAAGAGAACTTTTTCTGTACCAAAAAATTCCAGGAGCTCAGTGCTCAGCTTTTGATATGCTAAATGGGAGAAGAAAGAATTTGGAAAATCCTCTTTCAAGGCGATAGCCTGGTTTATGAAGTTACTGTCTTGATGTGTAATCCTATTTTGCATTTCTTTTTTCTCAGTGACTTCTGTAATGTATCTAATCTCTACACAAATGTGTTCCCAGGCAGATGGATGCATAACTGACTACAGTGAAGCTTTATTTTTAGAAAAAGCAAAAGAAACATAATAATTTATAATTATCAAATGCTCTCCCTTCTTTTAGTAATATAGTCAATACCCAATTTCATAGGAATTCACTTAACATCTCCTTAACAAGCATGCTTATTTTTGTTATTTATTTCTTCATCTTCTCCTAGCTCTACCTTTTGCTAAAACTACCAACAAAAAACAAAACTAAATACTGTACTTCCTTCAAAAGCATGCACACACTTCCTTCCATTCTGATGGTAAAATGGCAGCACTAAGGCAGTATAAAAAGAGCTGATAAAATAACTGAAATTGAATAGAGGCTTCCCAATTAATAGATTGTATTTCATTAATACTATTATTAGTAGTAGTGTTGATGTTTACAACAAATGAAGTATATTGAATAAACAAGACTACAAGGCTCTGTCCAAATTGACCCTAAATGATCAGAAACATTTATCATAATTGATATAAAAAACGCCTAAATGTACCACCTTCTGGACTACTCTGAAAACAATCAATCTCAGTTTTTGTAAGATAGCCCATTCATGTACTGGAAAACATTACAGATGTTGAAATCAGTAGTTTTATTTTGAAATATTTCCATTTCTACCTTTGCTTCAGCTTCTCTGTCATAATTACATTATTATTATTACTTTAATTATCTGTAATTATTTTTGGTATTTCTATTCCATGGAAGAGCAATGGTCTATCGACATGTTATACCATCACATGGCTATTTAATCAAATAGAATGTTTCAGTAATTGATATTTGAAGTGAGAAGGCTTTAGTCTGGAATGATGTATCAGTGTCAATGAAGGATGAAGAACAGATAGCCAGTCATTCTAAAAAGGGAAAATCAAAACTACTTTGATGACTGACTGGTTACAGAGGGAAATAAATGTAAATCAAAAATTTTGCTGATGTTTTGAACCATGGTGGATAGAAGTGTTACAGGAAATGGGAACAGGTATTAGATATTTTGTTTCAAGTTTCCTAGCAAATTTAGGGTTAGGTGCTGGAGTCCTGATTTGAAGACTGAGAAATTAACATACTTTCTGTCACTACCTAAAATTCAAGGTGACTTTTAAGTAATAAAATGTATTTATCAGCATTGCTTGTGGTATTACTCTTATTACTTTGTTTCACTCCCAAACTAATCTCTTCCCTGCATCTCAAGAGAAAGTCAGACCCACCTCTCCATTTACTTTGTAGAAGGGAAAAGTTTAGGGGCTCTATGAAGTGAAACATCCTTTGTTGATTCCAATGCCATCAAGACCTAAGGTATTTTTAACCTCAGAAATGAACAGAATTTGAGGTAAGTCTTGAAGTAAAAATGTGAAGAGACCATAGGCCCAGAAATGAGGTTAAAGTACATAAACAATTTTTAAAATTCTACATTAAAAAAAAATCACATAATAAACATATGCATTTTGTTGACTGCCTGTAGGGGAGAGGAAGGAGATGATCATTTCAGGAGATTCAAATCTCTTCTCCAACTAATGCTACCTTCTACTAACCTTGTGACCTGGTTACTTAAGGCCAATTTAACATATCATTAGAAATGTAACCAACATGTCACTTAAATAAGGTCGTGTTGGCCCGAGGAAGACAGGTTCTTTCTCCTCCAATGTATGCTTTCCAACAGCGACTAGTTTCCTGTAATTTCTCTTAAGACATCGATAATTATTTTCAAGTGTCTACACTTATACTAATATAAGGATATCCTTTCCAGATGTGATAGCTATCTGCATTTGGAAATGTTGAGTGTAAGGAAGGCAAGATATGCAAATAGAATCATCTCGTGCACAATTTAAGGCAAGGACTGGTGCTATGATGGCCAGGACAGGGCTGGAGATCAACTAATGAAAGGAATTAACTATTCATAGGGCTGGAAAGCAAGTTCTCAGAAGAGAGAGACAGTTTCTACTTTCTGTTCTTACTCTTTTTTTACAAGCCTGAACAAGAATTACACAAGCACCCCCTAAATTACATAGGTACCAGGATCTTGTTACTCTGCTTGGTAAAGTGTTCATCATCACAAAGAAGAAGCTTGCTGAAGCGCTTCCTTGGACTCCCAAATTCCCAATTGTCTCATTGCTACATTGAGTCATCAATAACACTGAGGTGAGGAAACAGGCAAGCTTCTGTATTATGGGCTAACACTATTTATTATGTTGGATTGTTTTCAGTATGTATAGTAAGGATTTAGAAAGTATATGTTTGCCCTGATTAATTTCACGAATCTTTAAAATAAACTCATGCTGGAATTCTAATCTATGTATATTTGCAACCAAGTTGCACTTTCCTGCCACCATTAAGTACTGCTATTTTAATTTTCCAGTATACATTCTTTAGAATATGCTCATACCATATGTAGGTAGAATTTTTTTTAAAAAATAGGATGTATTGGTTCTTTTATAGTAAAAAGTAAATACATATTTACTGCAGAAAAATGTACATAGAGAAAAGCACAAAGTTGAAGAACACTTAAACTTCCAAAATATCTTTATGCCCATTGTATAATTTTATCCTTACATTATCCTTATGAATAAAGGCAAAATAAGAATTATTGTGCACTTAGCTGTTGTAGAAAATGAAACAGTAAAGTGAGTTTCCTTCAGTTCATCTCAGATCCAAGGCTACTCCTGGCCCTGTCTAATTACTGGGCCAGAACTCTTTCTGTGCTTTACCTTGGGCCACATGGAGTGGAAAGGGAGCAGGTATTTCCCGGGAATTGGAGACAAACACAGAAATGCAAACACATTCACGTGACCAGTCCTGAGCCCGGCAAGGCCAACCCTGTCCATGTGCAGATGCTCTACAGCTGCATCTTGAATGACAGATTTCTCAGCGTTATGGAAAGCTGCTAAGTCAGTAACCATGGAGGCTGACAGCTCTGGCTGAGTGATTCTTGGCCTTAATTTAGATATAAACCTTTGAGTTCAGGAAGGGTGTGGAGGGAGAATGTTTAGTCCTTTCCTTCTCCCCTTCTCACATCTTAAGAGGGTGCATTATGTTCCAGGCCAGATAATGAATCAACAGCACATCTGGATTAGCATGACTCATTCATTTATCAGATGAAGGTGTGCTCCAGTCTGTATTACAGTCAAGGGCTGGTGTCTCCATGTTAGTGTACAAACTCTATTTGCCTCCTGTCCAGAGTCACTCTAGGCAGATCTGCTTCATAAATGGATTAGTGAAGTGCTTTGTAATTCTCACATGGTTGATTATCCATGTAAAAGGTTTTCCTAATAACAAACAGCTAATAGCAAATGAGAATGTGTGATGTTCCTTGATGTCTCTATGAGTAACAGATTTTAAATAGACTGTTTCCCTGCCGATTGAATACTTGTCTTTAAAGCCTATATTTTAAGTTCAAATATTCATACCATATGGTTTAGGGAGGATTAGCCCTCTGTGGTCCTGAACTATATTGAAAGCATCATTATTTATATGTAAAGTAAATTTATGAATGGAAAACATTTATATTAAATATTCTCAGTGGCAAATAACATGAAAGAGAATGGCTGTATTCAGAACAGTAAGAAATAGAGACAAATAGAATAGATAAGGAAACTATTTCATAAAATAGGCCAGAGACATGTGGAATACATTAACAAAACAAGGTAAGTAACATGTACCACATGTTCAGCAGGCTCCTAACTGAGCTTTTGGACAAAGAGAATGATGTGGACTTTGTAGGGGTGGAGAAGCAAAGGACAGACAGGACATATTTGTTAAGCAGGACTAGATGATGAAACTATGGAATCTGTTAAAATCACATTTCCAAAGACTGGGAACATGTCATGGGTGAGTTTTTGTGCTTATTATTTTTCCTTATATCACAAATAAAGTAATAACACAATCTTTTCAGGAAAAAAACACTTCACATTGAATCTTTCATTTACAGAATCATTTCTTCACTTATTCACTATTTCTTCACCCCCCATTCTCAACAGAAACACACATACTTATATATATGCATGTGTGCAGTTTAGCCCTGAATGTCATTATTTCAAGGGGACTACCTCTGAGATATTTGCTATCTTTGTAGACAATCACAAATGAGGAACATCAGTTGACCCCAGTCCTTACAACCAGTTGCACTTGAGACCAACTTTTAAATTCACTGCCCATAGAACACCACCTAGAAAAGAAAGGACAACAAAAAGTTGGGGGCCTCTGATGGAAAAGGCATAAAAGAAAAAGAAATCCCTAAAACCAATTCATTAGTTTCAAAACCAGAATGTGACCATAGATTAGGAATTTTGTAATGACTAGAGAACCAGAACATTAAAATTATCATATTGAGATTTCTGTCACAGAGAGAAAAGAGAATTTTCCTGAACTACCCCAGTAAAAAGGGATGATTCAAGGAAATAGAATTAAAATTATTCCTCAGAAAGATCTTTGCCCCTCTTGTAATTCATCATGGGAAATTCTAGTCCATTTTCTGAGAAATACTGAGTTTTGATGAGTACTATTTCTGATACTAAGCTTATACTTAATCAAATTATCAAAAGTACTGTTAAATGATAATATCCACTGTAGATGAGGGGATGGAGAAACAGTGACTCGTGTATTGTTGGAGGGAGGGAAAGTTGTTAGAATATTTGTGAAGGACATTTTTTTAATTAAAAGCCTTTGATTTTTAAAATGTATTTTGATTCAGAAATTATATTTCTAGAATGCATCCTAAGCAGCAACTGTGGTAGTGCTTGTAATTGAAAGAAAGAGAGAAAGAAAGAAAAAGAAGGGAAGAAAGAAAAAAGGAAGGAAGGAAGGGAGGAAGGAAGGAAGGAAGGAAGAAAAAGAGAGGGAGAAAGCAAAAGAGAAGGAGGAAGGAAAAGAAAGAGGGATGGAAGGATGGAGTGGGGATGAAGGAAGGAAGGTGGGAAAGCAGGAAGGCAGGGAAAGGAAAGGAAGTAAAAGCCTAAACACCACAAATTCAGAAACTAATTTCTTTTGAATTAAGAGAAAAAACAATGAAAGTTATTTATTTTATGTAACAATTAAACTTTTTCCTGAGAAAATCCAACTATTGCATTAGGCATTTAGACATCTGCCAACAGGTCACCTCTCTGATTTCTGGAGGCTTTAGACAGTGCCCCCAGCCACATGGCTACACACTGTCTCTATCAAATCTCACCACCCAGTGCCCTTATCTGTTCTGGCTGAGATCTCTCCCGGCCCAACCCTCACTGCCAAAACCACAGTGACCAATTCCATCTCCACTCCCAGATGGTCAGGCCTGGAGCACACACTTACTCACACTTCAGTTTTCTGTCTGCTTTCTTTCTGTTATCCCATTGTACACATCTTATCTCTTAGGAGGGGTTTTCTGAGTCTGGCTTAGTAGAAAGAACTTCCCAGAGGTATCCATTCCCTTAAAACACAAGGACAACCACAAGGACAATGGTCTTGATGATTTGGAGAGGAGTTACCCCGGGAGACAAAGAAAAAAATAAAGAGTTTAGAGCATAAAGATGAACATTACCTATAAAGATTTCAGTTCAATGCTGACTGTGGAATTCTATTCAACAATCCAACCAAATCTCCAGAGTGAGATCAAGCACTCCAGATTGCCTTCTAGGTTGTTGTGACACTTTTCCCACCATTGACTGATCTTCCAAGACCTTGGAAGGACACACATATAATCTATCAAAATCTTCCCAACAACCTAGAATTACTTTGGTTGTAAAATCCCTCAATATGGAAAAACACATTATTTCATCATAACAATAATAGTTAGGCATCAAGAAATTCTACCCTTGTACCAGTTTATTACCTTTGAAAACTGGGTTGGTGGGGTTGCCATCATTTGGATACCATGTAAGACATCTAATTTCTGCAACTCAGAAACCAATCCTTAGGCAGAATAAATTCAGTGAATTCTTAGGTGCAGTTAAGTGTGTTCGTTCCTGCTCTACCTGTGTTTATTCCAAACATAGGCACATACATGTTTATATATACATATACAGCAATATATATTCAGCTATACAAAGTATTTTATAAATTACTTTGTGTGCAGCAAACAACATTTTTAAACACAGGTATATTTCATTATTATGTAACATTAATTACCAGGCAAAGTCAACTTCCCCAAAACTGAGAGTAGGCAGCTACTTGTATGTGGTAATTTAAGGACACCTTAAGTAACATTGGTGAAAATATGGTACCTTCACCACTAGGCTGCTATCATGCCTGACTTTACTGTGATCAGCATCATACAATAGTACTATAAAGAAATAGGCATTTTACTATCTATAAATGGTAATCTATCAGTCAGCTAACACTTCAGCTTGAATTACTTAAACTCAATATGATCCTCTGTGATTTATCAGAGAAAGTGCCAAGAGAGTAGTATAAGACAGAAAAATATTGATTGGAGACAGGTGGATAGTGAAAGGAACTAAGAAATGTCCAGCAGACAGAGTGACATTCAGCAGAGTTACTGCAAGGGACCCTAAAAACCAGTGTTTGGCTGCAGGGCACAGGGACCCTAAATGGTTCTGTGAAAGGCTGTGTTATTAAGATGATAAAATCAGGAGAGACTGGGCACTTACTATCTCTAAGACAGAGCATTTCATCTAAGTCTAGTACTGGTTCTAACATGGCACATATGCAGGATTTTACACTGGTCATTCTAATTCAAATGATTTTCTTTGGTATCCCAATGTTGAAGAAAAGTAAAAATTAAAATAAGATGTTAGTGTGTGTGTGTGTGTGTACGTTATGTACTATAATTTGGAGGGACGGATGGTGAACCTGTTATCATAAATCTGATTTAGGTTAGATATTACAAAGAGATTTATTTTTCTGACCATTTCTTTATCCATTTACCTTTTTCTTCACTTTATTTTTACAAATTCATCACTTTTTCAGGATAGGAAGCTTCTTAGCAATTAGTGTGAAGATTCGGTAGTTTGTCTTTTGTCGTTGAGCAGAAAAAATGCAGACATGCTCTTCCTAAATAATCCCTAACTGTTCCATGCAAGATGTTGGCAGATGGACATTCTGGAGTTACTGATTCCTCCCCAAGTTGTTTGTCTGTTGAATGTACAATTCTTCAGAATTGTTTGTGTGAATTTCAAAGAGAAAATGGTCATGCTGCAAAGCAGTGTGTGATTACTAAAACAAAGTATTTCCTCATGTTTTGTCTCTACTTCCTGCATCCAATAGCTGGAAAGGGAGTCAGATCTTCCCAAAATGACTGTGCACTGTCAAAATGAGACACTAATTTAAATAATAAATAAGCTTCCTGCTTACCTTTTGCTCTACTTCATGATAAGCATTAGCACCTGATCTGGTTTCCAGCATTACTGCCACAACATTTAAGTATACAGTGTAAGATTGTACTTGATTTATTAAAGTAATGAATTAGTTTTATTGCAGGTGATTAAATGTATTTTACTTTTTAAAACACAAGAACTAGAAAAGGCTAGCATTGTTACAATCTGAAAATAACTAGAAAGATAAGTTCATTAACTTGCCTACACTTGTGCATCATAAAAACCTTGTTAAAAATTACTCCCTAGCCTGTCGTATTAGCTTCTTTATGAGGCAATTTCTCCATACAGTAATAAGATTTTTCTTTTACTCTCCAGTGCATATTAAACCCACTAATCTTCTTTTATAAACTATGGTTTCAGCCACTTTCTCAATTTACTCACTTTAAAGATACACCCCTATTAATATGAAAGGTAGCAAATGCAGATATGAACTTTGCAAAACATGCTTTCGGATTTATGGCACAATCTTTTTTTTTTTTTTTTTTTATTGTATAGCTACTTTATTTATTTATTTATTTATTTTTGGCTGTGTTGGGTCTTCGGTTCGTGCAAGGGCTTTCTCTAGTTGCGGCAAGTGGGGGCCACTCTTCATCGCGGTGCGGGGACCGCTCTTCATCGCGGTGCGCGGGCCTCTCACTATTGCAGCCTCTCCTGTTGCGGGGCACAGGCTCCAGACGCGCAGGCTCAGTAGTTGTGGCTCACGGGCCCAGCTGCTCCGTGGCATGTGGGATCTTCCCAGACCAGGGCTCGAACCCGTGTCCCCTGCATTAGCAGGCAGATTCTCAACCACTGCGCCACCAGGGAAGCCCTATGGCACAATCTTTTAACAGTGTACTGGAATAGCACAAAAGGGAAAACGCCATAAATGCTGAGTAGGTCTCATGACAAACCAAACAATCTTAGTCCCCATAGAATTAATTTCCCACCCCATTCATTATGTGAATGAACTGTAGACATATTTTCTGCTGTCAGCAAATAAAAACAGAATGGAAAGACCTCGTTCATTGAAAGAAGTAAAATTCTGCACAGGAACTACACAGATGTCAACGATCTAACTGATATGGGTTATTGGTGTCCTGGGGAAAGGACAGCTGATCGCCTTTCCTACCTGTGGGTTGATCTCTAAGGATGAAGATTTTCATTCTGTATCTAAAATCAAATAAGTCATAGTATGAGATTAACAATTAAGTCTTTCAGAGATTAAATTCTATATATAGAATATATATTTAGTCTATATCTTTAGAATATATATTTAGTCTATAGCTTTTGTTTCTCTAATTTTTCAAAAATATCTAATATTTTAAACAGTTTATTATTTAACAATGGCATAAGTAATTTAGTTAATACTGGGTTTCAAACACTCTCAAGTGGGTAAGCATCTCGGAAATGATAAATTAACTCAAATTGTTACAGAAATCTATTTTAAAAGAGAATACAGAAACAGCTTCCTTGACATTTTTTTCTTCCACTTGAATTTAAAGTGAAAAATAAGAATTTCCCTATTGTCCTGTGGTTGGACGTATTTTGTTCACTGCATAACAAATATTTAAAATTTTTTAATTTTGTATGCTGAACTGGGGAAAGACACTTGAAATATATGAGGACAAAATTACTAATATATAAAGGTTCTTGCAGATCAACAAAAACTAGAGAAACACCTCAGTGGAAAAAAGGACCTAGTTGTTGTACACTTGAAACAAATGTGATATTGTAAATCAACTTTACTTCAATTAAAAAAGAGATAGAATTGAAGAAACCATACAAAAGAAGGATTATAATGCACTAATAAATTTCTGATTAAAGAAAAGTTCAATCTCTCCACTAGTTAAAAATACAAATTAGAAATTTTGATGGAAAATGTCACTTTTTTCCAAAATCATATTAGCAAAGATTAAAAATAGAAATAACTGCTACTGTCCAGAATTCAGGACAATGAAACTGTATGGCTTATGAATACATAAATTAGTACAATCTTTTGAGCAACTTTTAAAAATATGTAAAAAATTTTTAAACATGAACACCATTGACCCCACATGCCTAAGGATGTGTATAGATGTATATAGAAGACCATGCTTAGAAAGAAGAAAATTGGTTAACATAATGCTCATCAATATGTTGGTAATTATGGTACACTTAAAAATATGGAACATATTCAGCCATTATTTTATTTGTTGAAATTGAAAGATATGTCTATGATACATTGAGTTTGAGTAGAAGAGCAAATTACCAAACAGCACACATTGTACAGTGTGTTTTATTTTTAAAGTACAAATATAGAGACATTGTGTTCATTGGGGGAAAGAAAAGAACATACACTAAAATACTAGCAATAGCTATTGCTGTGAAATAGAATAATAAATTGTAAATATCCTGTGCTGATTTTTACTAACATTCTACTTTTCTTCCCACCTATCAAGCACGTTGAATAAATTAATGCTTAGAGGATAACTTAAATCTTCTGAGGAATATAAGTTTACTGTCTCAAGAAACTAAAGCTTAGGTATATCTTTAACTTTTCTAAGTGACAAATTATTCAACTAAATGTAAATATATATAGAAATAGAATAATGACATCATAGATTATTACTAGAAATCATACAGTAAGGTCCCTCTCTGACATTTAATAGATAATAAATAATATGTCTAATATTAAAAATATTAATGAATTTAAGTTAACATATTTATGGTAGGTTATTTAACTTAGCTGATTAAAATCATAAGTAATTATTTCCTTTTCTCAAAAATTTAAATGCATTATTACTGATTAGAATTTATAATGTTTTAAGATATTTCTAAAATTTTATATGCATTAAATCTAACATTCCAGAAGTTAGCAAACTAGCATTTATTCATTTTTAATTTAAAAATGGAATAAAATTTAAATAGGCTTTCTCCAAATTTGCTTTGTGTGTGTGCATGTGTGTGTGTGTTCCTAAAGAAATTATAAAGCCTTTTTTGGATAGGTCAAATAATTGACTTATTTGCCGCACTCTATGGATAGGTACTTTATAGTTTCAAAGTTTTAACTTGTTTTAAATAAGAATTTTTATCTTTATCTTTACATTTACCTAGTTCTCATAATTCCTCCGTCTTGTTCTCTACTTTTATTTCTTCTTCAGCTTAATCTGTTGTTCATTCCTACAATTACACATGCCTTCCTCTCTGGTGTATCTTGAGAGGGAGAGAAGTTTTTGTGTGTGTAACTTTTCTTGGAGTTGCTGTCATCTTAGATCAGGTAGTAAACATCTATAAATCTACATGCTGAATGATGAAATTGTTTTACAGCCTCATTTTCCCTCTGATTTCCTTGTTCAGACCTTTAAGTCGTTTCAAACACTTCCGGTCTTTACTCTCCCTTTAACATCACGTTAAGTTTCTGCCTGACAAGACTTTTCTTTATCCCAACGTGACATTCCCAACACCATTGCTTTGAGATGATAACACTTTTCTCTGAGATGGTACAATCATGGGTCTCTGTCTTGAAGGCCCTCCTTCAACAAAAGCAGGTCATTTGGTCAAAAATAAACTAAAATAGAAGCCAGTTCTGGGAGATGTTAAAGATGAAAATACACAAAGAAAATTCAATAGTTGTGCATGGTAAGAATTATAGAAACCTTGACCTATAACAGTGAGAATATAAAGCATATATCTGTGTGGAGAGTTGCAGACCCTTGTTCTATTTTTAGCAACTTGTGCTTCTCACATAGTAAGTCACCAGTAAGTGTTTGTTGTATGAATAAGTGATGGAGAATGGGCCGGCTAATCTGATTCAGAGATTTAAACACGGAAAGAAGGAATCAATCCTCCTTACATCATTTTTTCAAGAGAAATCTTACATAATTTCATCACAATCACTGTTCTTGTATCTAGTCGTAATAAAAAATATATTTTTATAGTCTCGGGACCCATTACATTTGTCAGTCATAAGCTGTTTTCACCTGTGCACCCTTTACACAGGCTTTATATAAGCCTTTTCTGATTAAAGAAGGACAGAGCAGGTTGGCATCATTAATATGAACTGTTCCTCCCTTCTGAGTACATATGTTGCTTCTAATGACAGATGGGAGCATTGGCTGGTTACACAGACTGCAAAGACTGAGGATTACAGGGCAAAAGGGATACTAAAATAACAAAAGACCACCTCTGGTATTGTAATCAAGTGTGGAAGGAGTTTCTTCATCCTGGCTTGTTGCTGGCCCCTAGACAAGGCAATTGTGCGGGTCTCTGTGGCCAATTGGACCAGCATATATTACAAGCAGCCTATAGTGGTGGGCTTAGCCTTGTTTGTCTTAGACATTAAAGTTACCCTTTTTAGTTAAGTGTTTTATTCTGGCATTTTGGAAAGATACATGATGCCAAACAGAATATTTATAACAAACCTTTTAAGGTTTAGTCTCATCTATTTTTGCCCTCAAAGGTCATTTCATAAAAGGGATCAAAAGGCAGCTTCTTCCAGACCAGCTCAGTGGGTGGCCAGAAACCGATTAAATACTAACAGAGCCCAGAAGAAGTACAAATCTGTAGGACTTGTTTTACACAGTTCCATAATATATTGTCTCGATTACTGGGCCACATAATTACATATATAAAGTAGTTTAGTTATAACTGATATAATGAAAAAGCATTAAAAATGATCTTGAAACAAGCTTACCAAATGGGCTTCCTGTGAACATCCAAATCCTTTACTGGTGGTAACTTGTTGATGCAGTAATTGTCAAATCTTCAGGAACCCTGACATCATTTGGTGCTTAAACTCTATCCAAAAACATAGATTCATTCTATCTTTCCAACTGCTAAAGTTCAACTGTTAGGAAAATCTGAATGTTTGGTTTATTTTCCAGACCAGGACTAATTAAGTAGCTAAAAGTTTGGATTCCAAATATGTATTCCACAAATTTTTTATAGCTTGTTACTTTTGTAGATCCATTCACTTGGCACTACTGTGTGCTATCTATGTGCAAGGCACTATGCTAGGTCCATTGGTACACGAAGATGAAAAGGATATGTTAACCAACTTCAAGGAGGTAAAATCCAAAAGGAGAATCACACATATAAAAAAATAAAATATCTCTTGCATTATGAAGAATGCTAAAAAGAGGTACTTATAAATTCTAGTGATGGCTCAGAGGACCAAGAGGTGCAGAGAAGGTTTAAATTAAGATTTTAGAAGTGAACAGTAGTTTACCAAGAGAATGGCAGGGTTTCAGAAGGAGGCAAATGGGGGGGGGGGCAGAACCATTTTTAGGGAAAGAGAACAGTATGTGCGCAGGTAAAATAGGGAACAAAAAGTAGTGGATATACACAGGTTGAAGGTTTGAGAAAGGGAACAAAGAAGATGAGGATAAACAAATAGATAGGAGTCAGGTCATAGACAACTCTCACTGTTTATAAAGAGCCATCAAACTGTGTAAGAAAAGAGGTGCTAAGAGTTGTATTAAAGAAAAATAGCTGGGAATATATTGGAGAACAATGGGAAAGAAATATGAAGCTGAAGGAATGAGTACGAATGTTTCAGTATTTCAGGGGAGAGGTGATGAGGGTGTCAACTGAGAGCACAGGAAAAGGAAGAAGCAAAAGGATTTAGCAAGTTTCAAATTAGTAAATAAGGGTGAGTGTGATCTCCAGGTTGGGTGAGTAGGTGGGTTGTAGTGCCAATAACCACTGCTGGAAATACAGGAGGCAGATGAAAGGAGCATAATACTGCTAGAATCAGCTCTGTTGGGCAAGATGGTGCACTATGTCACTTATAGACTGCCAGGATTGGGTATTATGGGACTTTTGCATATGTAGGGGTGAAACAAAAAAATCCACATTATGACCCAAGGGTGTGGTAGAATAATGTCCCTCCACAGAGGTCCATGGCTGAACCCCCAGAACCTGTGAATATGCTACTTTACATGACAAAAGATATTTTACTGATGTGATTGGGGTTAAGGACTTTGAGATGGGGGGATTGCAGGGGGACTCAATCTAATCACACAGGCTTTAAAAATGGAAGAGGAAGGCAGGGGAGTGGGTCAGAGAGACGAGATGTAAGAAAGACTCCACTTGCCACTGTTGACTCTGAAGATGGAGGAAAGGATATTACGAGCCAAGGAATGCAGATGGCCTCTGGGAGCTGGGAACACTCCTCAGCTGGGAACGCCTGCAAGGGAACTGTGATCTCAGACCTATATCCATGGGGAACTGAACTTTACCAACAACCTGAAAGAACAGGTAGTAGAGTCTCCCCTAGAGCCTCCAGAAAGGAACACAGCCTGCCAATGTTTTGATTTTAGTCTGGTAGGATCCATAACACACTTATGACCCACAGAACTTTGCTGTTTTAATGCACTGAGTTTGCAGGAATTTTGTTACAGCAGCATTAGAAAATCAAGTTACACTAAGTTAGAACATAGGAGGAGGGGGAATTATGAAAGGG